>NW_012102310.1:4218935-4238322 GCF_000951045.1 Mandrillus leucophaeus
TCACTCTTGTAGCCCAGGATGGAGTGCAGTGGCACAATCTTGGCTCACTGCAACCTCTGCCTTCTGGGTTCAAGCGATTCTCCTGCCTCAGCCTCCTGAATAGCTGGGATTACAGGTGCCCACCACCACACCCAGCTAATTTTTATATTTTAGTAGAGACGGGGTTTCTTCATGTTGGTCAGGCTGGTCTCGAACTCCTGACCTCAAGTAATCCGCCTGCCTCAGCTTCCCAAAGTGCTGGGATTACAGGAGTCAGCCACCACGCCCAGATGAAATTTCAATTTTTAAAAAATCTTGTTTGCTGGTTATCTCCATGTCTTTGCAAATTAAAAGGTTTTTATAAGTTCATCTACTTTCCTGTTGAGAACATGAAATGAATCCTGTCCAGGCCTCTTTACTTCTCTATTTCTGCCCCAATTCATGACATTCTTTCCTCAGAAAGTCTGAAATCTTAAGTAGTGCAGGAGAATTACAAAGTCCGGAATATTTTTAGATTGGAGAATATAAGTTCATTTCTACTCTCTTAGAATACCTTCCTTACATTTGTACCTTCACGTGTTCTAAGAAAAATCTAGGAAGGGCAGGTTTTAGTTCTTCGTATTTCAGAAGGTGGATAAATTATGAAGTCAAATGCCTTGTTAAAGTTTAGGTAGCTAGTGAAGAGGATGAGAACTGATGTCTTCTGAATTCACAGCTAAGATGTTTTTATTGATTACTTTATTAATTATTTTGGCATATTTGGGAGGTAAACAAATACTTTGAACAATTGAATGAATTAATAAAATAAAATATTCTAATTAAATAAGCTAAATAAAATAAAATAACCAAACTTATAAGTTGTGTTTCATTAGCAGCACCTTGATGTATATAATCAACCATGCCACATTTATAGTGACGTAAAAATATTACCCAACAAGACAAGAAAATTATTAATCAGAGTATTGTTTACAATAAATGTCAAAAAAGTGACTGAGGTGAAAACTTACCATCAATAAATAAGATTCAAGAACCAATTACTGTAATACATTCATAACATCTTAGAGTATCAATATTATGAATAATATTACTTATAACCATTTTTAAAGTCACTAGCATTTTGAATGCATGTTATTTATCAACATTTCCAATACAAATATTTTATCTCTTTTTTCCTTTTAGAAAACACAAAATATTTAAAGTATAGAGCATGTATTTTGTCAAGAATTGTTTCATACACGTTTTGGTAAGATATGGTTTAAAAGTTAAATCTATACAGCAAATAATTGGCTATATAATAACTAATAGATTTGACAGTATACATAGTATTGTCGGAATAGAATACTATTGAGTAACTATGTCTGGTCTTTACCTTCTGGGGAAGAGCTCTTCACTCTCTGTGTTTCCATAAATATTTCATGAACCAACACAAAACGATATGCTAATAATGGACTATTTACCCAGTGAGCAGGTGCCACCTCTAATGTTCTTTCATCTCTGGGATGCCTTTGATGTGGGAGCAGTTAAGCCATTTTGAATTGTTCTGTCTTTGCTTCCCTCCCCTCACAGCTTCACCTGAACCTAAAATGGTGAGCGAGAGTCACCATGAGGCCCTGGCAGCCCCACCAGTCACCACTGTCGCGACTGTTCTGCCAAGCAATGCCACAGAGCCAGCCAGTCCTGGAGAAGGAAAGGAAGATGCCTTTTCTAAGCTGAAGGAGAAGTTTATGAATGAGTTGCATAAAATTCCATGTGAGTATTCTATATTAGTACCTGGATAAAAATAAGTGGTTGAAAAACACCCCATCCATTGGAAAGAAAGCAGAACTCCTTTTAATGTACTATAAATTTACATTTAATTTATTATTATGGGAATGATGGTATCCCAATATAAAATAAAATATTCTTGGAAATGGAATATTATTCTTGTCTTTAAATATACTTCATAAATGAAAATCCAGTTTATAAAAAATGTCTGCAGCTTGTATTTAATATAGGTAGGTTCTTTTCTTCGATGTCTGTTTCTCTCAAGAATATTAATGTTTACGGGTTCTTTTGTATTTATTTTGGATTTGCATTTATGAAATTATTTCATTGCAAAGACTGTTTCTGAACAATAGTTAAGGTTTGCTTTCCCAATATCGCAAGTTTGATTTTCTGTCACTCATTTGTCATCATTTAAAATCTTATTGTTATTTTTTAAAGTTTCTTTATTGTCATTTAAAAAAACTGGACCTAAGTTTATTTGGATAAGTATAGTACTAAGTCTAATCAGTGACATTTAATTTTTTAATTTTATTTTTACATTGACAGATAAAATCATACTGTTGTACAACATGGTAGCTATCATTAATAATATATCTATGATGTATTCCAGAAAAATGTTAAGAGAATGAATATAAAGTGTTCTCACCACAAAAATAACTATGTGAGATTATGCATATTGCAATTAACAGGATTCAGTTATTCCACAAGGTATCAAAATATCATGTTGCAGACAGTAAACATCATGTTGTACAAAAGATCTCTCAAACTTATTTCTCCTCTCTAACTGAAATGTATTCTTAGACCAACGTCTCTCCCCAATTGCCACCTCCCCTCAATCACCACAGCCACTGGTAACCACCATTCTACTCTCCACTTCTTTGAGATCAACTTTTTTAGATTTCACATATGAGTGAGATCATGTTGTATTTGTGTTTCTGTGCCTGGATTATTTCGCTTAACAATGTTCACCAGGCTCATTCATGTTGTCACGAATGCCAGGATTTCATTTTTTATAGCTGAATGGTATCTCTCAAGTGGATGTACCACAATCCACTCATCCACTGATAGACACTTGGGTTGATTCTATATCTTGGCTATTGTGAAAAAATGCTGCAGCAACCATGAGAGTGCAGATATCTGTTTGTCATATTGATTTCATTTCTTTGGATACATACTTGGTAGTAGGATTGCTGGATCATATGGTAGTTCTAGTTTTAATTTTTAAAGAAACCTCCATACTATTTTCCATAGTGGTTGTACTAATTTACATCCCCACCAACAGTATGCAGGGGTTCCCTTTTCTCCACATCCTTGCCAACACTTATATTTGATTTTTTGATACCAGCCATTCTAACAGGTTTGAGGTGATATTTCATTGTGACTTTAATTTGCATTGCCTTAATAATTTGTGGTATTGAGCGTTTATTTCATATTTCTGTTGACCATTTAAATGTCTTCTTTTCAGAAATGTCTAGTCAGGTCATTTGTCCTTCTTTTGATTGGGTTATTTGTTTTATTGCTGTTTGAGGTCCTTATATATTTTGGATATTAACCCCTTATCAGGTGTATAGTTTGCAAATATTTTTTCCCCTTCTGTAGATTGTCCCTTTATTTTGTTGATTGTTTCCTCTCCTGTGCAGAAGCTACTTAGTTTGATATAATCCCATTCATCTGTTTGCTTTTATTAACAGTACTTTTTGGGTCATATCCAAAAAGTTATTGCCAAGACCATATCATAAAGCTTTTATCCTGTGTTTTATACTCGATTCATAATTTTGAATCTTATATTTAAATCTTTAATTCATTTTAGTTGATTTTTGTATATGTTGTGAGATATAGTTTCATTCTTATGCATGTGGATATCCAGTTTTCCCAACACCATTTACTAAAGAGACTGCTCTTTCTCTATTGTGGGTTTTTTGCTCTTTTGTTGAAAGTGAGTTGGCAGTAAATGTGTAGATTTCTTTCTGAGTTCTCTATTCTGTTTCATTGTCTATGTGTCTTTTTTCATGCTTGTACCATGCTGTTCTGGTTACTATAGCTCTATAGTATAAAACTATAACCCTGTAGTATATTTTGAATTCAGGTAGTGTGATACCTCCAGAAATGTTATTTTTGCTCGATTACTTTGGCTATCTAGGGATTTGTGTGGTTCCATACAAATTTTAAGATTGTTTTTTCTATTTCTGTGAAGAATGTAATTGATATTTTGTAGTACCTTTGTCTGGCATTGCTATCAGGGCTTTGCTGGCTTTGTAAAATGAGTCTGGAAGTATTCCTTCTTCCATTTTTGGAAGAGTTGGAGGAGAAATGGTATTAGTTCTTCAAGTGTTTCATAGAGATTAGCAGTGAAGATATAAGGTCTTCACTTATGGGAGACTTTTTACTACTGATTCAATCTTTTTGCTCATTACTGATCTATTAAGATATTATATTTCTTCATAATTCAATCTTGGTAGGTTGTATGTGTCAAGGAATGTATCCATGTTTTCTTGGTTATCCAATTTGTTGGTATATAATTGTCCATAAGAGTCCCATGAGCCTTTGTATTTCTATTGTATCAGTTGCAATATCTCCTTTTTTGTTTCTTATTTATTTGAGTCTTCTCTCTTTTTTCTCTTAGTCTTTCTAAAGATTTGTCAATTTTGTTTAACTTTTCAAAAACCCGGTTTTGTTTATCTCAGTTTTGTTGATCTTTTCTGTTGTTTCTGTAGTCTCTATTTCATTTCTTTCTGCTCTGATCTTTATTGTTTCCTTCTTTTACTAAATTTGAGCTTAGTTTGTCTTTGTTTTTCTAATTTCTTGAGGTTCAACATAAGATTTTTCTTCTTTTTGTGAAATAGACATTTATTTCTGTAAAATTCCCTCTTAGAATTGCTTTTGCTGTATACCATAGGTTTTGCTATATTGTTTTTCTTTTCCATTTGTCTTAAGAAATATTTTTTGTCTCCAGAAATGTTTGTTTCCTTTTTAATTTATTCAATGACCCATTATTTATTCAAGAGTATGTTGTTTAATTTCCATTATTTGTGCATTTTCTTCTAAAGTCCCTTCTGTTTTTGATTTCTAGTTTTATATCATTGTGGTCAGGAAAAAAAATAACTTAATATGGTTTTAATCTTCTTAAATTTATTAAGACTTGTTTTGTGGCCTTACATATGATCTGTTCTGGGGAATGTTTCATGTGTAGTTGAGAAGAATGTGTATTCTGTAGCTGTTGGACAGAATAATATGTATATGTCTGTTGGGTTGATTAGATGCAGATTGTAGTTTAGGTGATGTTTCCCTACTGATTTCCTGTCTGGATGATCTGTCCATTGCTGAAAATGGGGTGTTAAGTCACTGTTATTGTACTACAGTTGATCTCTCCCTTCAGGTCTATTAATATTTGCTTTATACATTTAGGTGCTCCAATGTTAGGTGCATATATGTTTGCAGTTATTCTCTTGCTGAATTTTGACCATTTTATAATCATTATATATCATTATATAATCATTATATATATTTTATGACCATTTTATATCATTATAAAATTACCTTTATTTCTTTTTACAACTTTTGCCTTTTATTGTATTTGATCTGATACACATATAGTTATTCATGCTCTATTTTGGTTTTCATTTGCATTAGATATCTTTTTTCATTCCTTTATTCTGTATGTCCTTATAGGTGAAGTGTAGGCAGCATTTAGTTGAATCTTTTTAAAATCCATTCAGTCACTCTATGCCTTTTGATTGAAGAATTTAACCTACTTACATTTAAAGTAATTATCAATAGTTACTACTGCCATATTATTAATTGTTTTCTAGTTATTTTGCACATTGTTTATTCCCTCTCTTTTCTCTCATACTGTCTTCCTTTATGGGGAAGGGAGTGATTTTTCTCTAGTGGTACGTCTGATTTTCATTTTTTGTATATCAACTAGAGGTTTCTTCTATGTGGTTACCATGAGGTTTTCAAAACACATCTATAGTTATAACAGGTTATTTTAAGCTGATAACAAATTGACTTTGATCATGAAAAAACCTCTACAATTTTACTCCTCCACTGTCCACATTTTGAATTTTTGATGTCAAAATTTACATATTTTATATTGCATATTCCTTTAAAAATTATTGCAGCTATTACTATTTTTAATCGTTTTGTTTTTTGACCTTCATACTACAGTTATAAGTAATTGACACACCAGGATTACAGTGTTATAGTATTCTGCATTTGGCTGTGTACTTACTTCTACCAGCAAGTTTTATACTTTTAAACGTTTTTGTGTTAATCATTAGCAAATTTTTTTTCAACTTGAAGAACTCCCCTTAGTATTTCTATAAGACAGGCCTGGTGGTAATGAACTCCCACAGGTTTTGTTTGTCTAGGAAAGCCTATATCTCTCCTTTATTTCTGAAAGATAGCTTTGCTGGGTACACTATTCTCTGTTGGCAGTTTTTTCTTCAGCATGTTTTATAGTATTCCACTCTCTCCTGGCCTATAAAATTTCTGTTGAAAAGTCGGCTGCTGGATGTATTGGAACTCCCTTATATATTATTTGCTTCTTTTCTCTTGCTGCTCTCAGGATCCTCTTTTTGGTCTTTGATCCTTGACAATTTGAGTATATGTCTTGGGGTAGTCTTATTTGGAATGAATTTAATTGGAGACCTTTGATTTTTCTGTATCTGTATATTTACATCTTTCTCCAGGTTTAAGAAATTTTCCACTACCATTTATTTATTTATTTATTTATTTATTTATTTATTTATTTTCTTTTTCTTTTTCTTTTTCTTTTTTGACAGAATTGTGCTTGGCACCTAGACTGAGGTGCAGTGGCATGATCTTGGCTCACTGCAACCTCCACCTCCCAGGTTCAAGAGATTCTCCTGCCTCAGCCTCCTGGGTAGCTAGGATTACAGGTGTCTGCCACCATGCCCAGCTAATTTTTTGTATTTTTAGTAGAGATGGGGTTTCACCATGTTGGCCCGGCTGGTCTCGAACTCCTGACCTCAAGTGATCCACCTGCCTTGGCATCCTAAAGTGCTGGGATTTCAGACGTGAGCCACTGCACCTGGCCTACTTTAAATAAGCTCCCCACTCTTTGTCTCTGTCTTCTTTTTTCTCCTATGGCTTGATTGTTTGCTTTGTTGATGCTGTCTCATAAAACCCATGAGCTTTCTTCATTTCTTCTCATTCTTTTTTCTTCTCTATTTTTAAATAGCCTGTCTTCAAAATTAAAGATTATTTCTTCTGTTTGACTAGTTCTGCTGTTAACACCCTCTATTGCATTTTTTTCTTTCATTATATTTTTCTCAACTGCTCTTTTCATTTCATTCATTGTATTTTTTAGCTTCAAGAATACTGTTTTATTATTTAAACCTCTATTAAATGTCTTATTCTGGTGTCATATTATTTTCTCATTTTTTTTCTTGAAGTTCACTGAGCTTCCTTAGTTATTTGGAATTATTTGTCAGGCATTTTATACCTCTCCATTGATTTATGGTCAGTGACTCGCACCTTATTTTTTTCCTTTGGTGATATGTTTGCCTGACTCCTTGATCTTTATGATCGTGTATCAATGTCTGTGCATTTGAAGAAATAGGCACTTACATCAGTCTTCACAGTCTTCATAGACAGGCTTTGTCTGGGAAAGTCCTGCAGCAGGGTGTAGTGCTAGAGTGCATCAGAAGCCCAGGGCAGTTGCAGCCAGCATGGCATTGCCAGAACCTGGGGCCCACTGTGGCAGGTGAAGCACTGGAGTGGGCAAGAAGCCTGGGGCAGATGCAAATGGAAGGACACTAATGTACTCTAGCAGCCTGATGCAGCTGAAGTCAGTGCAGTGCTGCCAGAAGCCTAGGGCCCACTATAGCAGGTAGGGCACTGGGGCAGACCAAAGCCTGGGACAGCTGTGGCCAGCATGGCACTTCCAGAATCTCAGGGTAATTATGACCATAAGAGTGCTGCCAGAAGCCTGAGGTCCACAACAGCAAGCACAGTACTGGGACAGCTGAAGCCAAGGACCACTAATGCTGCCTGCTGCTGAGGGCGACCTGAAGCCCAAGAACACTGATACAAACCTGGTGGTGGTACATACCAGATATCGAGTTTGCCATACAAGCCTGAAGCCTGGGGCTATGTGGTCCCTCCTGGCACCAAGGCAAGTTTAGAGGCTCAGTCACCGGTATAGGTCTTGAATTTAAGGCCATGTGGGTCTGCCTGGTACTGAGTTTTACTGCGCAGGTGCAATGCTAGGGTCCAAGGCAAAGTCCTGTGCTCGCTTCCCTCTCTTTCCCCCAAGTCGACAGTATCTCTGCACCTGTGCTGCCTGGGGCTAGGGAAAGGGTGATGCAGGTGTTGTAGAACTGTCCTTCCTATCTCTTCAATGCATTTTTTCTTATTATTATGCTACCACCAGCTACTGTGAGCTTTCATGTGGTTTCCTTAGCTCTTGTGAAGTTATTTGCATGCATGGATAGTTGTTCAAATTTATGATTTTGTGGGAGATGGTATCTGGAGAGTCCTACTGCTCCATCTTGCTCTGCCTCAGTTCCAGTTGCATTTAATTTGAATCTTAAACTACAACTTAGTCTTTTTTCTTCAAGTATGAACACTTACTATGTATAGTCACTTTCCCAAATGCTGGGAACAAATATTTAGCACTCACAGAGCTTGTATTCTAGTGGGGAAAAGATGTTAGAAATTAATAAAGAAGAAAATATATAGTAATAAATGATGTAAGGAAAAATATAGGAGCGTAAATGTAATTGGGAAGGGGAAAAGCATAAAAGGTTGTTATTTTGGGGATGACCAGGGCTGGTTTCCTTCATAAGGAGACCTGAAGGAAGTGGAGGAGAGGATATCACAAAACCTGGCAAATAGGACAAAGGCCCTTAGGCAAGAATCTACCTGGAAGAGCAAGAAGCCCAGTGTGCCTTAAGTAGATTGAACGAGGTGGAGACTGGCAGAAGATGAATTTGAATATAGCAGAAACCATGTCATGTGGGGTCTTGTCGATTGTTCTAAAGAACTTAGATTTTACACTGAGTGAAATAAAATGCCTTGTTGAGCAGAAGTGTCCCATGATCTGACTTTGGTGGGTTTTTCTGTTTTATTTTATTAATTATTATTATTATTTTTTTTATTATTATTATTTGAGACAGCATTTCACTCTTGTTGCCCAGGCTGGAATGCAATGGCACTATCTCAGCTCACTGTAATCTCCGTCTCCTGGCTTCAAGCGATTCTTCTTACCTCAGCCTCCCAAGTAGCTGGGATTACAGGCATGCACCACCATGCCAGGCTAACTTTTTGTATTTTTAGTAGAGATGTGGTTTCTCCATGTTGGTCAGCCTGGTCTCGAACTCCCAACCTCAGGTGTTCTGCCTGCCTTTGCCTCCCAAAGTGCTGGGATTACAGGCGTGAACCACTGTGCCAGCCCTGACTTGAGTTTTTTTAAAAGATTATTCCTGCTACAGGGGGGAAAAAAAGCTGGGGTAGCAAGCTATAGAAAGGCAAGGGCAGAAGAGAAAGCAGGTTGTTGAAATAATCCGAATGAGAGATTTATGACATGTATAAGATAATTATTCTATAAGGACACTGAAAAACTAAATGAAGCATACAAGGAATCAGCTTCTTATTCCTCATTAATTAGCAACTTGTTAATTTGTCTGTCCACTTTTAAGAAATTCGAGTTGGTCTAAGACACACACTTAGCACAGTTGTCAGTAATTACCATTCTTAGCAGGAAGACTCGTGAGCCAGTAGAGATGAAGATGGTCCAATACATCAAACACTAGAATGGGAAACACAAAATCTCAGTTCTTGTCATTGCTCTACCGCTGAGTTAATGGACTGATATACAAACTCCAGGTACTTTTGATATAACTTTGAGGTCATAACTACCAGGCATAAATCAAATACATATATTATGGGTACAAACTTTCACTTAAGGAATATTTTCTCAAAATGTTTACATAGGAGAAATGTGTTTTAGAGGAGCGGAGAAAGCAATGAACAACATAAATCAAATTCATATCTTGGCTTTTAACACCATCTTTCTCTCTGGAAGAATAAACAATATGAGACACATGGCAAGGCTGATAACTATAGGATTGAAATGCTCCCCATATACGAGACTAACTCATTTACCCAGTTCCTTTTGGTCTTTGCCCAATGTTGGCACCTCCCCAACCACACTATTTAAAATTGCAATCCATTCATCTTACCCCACCTTTGCCAGTATTTCCTGTCCCCCATCCTTGCTTTATTTCCCACCATATTACTTAGCAATACCTGAAATATCATGTATTTTATTATTTGGTTTTAAACTGTTCTAGCTTCTTCCAAAATAATGTAAGCTCTATGAAGGCAATATGTTGGGTCTGTTTTATTCAAGGTTATATCCATGCTGATGCCCGGAACATATGAGGCACTAAATATATATTTGATGAATGGGTGAATTAATGACTACCAATTTAACTTGTATCCTGAGCCACTCCTCTTAGACTTTGAGGCCTTAATATGCTGACACATTTAAGCATCTTACTAAATCATACATTTTAAATTTCCAACACTTATGAAAGCATCATTTTAATGCTTGACTATGTCATAAACATAGAAAATGCAATTGTTTCTATCTTTGGTCACAACTCCTCTATCTTTTAGCCTTTCTCACTCAGAGCCAGCTATTACTTTATTTTTTCCTCCCTATTCATTAGTAGGAAAGCAATCAGCTGGAAAAAAATTATCTATGAAACTCTCCTTTCTTTGGTTTCTCTTGAGTAATCTCATCTCTTTCCTTCCCAAACCATTGTCTTCGTCCTCTGTCCCTTTATTGGGCACTGGAAATCAGACCAGATAAACAATCTGCTTGTCCATGGAGATTTGCCTTTGACCAGCAACCTAAAATAATAGAATATCAAAGAATCTGAGTACCACCCTTAAAAATATTACATTGCTAGCACTCTCCTTGATTTATTAGGAAGAAAAAAGTAAGATAACTAAAATCTTAAAGTGGTATGGTAAATCAATGTTAGAAAACACTGCATCATAAATAAAAGCCATGCCATTTATTAAAAGTGTGTAATAGTATGTATTTTACACTTTCATTTTAATCCATCAAAATTTTTCCTACCTGTGTAATTGACATTTCTGATAGGATTTATATGCAGGAAGCAATAATAAGCAAAAATAAAATACATCCTTAAAATCAAATTCCTTCAGGAGCATATGTTATATAAAGGTTATCACTTTTGGCTTGGCATAATATACTGTGACGCTAATGACGGGTAGCAAATTAGAATATTAATCGATTTCAGTTTCTGAACTAAATCTTGGCTACCTGGCAGATGTGTTTTTTGCAAAATTGATAGCAAACAGCTTTACTCTGTCACTTGAAATTCCCACTTGTAAGAAGAGAGGTGTCACAATGGCAAGGAGTGTGCATGTCATTAGTTGGGTAATCTGCACAGTCCAGCATGAAACATATTCAAACCAAATTGCCTGATGATATCATGCATAATACCACAGGGCTTAAATTTTTTTTTTAAAAAAAAGGAGAAGGAAATGGTAAATGCTTAGCATTTTTATCTTTCAATTCATTCTTCACACTGTTATCTAAATGAAGCAGACAAGGTTTTTCAGAATGTTTTTTTATTTTGCAACTTTGATTTTAATATGACTAGGGCCATGGTTGGTTTGTAAAGCATGAACTCATGTCATCTGAATAGCTGTGATTAAGGCTTTGATATTCATGAGCTTCTTGAAGTAGAGTGTACCTTTCTTTAAGCACAGTAGAAAGTCAAATAGCCAGAACCTGACTCTTAGTCCAGAATAAGAGCAAGTGGATTAGGAATAGTTGTATAATTTATGCAGAAATGTTATGGGATAGACAGTTTAATTCAGAAATTAAAAATACAAGCTCTAGACATAGACAACAAGAGTTCAAACCCCAGCTCCTCTGCATAATGGCTCTGTGACCTTGGGCATCTTAATTAATTTTCTGACTATCAGTTTCCTCCTATATAAAATGGGGATGAAAATAATACTCCCATCATAGGGTTGTTTGGTAAAGGTGTCAATGCATGTGAAGTGGTTAGCAGAGTGTCTGGCACTGAATAAGCGCTCTATAAATGGTAGCTATTATTAAACTCAAGCTGTCACTTTAACAAGTCTATTTCTATTTTAGAAAAACCCTCTATTCAGGTCAGTCACCCAAATTGAGAAAATTCCGGAAACTTTGCAGCCAAATACATGTGCATTGCATTCTTTAATCCCACTCCAATGATCTCTGTATTAGAGAAGGTAAATTCTCTCTTGGTGTTTCTTATTTCATCCTCTCTTTTTTTTTTTTTTTTGGTCCTATCTCCTTCCTTCTTTCTCCCTCCTTCATTTCCTGTAGCCTACCACAGGTACTCAAGATTCACATATATGAAAATGCCTAGCAAAATCCCATACATCGTAGGTTCTTAAGGAATACCAGTTTTCTTCCTTTATGCTCTAAAAATTTCTCCCCCTACTTTACCTCTCCCGTCAAGCTATCATTCTCTCTCCTTCCTTCACATTTCCACCATACTTATTTAAAAACATAATCTGGACCCTGACATTTGTTTTATCAACTCCCATTACCAACTCAATTCCTTTCACTCTAATTTTCATCCTTTGCATACTATTAAAATTGTTTTCACTAAAGTCCCCAGATACTTCCCGATGTACAATTATGAGGGTTATTATCAATATTCAGCAGATATTTCTGCATTATTATCACTTTTGGCCTTCATCTACTGAAAACTCTTGACTTCCAGGACCACTCTCCTTTCTTCCTCTTCTTTCCTTCTCTCTTTATTCTCTTCACTGACTGGTCCTCCTTTTGTTATGATCTTTTCTTCCAATAGATATTAGAGGTCCTTGTTTTCTGGGGTTTCTCTTTTAATCCTATTCCATTTTTATTCTACATGCTCTCCTTGGGCAGTTTCATTCACCTAGCCATTCAAATAAAAAAAACACCCTATTATTCTTGACTCCTTGAGCTATTTCACCACATATTCTGTACCTGCATTCAAGTTATGTGAATTACCTTGAATGCCTCGCAAAACCAGCCAGCACTTCACTACACCAGTGTCTCCCCTCATGATTTTTTGTCTTTCTGAACTCCCCTTCCCCAGTAACCCTGATACACTGTTGGGTTTTTGTTTTGCTTTGTTTTGTTTTGCTTTGCTTTGCCATTCAAGAGCCAGTTCAAGTGTCACCACTTGGATGAGAAGTTCCCTCATTTCCCAAGGCAGAAATATATGAGTCTTCTCCAACCTTTCAGAGCTCTTCATTCAAATCTCTCACTGTTCTGGTTACCAGGGGTTTTCTGCCTTTCTCACTGAAATGTAAATTAGCCAAAGGCAGGACCATTTTCTTACACATTTTTGTATCCCCCACATCTTGAAAGTGTCTGACACCAAAGGCATTAATAAAATCCAGATCTTCTCTTCTCGGCACTGTGTTGGATGAGGACCAGCAAAGCTCTCCTTCCAATATATGGGGCAGCCAAAACGGAGAGGAGGAGCTGTTTCCTTTGAGACTGGGTTAATTACTGCTACAAACAACTATTTAGATATCAAATTACAAAAATTAACATTATATCAAACAGTGTGGTCCTTATGCCGTGCTCGGAGAAACTGTGATCTAGAAAGCGGTAGTTCTCAAACCTTTTTAGCCAAGGATTGCTTTGTTCAAATGCAGTATTACATAGATATTAAATGTATAAGGTCTTATTTTATTTCATCATCTTTAGTTTATAATTGTAGCTTAATTTTGGCTCAAAATATAGAAAGTGTGTGTGTGTGTATATACTACTGTGTATGTGTGTTTTAAGAGTTACCATTAAAAACAATCCTGTGGCAGAAAGTTCACCTAGAGCAGTAGTTTTTGTTTTTTGTTTTGTTTTGTCTTGTTTTTTTGAGACAGAGTTTTGCTCTGTCACCCAGGCTGGAGTGCAGTGGCACAATCCCGGCTCACTGCAACCTCCACCTCCCGGATTCAAGCGATTCTCCGCCTTAGCCTCCCAAGTAGCTGGGATTTCAGGCGCTCACCACCATGCCCGGCTAATTTTTTGTATTTTTAGTAGACACGGGGTTTCATCATGTTGGCCAGACTGGTCTCAAACTCCTGACTTCGGGTGATCCACCCGCCTCAGCCTCCCAAAGTGCTGGAACTACAGGCGTGAGCCACCGCGCCCAGCAGAGCAGTAGTTCTTAATAGAGATGGCACAGCTCCTACAACATAGTGTAGGCTGGGCGCGGTGGCTCAAGCCTGTAATCCCAGCACTTTGGGAGGCCGAGACGGGCGGATCACGAGGTCAGGAGATCGAGACCATCCTGGCTAACACGGTGAAACACCCTCTCTACTAAAAAATACAAAAAACTAGCCGGGCGAGGTGGCGGGCGTCTGTAGTCCCAGCTACTCGGGAGACTGAGGCAGGAGAATGGCGTAAACCCAGGAGGCGGAGCTTTCAGTGAGCTGAGATCCGGCCACTGCACTCCAGCCTGGGCGACAGAGCGAGACTCCGTCTAAAAAAAAAAAAAAAAAAAAAAAAAAAAAAAAACATAGTGTAAATATTTTGGGGTCATTTTCAGTATATTAAAAATGGGCATGCAGGAAACTCCTGGCATTTAGAGGGCATGGTCATAGGACCCTACACATCCTGCAAAGTGTGGGATAGTTTCACAAAATGAAGAATTGTTCTGAATCCCACGCAAATCTCAAAAGCCCCATAGGACATACATACAGATGGAAACCTTTTCTGTAATTATCTGAACCCAAAACTATTTTCCATATAAGCACAAAGTGTTTTTGCATGGCTCTCATATATGAATACATGGAATAGTCTAGTTTGTATTCTAATGTCCACCTAGCCTTTAATCTCTGATTTTCTTCTGATTTTTAAAAATTCTTCTGATTGTCTTCTTTAAATCTAAACATCCTTTTTAGTATTACATAGTTTCAAGCATTTGCTTATTTCATTGTGTCTTACTGTATAAGCTGCATCTGAAGATTTTTGTACTGAAATAGAATTGTTTAAATAAATTAGTCTTCATTTACATCAGGTATAACTCCCAATGCAATCCCAGTTGATGGGTGCTGACAAGTTGATGGATGCAGCACACCAACATGGCACAAGTATACATATGTAACAAACCTGCATGTTATGCACATGTACCCTAGAACTTAAAGTATAATAAAAAAAATCTAAAAAAATAAAAATAAAAATAAATAAATAAATTAGTCTTATTTCTCCATTATATTATAGTTGACACATTTTACTAATTTTAAAATTATATATGTAGGTATGTGATATTCTTATTTGCACTTAGAGACAGAAAAAAGGAATATTCTCAAACATTTGTTATGAACTGGGGTAATACTGATTTTAAAAAACAATGGGCAACACGACTCTATCAACATTCTCTATTCAAGGTGGA
This sequence comes from Mandrillus leucophaeus, assembly GCF_000951045.1. Classification (NCBI taxonomy): domain Eukaryota; kingdom Metazoa; phylum Chordata; class Mammalia; order Primates; family Cercopithecidae; genus Mandrillus; species Mandrillus leucophaeus. The sequence continues at coordinate 4,234,130 of NW_012102310.1, forward strand.
AAACTAACAAAAGTACATTCTACTGATGCCACATTTCAGGAAGGTTGTTTATATGTCCCCTTGGATTTTGTTTTATAAACTAGTGTTGAGGGATTTTTATAAACTTCCAAAGCATAGGTAACACAGAGTAACAGTAAGCACACAAAGCCACCAAGTAAATTAAAATCACAACTAAGTTTCTAAACTGTATTCAGCTACGTGCCATTAGCATTTCAAAGATATTAAGCAAACACACCTGAGGAAAATTAGGGGCTTGAATAAGATTTTGGGCCTATATCCAGAATAATTCAGGAATTACCTTGCTGAAATACCATACAAATGTACTTTAAAATAGCTTTAACATCTATTTTGTTTTTACCACGTAGCAGATACATTGCAAACTACAGACTACATTTTCACTAAGCAAAGCCTAACTACAAAAACAAACCTACAGAGACAACAGAATGAGAGAAGCTGGGAGACTGCTGTTTTCTCCTCACTCATGACTATGTAGATCTTTTATTGCATTGCTGATCTGTCAGGTTTGTGCCAGTTTCTATTAAATTGAGGAAAGAATTTAGAAGCAGAAACCAGAGGGAATTTATGAGATGTATCATTACATTTTTAGTGCTTGGCTTTATTTTTGTTTGTTTTGATTTTCATTTATAAGAATACTGTAATAAAGGGATTTGTACTTGATGTCTTCTGAGTCCACGTGTCTCCCCAGCCTGTCTTTTAAGTGAACTTAGGTAACTTTGAAATAAAGATTAAGAAAATATTGGCCCATTGAAAGATTTTCTCACTAAGCAACACTTTCATTGACACTGCTGCCCTGGAGAAATTTCAAAACCACTTGAACCGTCTCCTTTTTTCTCTTCTTTTTCAAGCTGTTTTCACACATACAAGTTTTTTCTTAAAAAAAAAAAAAAAAAAAAAAAAGGATAGTAGTAGGCAACAAATAATAGAAACATATTTGAACTGATAAATATGCCGTTTTCTGCAAGTAGTTTATATCTGTCCATAGAAACTCAGAAAAGAGCCAGGATTGAGGGACAATAAGCTATAATTGATTGAGTCGTATTGTTCAATGCCTTGAAGGTAAAACATTATTTTAATGTTAAAATGTAAAACATTAATTATTTAACGTAAAATGTAAAAAATTTATTTTTGTTAGGATTTGGATCAGATGATTTTAAATCAATTAACTATTGCGGTGGATTTAAAACACTGCTGTTATAATCAAGCAAATATTACTACCTAAATTATTTGGTACACTTAGGTAGCCCCAAAGTGGTAGCAATTTATCCATAATGCTGTCTTAATCACTCAGAGATTCTTAGACAATATTAGCAACTAACCCAGGTTCAGGGGAACATTGTTTGCTATGGTGAGAATCTATGAAATGAGGTCATTTGTAGTGTGAGCTACAAAGTTGGTCTTCCCAAGTTCAAAATTCTGACTCTGCCATTACTAGTGTATGACCTTGGACAAATCATATAATTTCTCTGTAAAATAAAGACAGTAATAGTACTTTACCTCTTGGAAGGTGTGAGTAGTAAAGTATTCATGCATATAAAGTGCTTAAAACAATGTCTGGAATATAATGGCCACATTCAAATTCCGTAAGCTTCCACTGCATATTTATAGAGTGCCTACTATGTGCAAGGCTGTATATGCCATAGTAAGGAGTTAAATCAAAGCACATAATTTTTCTGGACCTCAACAGCATTACAACTCAGAACGTTTCTGCAAGAAGGACTTCTAAATTAAAACGTCTTAGCAGGACAACAATGGTTCTTTATGACATGGCTCTCGCGTACGCCCCAGCCTCCTCTGCAACTGTTCACCCTCACACAGTTTGCTCCAACACGACGGAACCTCTTAACAGTTACTGAATGTATTATCCACAGTTTTTCTTTCTTCCCGATCTTTATACAAACTGTCTCCTCTGCCTGAAATTCCTTGCTTGTCATGGCTTGTCTGCCTAGACTCCTTCTAGTTAGCCTTCAGAACTCTACTTTTGTTTAAAGCTTTTCCTGTTTTCTGGTACCAACTTCCTAATCCACTATTCGTCAGCAGTTCTCCCTCCATAACAAGTTTGTACTTTGCATATGCTTATAATTTTTACTTTTATTATTTTGTATTTAGTTGAGGCCAGGGACACACTGTCTTTTCATCTTTGTGTCTCCAGTTCCAGCACAAAATCTGGCTCATAGATAGGCAGAATTATTACTCTCCTTTAGCTCAAAGGCCCTCATATCAAGTTATCAAGAAAGACGTCCAAAGAGCTCTTATGGGAAAAGGGTGAGAGAGGACATAATAATCAAAGGCGACATTCACTGTGAAGCTAAATCAAAGGTGGGCAACCTTCCAGAGCCATTCTGCCTTGCCCTCGACCACACTCTACTTTACAATCCATCTTTGTTTTTTCTCTCTCCTTTTACTTCTTTTCTCCCTTTCCTCGACCTTTCTCTAACATTATCATCTTTTGTTCCCTTTCGTTCCTCCTTGCCCATGCTGATTTCAAATGTTCATTGTTTAATTTTTTCTCTATCCGTCTCGTGGAAGCCCCATCTAATTCAGAGTCAAGATGCAAACAGCCACCAAACTGGTCCTCCAGCTAAACAGTGTCCTCACCACCAAGCATGTTTATTCCAAGTGGAGATCAGGCACTCAGTGATAGCTTCAACTTTTTGTTTTAAAAATAATGAATTGTATTGACATATCCAGAAAATAAGATTGGTTCATTTCATACGATGACTGTTATCTAACATAGCCCAGTTTCCTGTGTTTTCACTGAGACAGTTCAAAAGAAAGCTAGATACACTGTTACAGTGGCGTTTCCCCCAGTGGGTACATGTGTGAGGTTTGCTTTGCTGAGTAGCTGTTTATAGGAAACTTGTGTAGATTTCTGTGTTTCGCCCTATCAGGCACACAAAGCACAGCAGTTCCTCTTTTCAGCTACATTGTCAATATCACCACAACCATCAATAACATTTGAAGTGGTGCTTCCACATGGCCTTGACAGCCATCTTCTGCTCACACTGATTGGAACTGTTCTGTCACCTCACCTTTCTACAGCTGCTGTCACTCATCCACCTTTCTTTTCCAGATCTGCTAATGTGGCTCTAATGCGATTTACCTGGCTGCCTTCCAGGCCCCCATCAGTAGTGGATCTGTTTTGCTATTTTGCATTAAGTAGCCCTAAGCACCAGTGCTATTGACGTGAAAGGCAAGGCACTTCCACTAGAGCTTGAATGTAATAATCTTTCTAACAGCTGAGCCCTGCAGAATTTTACTGGTGCTGCAATTACAGGAAAACATATAGGCAGTTTCCCAAGGTCAGCTGTGCTACTGTTATCTTCCATTGGAAATTGATGCCGCCTTGCCTCTAATCTGGATTACTTGATTTGGCCATTCCCTTAGGCAGGGATAGTTGGACCTATATGTACAAGGCACCCCATACAATGTATCTTACTGTTATTGAAAATCTCTTCTCCCTTGGCTTCTGATACTCAATTCTCTTTCCTTCTAACATTCTTTCTTTCTTTCCTTCTAACATCTTTCTTTCCTTCTAATATCTTTCTTTCCTTCTAACATCTTCCTTTCCTTCTAACATTCTTTCTTTCTCACTGCCTCCTCCAATTGCCTAGAGGTGGGTACTCTCCAAGCCTCTGCCTCTGACATTCTTCTACCTCTATGATTTATTTATAATTTCAGGATTTCCAATACTATCTTTATGTAAATCACACTCAAAACTCAATCCTCAAACTTGATATCTCTGTTGAATGCTCCTCTTTTGTTAAATTAACTTTATCGAAGAATGGTTTACATATAACAAGATGCACCCATTGAAAATGTATAGTTCCGTGCTTTTAGTCATATAAAAGCAATGTAATTATCACCCCCAAAAATTGCTTCTAGTTCCTTTCTAGCAATTGCCGCCCTACTACCTTTAGTTATGGGCAGTAATTAATCTGCTTTTCTGTTACTACAAATTAGTAATAACTGTTCCAGCATTTAATTAAAATGGAACCATGCACGCATTCTGTATCTGATTTCTTTCACTTAGCATAATGCTTTTGCGATTTATCTTGCATGTTTCGGTAGTCCATTTCTTTTTATTGCTGAGTAACATTTCATTGAATGGATATCCATGAGTCGCTTATCCATGTATTTGTTGATAGACATTTAGGTTATTTCTAGTTTGGGTT
>NW_012102310.1:4238422-4324599 GCF_000951045.1 Mandrillus leucophaeus
GTTCAAGTGATTCTCCTGCCTCAGCCTCCTAAGTAGCTGGGACTATAGGCACATGTCACCATGCCCAGCTAATTTTTGTGTTTTTAGTAGAGACAGGGTTTCACCCTGTTGGCCAGGATGGTCTCTTTCTTTTGACCTCGTGATCCACCTGCCTCGGCCTCCCAAAGTGCTGGGATTACAGGCGTGAGCCACTGCGTCCAGCCTAGTTTGGGGCTTTTAAGGAAAAAGTTGCAATAAATATTTTACGGCAACTCTTTAAGAGGACATATATTTATTTATGTTTTCGTTTCTCTTAGGAAGTACCTAGGTATAGAATTACCATGTCTGGTAGTACAGAAGTATATTTGTCTTACTTTATAAAAAAGAACTGCCAATCTGTTTTTTAAAGTGGTTTTATTATTTATATCTCCACAGGTGATGTATGAGAGTTCTAGTTGCTCTACATCCTTGCTAACACTTGGATTTGTCTAGTCTTTTTCATTTTAGTTACTCTAGTAGGTGTATAGAATATATCATTGTGGTTTTAATGTGCAATTCCCTGGTAACTCACAATGGGTTGTAAACCTAAATGTAAAAGTTAAAACTGTAAAACTTCTAGAGGAAAATGTAGACAATAATTTCATGACCTTCATATAGACAAAGATTTTCTTAAGAGGTCACCAGAATCGTTAAATATAAAAGAAAAACTTGATAAGTTAGAATTTTTCAAGGAGTCAAGACTTCTGCTTTGTAAATATACCATTAAGAAAATACAAAAAACGGCTAGTCACAAAATGGGAGAGAATATTCATTTTATATATATATAAATACATATAATGAATATATAAATATATATAATGACATAGAAGTCATTTCCATAATATATATGTTTTAAGACTTCTTACAATTCAATACAAATATGAGCAAAAGATTTTTAATAGACACTAAATGAAAGAAGATATGAATGGCTAAGTTCATGTAAACATGTTCAGCATTCTTAGTAAGAAAATATGAAATAACAATGAAATTGATTTTTTTTCTTTTTTTGAGACGGAGTCTCGCTCTGTTGCCCAGTCTGGAGTGCAGTGGCACGATCTCAGCTCACTGAAAGCTCTGCCTCCTGGGTTCATGCCATTCTCCTGCCTCAGCCTCCCAAGTAGCTGGGACTGCAGGCGCCCGCCACCATGACCGGCTATTTTTTGTATTTTTAGTAGAGATGGGGTTTCACCGTGTTAGCCTGGATGGTCTCGATCTCCTGACCTCGTGATCCACCTGCCTTGGCCTCCCAAAGTGCTGGGATTACAGGCATGAGCCACCGTGCCTGGCCAATGAAATGGATTTTTAAAGCTCTCTTTTAGATTTGTTCATCTATATACCCATTAGCAATTGAAATTCAGTATATCCAGAGCTAAATTCACCCTATTTTCTTTTTCCCCCAACAAAACAAACACATGCATGTTTCTTGACTCTGAAGCTCAATACCAGAGCTTATATTTAATTATACCCACTTTTGGACCCCCATTGTCCAACTAGTTAGCAAGTCATATTTCCTAATTTTCTGTCCTCTCTCTACTCTGTCTCCACTGTCATTGTTCTGGTTTGAGCCCTCATCTATATTGTAAGAGTCTCTTAGGAGGTGTTCCCACAATGATTTTCCATTTACGGCCAGTCTATTGTACATAAATCTTTCAGATGATTTTTCTTAGAGCCCAGCTCTGAACATGCAAGTCCCTTGTTCAGAAATGTTTAGTACTTCCCCCTTAGCTGGCTTTTCAACTTCTTTATTTAACATTCAAACCTCTCTATAGTTTAACCCCAACCTACCTTTCCAACCTCTCTTTTACGTACTCAATACTTCGTGAACTGAACTAATTACTGTTCTATAGATGCATGCTTCCATTTCCTGTCGTTTTACCTTAGTCCATGATGTTCTCACATCTGAAACGGCATTACACTCATCTCTGCATATTCAAAGCTCCCTGTCCTAAAAGACTAAGACTCAATTCAAATGCTAGCTCTTCTATAAAGCTTCTGCCAAATACCAGCATTACTAATTTAATATACTTTTCATCTTCCACTGAGTAGTATTATTATAAGCTCATATCTTCCTACTAGATTTTTAAGATAACTGTAGAGGTTGACCCATTCCTACATAGTGCCAACTACATGCTATCTGCCCTACAAGGATAAAACAGTGAACAAATGTTTGTGTCATGAATAAACAGCTTGATGGTGGGATATAAAACAGAATAAGTCATCATTCTTACAATCTGATAAGAGAAATCGGATATGCATGGAAACAATAACAACATAAGAATGTGATGCATAATGAAACTTGTGAGAGACGTGTAGAGGAGTCATCATAGAGTAATTTGGAATTAAGTTAGGGAGGTCCATCAATATCAAGATGAGTTTAGACTTTATTTAATAGTTAAAGAGGCGCCAGGAACCATTCAAGATATTCAAACCCGGAAGTAACATAATTACAGTTTTGTTTTGGGAGTATCAATCTGGCAGCAGTGTGTGGGTAGAATGGATTGTGACAGGGGAACCTGGAGGGAGAGACAGGCAGGACAGAGGGAATTGAAGGAACAGTAGCGTGAGATAATGAAAGACTAAACTGCTAGCAAAAGTGCAGATGTGACAGACTCTGTGGACATGCTGTTGACAGGCGCTGCATCTGGGTCTGAAGGTGTGTAGAAAAGAGAAAATGAAATATAATTTCAGAGAAGCTGGGTAACCATTGCAGGGTTATGCCCTGTAGGGATTGGAGAATACAAGAAAGAGTTCGGTTTTAGAAATTGAGATTTCTTTGACCACATACAAGTTTAGGTTGCATTAAATAAGAGCGGATATATGTTATTAGTAAGACTACATAGAAGGGGGAAAAAAAAGAGAGAAATCCAGTGATAAATTCCTAAAATACAAAACTCATGGAAGAGTAGAGAAGTTGATGAAGAGATAAATGAGCTGTCAAAGAGTATTGGGTAAAGTAGAACAGCAGTATGGCATGGAAGCTAAATAGAGAGTTCCAGAGAAACAATAGTCATTTCCATGTGAAAGAATGTTTTTGAAAGTACTGCTTAAAGTTTGGAAGAAACAAAAAATAGGGAGTCTCTGAGCCCACTCCAGCTCCAGAGGCTGCCCATTAAAAATTTTAAATTAAAAAAAAGAAACAAAAATGATTAAAGCAGGCAATCTACCCTTACAGTGTTTTCAGTCTAATGAGGCAGAAGGAGCAGACTTCATCCTTATCATCAACATTCCCATCATTTTCCAAGTGCTTATTACAGGCCGTCATCTGTATATTGAATTATAATTTTGCTAACCCCATACACTTATGATCCCAATTTTATAGGGGAGTAGAAAGTCTCAAAGATGTTATGCAGAATACATTTTAGTACAGGGTTTATTGAAGTAAATATTAAAGAGAGATACAAATGAGCTAAGCTCAAAGGAAATAGAACTGGCATGGGAATGACAGAAAAGGAGTTAATAAAAAGATAACCTCTAGACTGTGCCATGAACCAAAGAAGGATTTGCATAACCAGAGAGTTGGTAAAAAGTCATTCCACACTGAACGAGGTGAGTATCATCAGAGTTTTGTGGTTAACAGTGAGGTTGGTGTAATTGCTTGGTGTGCAATATATTGTATATCCTACAACTTACTGTAGGACACATTTAGTGGTATGGCTGGAAGAGAAAGCATGTGACCCGATTTTCTAAGAACTTTTAATGCCATCCCAAGCAGGTTTTATGCTGAAAACTCTAATCTTTTGTGGACTTTAAGAAACGAAGTGTGACCCAACTTAATTTTTTTTTTCTTTTTGGATCATTAAAGAAATAACTAGACATATAAGCACCCAAGCATGGCAAATGCTTCAGATAGATCACAGAAGATTATGACTGAAAAAAAAGGCCAGTAGATTTAGAGCTCTTTGTTGACCTTGGAAAGCCTTGTTTCATTAGAGAGCAGCCAACTTGCAGGGTGCAGGATGGGGAGTTAAGAAGTGAGGAAACAGAGTGAGAATGTGAAAGCAGTGAGCGTGAACTGTTCTCTCCCGTAAGAGGACAAGTAGAATTACAGCTCATGCACTTAACAAGATGCAGGGCAATTGGCTATGTGTTGCGGTAGTGAAAAGGAGATGAAAATAAATAGGTTTTCATTACCAAAGACAGAGCTAACTCTCCTGCCTACTTCCAAATGCTACCACATATCCATACCCTTGATGTCATTACTAATCCCTCATATTTTTGCAACAGAAGATGCTTGTGAACCTGGGACAGAAATGTTGATGGCAATCCAACTGATAATCTTGAATGTGAGAAATCCTTTTGAATATATTCATATGGCTAATTTGCTTTGACTATAAAGTGTTGCTGAGACCTCATTAACATATTTGTGATATTTTCCCTGCTTCTTTGATCAGAGTCTCCCTGTCCTTGGAATTCTCCATAAGCCTCATGCATATAGCACTTGCCAATTTTATTCGTATGTTCCAGTTATTTGCCTTATTCTTTCAGATTATCCTATATTCTTTGGTGGCAGAAATTGACATTTAATATGTATTGCTCCTATAGAGCAGGTACTAAATAATTATTTTTGGTTTGAAATAATTTTAGATACTATGTTTCTCTATTATAAATATGTATAAAAAATTGACTTGTAGAGATACATTAGTTTTCTATTGCTGCATAAAAGTTTACCACAAGCTATTCCTCTGCAGAACTCATAGCCCTAATATAACCATGAGAAAAATATCAGACAAATCCCAATTTAGAGACATTTTGAAAATACTTGACCAGTACTTCTCAAAACTGTCAAGGTCATCAAGAACAAAGAAAGTCTGAGAAACTGTCACAGCCAAGAGAAGCCAAAGGACACATGACAACTAAATGTAATGTGGTGTCCTGGAACAGAAAAACTCAGAAAATCTGAATAAAGTATGGACTCTAGTTAATAATAATGTATTTATATTGGTCCATCCATTGTAATAAATGTGCCATATTAATGTAGATGTTAATAATAGGGGAAACTAGGTATGAGCTATATGAGAAATCTCTGTACTATCTTAATATTTCTGTAAATCTAAACCTGTTCTAAAAAATAACATTTGTTAAAAACATTTGCTACAATCTTAGTGGCTTAAAACAACACACATTTATTATCTCACAGTTTACATGGATTACAAATCCAAGCACAGCCTAACAGGGTCCTCTGCTCAGGGTCTCGCAAGGCTGCCATCAAAATGTCAACTAGACCACAGAAGAGGGAGCCAAGGCTTTTTTCAAGCTCTTTCAGACTTCTTGGCAGAAATTCTGTTCCTTTAAGTTATAGGCCTGAGACCCTCAGTTCCTAGAGATGACTCTTCCATATGCAGTTTACAACGTGACTGCTTCTTCAAGGCCAGTGGAACAACTCTCTCATCTCAGGAAGGGCCTAGTCATGCTTTAAGGGCTTTCAACTGGGCTCACCCAGGACAGTCTCCCTTTTGATGAACTGAAATACAACTTATTTGGGACTTTAATTATATCTGCAAAATTCTTTCACCTTTGCCACATACCACAATCCATTATAGTCACAGCTCTTTCCCATACTCAAGGAGAAGGCTTACATAGGGCATGTGTGCAGGAGAGGGTAGAGTCTTGAAAACCATCTTATTAATAGAATTCTGCTTACCAAAGATTTGGAAAGAGTATGAACATATGAGAGAGAGCGAAAGAATTGTTACTTTATGAAAAGGCAATAGATTACCTTTTATCTAAATAGGATCAATTTGCACTACTCTATTTTTTACAAAATTTAAAGGATTTGAACTGGAAAGCACCCTTCTTATTCTCATTTTCTTATCTTCTTCTCTTTGGTGTCATTCCATTACAGCCACTAAAATAGTGTATTTTTGCAGAGTTAGTGGCAGCATGGTTATTATAGTGGTGATATCTTCCAGTCCGGATTCTTTAGAGTCTGAGCATTGTTTAAAAAGAAAATGAAAGCTTTATCAGTTTACTATTAATTATGCTCAGTCTAGTGAATCCTTCAAAGGTTATATTTTGGTGATGGTGATCAGTTCACATCAACAGTTCGGGAATGTCTATTTCCAAGACTATGAAAACAACATAGATTCCAGGTTGGAGACATGGTTCCAATTCCAAACTTTTGCTTACAATAAAAAAATGATTAGGAAGAAGTAGAGTTTCTGTGCTTAATTTGATCTCAGATGTACAACTTGAAATTATGAGCTAGTATACATGGGATTTGTTATTAGAAATTGCTAGCTTGACACATTCATTTTTTAAAAAGTAATTATATATTGCAAGGTGTTGATACTGTCTTTTATAAGAAATATGCATCTAAAAAATGTAGAGGAGAATATTTTATTTAAAAAAGAAAGGGCTGGGCACAATGGCTCACACCTATAATCCCAACAATTTAGGAGGCCACAGCAGGAGGATAGCTTGAGGCCAAGAGTTTGAGACCAGTCTGGGCAACATAGCAAGATCCCATCTCTATAAAAAATTTTAAAACCAGCCTATCATGGTGGCACATGCCTTTAGTCCCAGCTGCTCAGGAGATTGAGGTGGGAGGATTGCTTGAGCCCAGGAAGTCAAGGCTACAGTGAACTGTGGTAGTGCCACTACAATTCAGCCTGGGCAACAGAGTGAGACCCTGTCTCAAAAGAAAAACAAAAACAAATGGTAAGTAAAATTCTGAGAGTCTAGAAAAAAAGCGATTCGTTTACTGAGGAATGATTTACACTGGAAACTTTTTTTTTATTTATTTTATTTTTAGAGATGAAGTCTCGCTCTGTCACCCAGGCTGGAGTGCAGTGGCACAATCTTGGCTCACTGAAACCTCTGCCTTCCGAATTCACGTGATTCTCCTGCCTCAGCCTCCTGAGTAGTTGGGACTACAGGTGGACGCCACCATGCCCAGCTAATTTTTTGTATTTTCGTACAGATGGGGTTTTGCCGTGTTGGCCAGGCTGGTCTTGAACTCCTGGCCTCACATGATCCACCCACCTTGGCCTCCTAAAGTGCTGGGATTACAGGCATGAGCCACCATGTCCAGCCTACACTGACAACTTTTGAATATGGTTCCCAAAACATAAAAATTCATGTTTTTATAAAGCATAGGAAAATGACTGAGTACAAAATAATTGGTGTTGGTGAAAAGAGAAAAAAATGTATCTGCATTAAGAAATTAGAAATGTATTTTTTAAACTCAAAAGTAGAGAATGTGTGCTTTGGGTCGAATCATGTGCCCCATACCGTATGTCCTAACCCTTAGTACCTGTCTGCAAATGTGACTTCTTTGGAAATAGATTACTTTTTTTTTTTGAAGATCTAATCAAGTTAAGGTGAGGTCATACTGAAGTAGTGCCTTAGAAGAGAAGAAACCAGTGTCCTTAGAAGAGAAGAGAAAGAGAGACACAGGGAGAACGCCCTGTGGCAATGGAGGCAGAGATTAGAGTGATACATCTATAAGCCTAGGAACACCAAGGATCACTGGCAACACCAGAAACTAAGAGAAAGGCATGGAACAGACTCTCTGAGAGCATTCAGTAACAGCATGGCCCTCTAATACCTTGATTTCAGACTTGAAACCCCTAAAACTGTGAGCAAATAAATTTCTGTTGTTTTCAGTCACCCAGTTTGTGGTCATTTGTTACAGCAGCCATAGGAAACAAATATAATGGACAAGTTGCATGTGGATCACCTGGGTCCTTGTGAATGAATTCTGAGATGACTTTACTATCTCTGCCCAGTATCATTGTCACCCACCGCTCCTGAAGGAGGGAATGTCCCTTAATAAGAAGAGGGTGATAGAGCAGCTTGGGAAGCTAGACTTCATCTGCTTGTCGTCTTCTCTTGGGCTACTTATGTCTGCTTTTGATTGTGTGAGGACAAGGAAAACTCTGGCCAGAGGACCTTTTGGTGAGAAGCCCCTCCCCTGTGGGCTTGAAATGCCGATTTATGCACTGGGGCTTGATTGTCCTAATAGTTACCGTTGACTGAGTATGCACAGTGATGCACAGACAGAAACTGAGTTTTCAAGCACCAAGCAAAGTGCTATTTTTTTTAAAGCATGGCTTCTACACAGAGGTAAAACAATTTCAGAAATTGAAGATAGAGAGATTTATTAACCAAGATTATATAACTGCCAAGTAGCAGGGCAGGATTCAAAACTTAGCCAAAACTAAGTTCTTGAACCAAGCAGGTTCTCTGCTACTACATGCTACCTCCTCCTCCCAAAATGCCAGTGGAAGACTGTGTGTTATATTTAATAGGTAACTTGTAGTTGTGTATAACTTCTATGTAACTTTACATTGAATATTGTACCTTGCTGCTTTTTTCCTAAAATGATGTATTAGTCCATTTTTATACTGCTATGAAGAAATACCAGAGACTGGGTAATTTATAAAGAAAAGGTTTAATGGACTCACAGTACCATATGGCTGGGGAAGCCTCACAATCATGGCAGAAGACGAAGGAGGAGCAGAGGCACATCTTACATGGCAGCAGGCAAGAGAGCATGCGCAGGGGAACTGCCCTTTGTAAAACCATCAGATCTCGTGAGACTTATTCACTATCATGAGAACAACAGGGGAAAAACCCGCCCCATGATTCAATTACCTCCCATCGGGTCCCTCCCACAACATGTGGGGATTATGGGAGCTACAGTGCAAGATGAGATTTGAGTGGGGACACAGTCAAACCATATCAAATGGTCTCCAGAATGTTCCCATTTTATCATTTTTTCATGTTTGTTTTCTTTATGACTTGTTAAATAGAATTTCTTAAATTGCCCTAGCACAGCCACATGCTTGCTCACATTTCAGTGTCAAGCAAAACGTCAAGTACAGGGCATATTTTTCACACTGATGCAACTTTGCTGGTAAATTAAGATAAGAATATTGATTAGATCCCTTTTGTGTTTATGTATTAAAATAAATTCTAAAATTAACTCGGCACAGTGAGAATAAATTTGAGGACCTTCCTTGGGAGCAAGAATTGCTAACGTTGGAGACTTAGTGCAGAAAATCGAATCCCTTTTCCCTGCTTCCAAATTCAAGCATCATAAAGCATTCTTACTGGCAAGCAGGAGGTCTCCAAAACTAAAGTCACTCCAGAGTGGCAGAGTTGTCACTTTAAAGACAGGTCTTAATGTAATGTTAATTTCAAACCTCTACTCCTTAAATGTACTAAGTATCCTTATCTTAGAAATGGAAAACAAAGTTCACAGGGCCTTCCGAGCAGGAAAAAAAGGCAAGATTACAAATTTACATAGCATAAAAAGTAAGGAAGGAGGAAAGGAGGGAAGGAAAAAGAGAGGAAGAAAAAAAAGAAGAAAGGAAGGTGAAAAGGAAGGAAGGAAGGAGGGAAGGAAGGAAGGAGGGAAGGAAGGAAGGAAGGAAGGAAGGAAGGAAGGAAGGAAGGAAGGAAGGAGGGAAGGAAGGAAGGAAGGAAGGAAGGAAGGAAGGAAGGAAGGAAGGAAGGACCAAAGGGAGGCAGGGAGGCAGGGAGGGAGGGAGGAAGAAAGGAAGGAAATACAGGATGGGGATGGCTAAATTATACCTAATAAAGCTGAGAATGTAGTATAAATTTTATGACATGAAAAGCATAATCCTGTATACTCTATCATAAAGTAAAAGAAAGTTGTTATGTATTTTACCCAGTTTCATAATGAACTCTTACATCACGTTTTCAAATGTGTTAAAACAATTGATCAATTCACCTTGATTCCATTCTGGGCACTTTAACGCACTGCACTGAAAGACTTCATACTGATAATTATTAGTGTTCTCTTTTCCTGGCCAAAAATTAAGGTGCTTTAATTAATACCTTCATCACTATCATTGACTTTGCACATGCCATACTGTCATTTACTTTACAATTTGCTAAACCTTTTTTCTCTCTCTTTGGTAATCTTGATCCTCAAGAACTTTCCACTTGATTTCTTTCATAGTCCTTTTGCATTCTTTTTCTCCTTAGAAACTTTCATTTTTCTACACTGGCACAGGAAACATCAAAATCTGATCATAAAGCTAAAGCAACAGCCTGGCACAGTGACTCACCCCTGTAATCCCAGCACTTTGGGAGGCCAAGGTGGGAGGATCACTTGAGGTCAGGAGTTCGAGACCAGCCTGGCCAACATGGTGAAACCTGTCTCTACTAAAAATACAAAAATTAACCAGTCATGGTGGTGGTGCCTGTAGTCCCAGCTACTCAGGAGGCTGAGGCAGAAGAATCGCTTGAACCCAGGAGGCAGAGGTTTCAGTGAGCCAAGATCACGCCACTGTACTCCAGCCTGGATGACAGAGAGAGACCCTGTCTCAAAAAAAAAAAAAAAAAAAAAAAAAAAAAAAGCTAAAGTGATCCATAGTTTTAGTAACTATAGTAACCTTCCCATCTAAGTTTCCATACATCTCAGTTTACTACATGTTGAGCTAGTGAGGCTGGGCTTCTAGTTTGGCTTTTGAATGGCTTTTTTTTAACTGAGATTTCTATCTTTAGTTTCTTTTTCTATGTGGCAAGAATGGAATGAGAACTTTAAAAGTTACTCAAAAACTTCATCTGATGAAGTAGGTAGCTGTCTTGGCAAGTAAATGCAATTCCTGAAAATTTTTTCCACTGGAATGATAGCTACTATGGCTACAAGATAAGGTATGAGCAATGAGTTTTCTAGCCAAAGGAATGACTCTGAAATTGCCATACCTCTGTGTAGAAGCCATGCTTCAAAAGGTATCACTTTGAGGCCGGGCGCGGTGGCTCAAGCCTGTAATCCCAGCACTTTGAGAGGCTGAGGCGGGTGGATCACGAGGTCAGGAGATCGAGACCATCCTGGCTACACGGTGAAACCCAGTCTCTACTAAAAATACAAAAAACTAGCCGGGCGAGGTGACGGGCGCCTTGTAGTCGCAGCTGCTCGGGAGGCTGAGGCAGGAGAATGGCGTGAACCCGGGAGGCGGAGCTTGCAGTGAGTCGAGATCGCACCACTGCACTCCAGCCTGGGCACAGAGGGAGACTCCTTTAAAAAAAAAAAAAAAAAAAACTTCATTATGTATTTGTGCAGAACTTTGAGAAGTAATGTTTATAAGAAGAAAAATATAATCGCAAAGCATTGAGGCAAAGGAAAAAAAAAAAGAAAAATAACACAGAAAATAATTGCAATTTTGTTAATTCTGAGACCAAAGCAAGTTGTTCTGAGAAGCAACTCGGGATAAAGCCCTCAAACTAGCTTCTATCACTGTCTAATTAAATTCAACGTGATTTCTTATAGATCACATAGTAGGATAAATATCGATGAGATACTAAATGAACATAATACATGATTCTTTCAGTTCTAGAAATGTTGAACAGAGTAGTTTAAGAGGATTTCATGAAAAGTAAAAAGAATATATGACAGTAGACTAACACTTTTTTTTTTTTTTCAGGAAAAGAAACCACATCAGCAAATAGATGTGGCCTGAACAGGGCATAATTGACAAATGTAGAAAGATCAGTTTGGTTGCAAAAAATCAGCCCCTGCACCATAGTATGAGATAAATGTTTAGCATCCAAACATAAAGTACTTTTAATATCAAATTAAAGCAGAGCACTTCTTTTATTTTAAAAAATAGGGAGTTATTAAAGATTTTTACTAGTATTTTAATCATAAGATTAAAATATTTTATGGAAATTATGCAAAAGTCTTAATGGAGAACAGACTCTGAAGACCAGTAGACAGATTAGTGGTCAATTTCAAAAGACAAGGCAATTTACATAAAAGATATGATTCTCTTTTCCAAAATAGTACTTATTTTCGCCTCTGCTCTTTCATTCACATTGCCTCTCTTTCACCCATCAGCTTTGCATGTATGAATTTTGCACATTTTCATGATACCACTTTCATAAGAACTTCATGCATCAGTATAAATTTCATTCCAGTTCTCCTCTTCTTTCTCTGAATTTCCACATTTTTTTAACTTTTGCCTCTGTCTTAGTCCATTCCTGCCACTATAACAAAATATGTGCAACTGGATAATTTATAAAGAGCATACATTTATTGCTCACAGTTTTGGAGGCTGGAAAGTCCAAGATCAAGGTACTAACAGGTTCAATGTCTGGATAGGGGCCTGGTCCTTGCTTGTAAGATAGCACCTTGAATACTGTCTCCTCACATGGTGTCAGGCGGAAGGGCAAAGGGGCAAATACTGTGTAAAGCCTCTTTTATAAGGCATTAATCCCATTCACAAGGGAGGAGCCCTCATGATTTAATCACTTCTTAAATACCTTGACTTTTAAAACTACCACACTGGTGATGAAGTTTCAACATATGAATTTTGGGGCACACATTCAAACAATAATGGCCTCTGAGGCAATTATCATTAATTCTATCTGGAATCATAGTCATTTATCTCTTATCTCAATTATTATGATTTTCTGGAAAATTAAGGGGCTGTCTTGATTTCTTTTTATCACCCTTATCCAGCCCAGTGGCTGGAACATAAGGGTTCAGTATAAGGTTAACAGACTATTCAGTTGTTGGGGGTGTTAGAGGGATAGAGTGACAGAAGTAAAGATGTACAGTTGCTAAGAAGTCAAAGAATAAAAGCAAGAGATTCAAAGGATAAAGGTTTTTTAAATTTAGAAATTTTAAATTTGTTTCTGATTCCAAGTGTCATAAGAGGTTGGGAAAAATAAAGATAATTACATTTAATGATTAGTTTGTCGCCTATGACTTTCTAGTGTATGGTTTGTATAGAGCAGATATTAAAATTTTCGGGAGAGTATTCAAATGTCAAGTATGATGAGGCACCTTTTCTCACCTGTATAGAAAATGCATTCTCATTTCTCCCATTTACCAGTACTTTCGGTTCACCACTTTTAAAAAGATATCTGAAGTTAAAAACCATCTAATATGTATAACTCATAAGGCAGGGATGGCTTTTCTTATAATTAGACTTTATAATATTGTTTTTAAACATTCTTGGCCTAGAACTAACATACCACTGCTGGGATATATAGAGTATAATGCAAAATAACACAAGCAAAGTCAACGATACACAATTCTTCCTCACGAGAGAAACAATTTATGGAGGAATTAATAAAAACTCCAGGATTATTAGCATCCCACCTGCAATTGAGAAAGATAAAAATATATATTCCCTTAACACATGGTAGATTGTTTAGCAACCACCTACACATTGGCCGTGGATCACTAAACATTTAATGAGTGCCTGCTGTGTACTAAACAACCTTCTAGAGTACACAACAATGGCAGTGGAAGACATTTACAATACAATAGATGCTTACAGCACACAAACATAGATACTCAAAACGCTCACCGTTATAAAAGAAAACAAAAAATATATATAAGAGTTGAAAAACAGCTTCCAGAGCAGTATTTCAAAAACTGCAGGAAGCTATAGTGAAAATCTAGGAAGATGCACAATGAAGGAACCCAAAGTATAAAAGTAATAACAGCCACTTTGGCTGCTGAAAATATTTCTCTCAAGAAAGAACATCTTGAATTATGTGTTCAGAGAATGAAGGTCAATAAAGATCTTATTGGTTAGAAAAAATAGCAAAGAATAGTCCAAATGATTAAGTCAAATTTTAAAGTTAAATTACACAGAACTAAGCCCATTTGACCCAGTTGGCACAGTCCATTTAAATCTTCCTTAGGATGCCCCACATTAAAGTAGGTGAACTAATCACATAACATTGGTGCAAACCAATGATATTTCTGAAAAAAAAATACTTTAAGTGAATCCTCCATTAATGGAGAGTTGAGAAGATTATTTTTAGATCCAAAAGACAGGATTTAATAGTAAGTGAGATGAGTGAGATGGATAAAGGGTACAGTAAGATTAGATTGATTAAAATAAAAATATATTAGAAAGAAACTAGGAATTAGTAGAGGGAGAGATTGGGTTGTGCAGGTGATGGAGAACCTCTATTGTATCTGACATTCTTTAAAGGAGGAAAATGAACATATTCAAAAAAGAAAAAATATTTTGACAATAGCATGAAAGTCAGAGACCTTTCTTGCCTCCTTGTTTAGAAATCATTATAGCAATCTAGGCATGGAAATATCAAAAGGAAGGAGAAGTATGGGGTTTGTGAAAACGAAAGTCTTAAGTTTCAAAAATGCCATGGAGAGGAATTTGGCAGTGGATAGGATGTAAATGAGTACCAAAGAAGATGCAGAAGGCTAAATTTACCAAAGACTAAAATGAGAGTCATGAGGAAATGGTATGTTTAACAAAATGCAAATAGGCAAAAAAGGCTTGATTCTGGAACATATCAGATTTCAGATCTTGCTGACACAAACACCTCTGGGCCAAAAGTTTAAGTCAACTGGAGACCCTTGACATTCTAATTGAGAGTTAGCCCTGCAAAGGAGGTGATTGATTAAATTGATTCTAACGCATAACTGATTATATAGAAAAACTGAGAATATTGACCCTTTAAAAGTTTATGAAATTAATTATCTGTTTTTACAGGTAGGATATCCTTGACAGAATAAACTGATTTTATTTCTTTGCATGTGTTTTAGCTATTTTTGACTCCGGAGCATGTTTCATCTCCCAAGCATATGGCTATTCCGGCTTAGAGTTGTTGAAGGGCAACCACTACACAAATTATTCCCTCTTTTCTTTGTCTTTTTCCAAATCATCCATCTGAAGAGTTGGACGTGTGAGTGGTGAGAAATCAAATGCCTCCAGAAGAGACAGACTCTAAAGGACATACACCACTCTATGGAAGGACTAGACTAGCTGCCCAATCAGGTAGTTAAAGAAAGACCAAAAGTTATTGTTTTTTTCTTTAGGGAGATGGCATCAAAACATTTTGAGCCAGAAGTTAGTGCTAAGTACCTGCAGGAAGGAGGTAGAAACAAGGGTCTGGTCATTTAGAGATAGCCAAGCAGGTAATGTGGTAGCCAATAGCAGCAGCCCAGCCTTGGGGTTGACTTTACTCCTATCTATGAACCAACAAGAGAAGGTTAGGTCCCCATTCCTGGAGAAATGGAATTTAAGACTTTTCATATTAACAGCAGTTTAGGAGAATAAAGCCTGTTTTAGAAATTAGAGTAGAATGTAAAATATCAAAGTTTTGAACCCAAACATCTCCAAATCAGAATAAGGCAAATTAAGAAAGCTAGAACTCCAGGCCAGGAGAGGTGGCTCATGCCTTAACCCCAGCACTTTGGGAGGCCGAGGCAGGCAGATCATCTGAGGTCAGGAGTTCAAGACCAGCCTGGCCAACATGGCGAAAGCCGGTCTCTACTAAAAATATAAAAACTAGCCGGGCGTGGTGGTGGATGCCTGTAATCCCAGCTACTTGGGAAGCTGAGGCAGGAGAATTGCTTGAACCCAGGAGATAGAGGTTGCAGTGAGCCGACACAGTGCCACCACACTCCAGCCTCGGCAACAGAGTCAGACTCAGTCTCAAAAGCAAAAAAACAAAAAAAACAAAACAGACAAAGAAAGCTAGAACTCCTTAAAGTCCCCAGACCAAATAAAAAAAAAAATAAGTTTGGGTCTGGAACCTGTAATATGATCATTATCATTAATATAATGTATTAAGCACTTTACTTGAATCGTCTTAATTAATCTTCATGTAATTCTAAAAGATGAATATTATTATTATTTCCATTTTAGAGAAATTAACTTACCCAAAGTTTTACCAATAATATGTATCTAGGAAGATACAAAATCTATCTAAAACTAGGTGACAAAAAATACCACTGTGTAGGTAAAAGGAGGATTCAGGATGAGAGTTGAACATCCCTTTTATAGAAGTCCTTCCAGGAAAGAAAGACCACAGCTTGGTGTGTCTGACTTCCGGAATATGATACCTCCCAGCAAGAAAAAGCTCTTATTTCTTGTTCTTACTCACCCTTTATTAATAAATACAATTCCAGTATGTAAACATATTCCTCCATATTCCTAGTAAGGGCTTTCCTGGAATACTCACCTTGAATCACCCTCAGATATGTCAATTTCCTTGAGTCCAGCAAGAATAGACCACTTAAAATATTTCAAATTTGAGGGTAATTCTCATGCACAACTTTGGTATATCTGTGGAGCATTTTTATGTCTTTGGAGATGTATTCATAATTTATACTGCAGCAATAATAAAATATCTGTGAATAAAATGGTGAGGTCAGTGATTTTAGGATGATACAATTCTGGTCATTTTGTTATAATAACCCAGAACTAGAAGAATGTTCATATGATAAAATGGATGATCTATGAATTGTATTTTAGGTGGGGGAAACTCAACTTCAACTTGTGTTAAGTGTTAAGGGGAATTTTTTTTTTTTCTTTTTTTTTGGTTTAAGAATTAAGAAGTAGCCACCTACGCTGGCTTCCACAAAGCTGGACATCAAAGCACAAATTATGTTATCAGCATTTCGTTTTTTCTTTTTCCATCTTTTGGCTTGGCTTTCTTCAGGTTTTAACATCTCTCTTAGGCAGGTGTCCTCTACATGGTGGTTGTGCGGCAGCTCAAGGTTTCCATTCAACTAGTGGAGCAGCTCAGCTTAAAGTGACTTTTCACTCACTCAACAAATATATTGAGTGCCTACCATGTGACAGCATTGTACTCAATGTGAAAATACATCAGTAAAGAAGACTGCAAAATTTCTACCCTTCTGTTGCCTTTTCTAGTTCTAGCATTTGTCACAATAGTCTCAAGTCTGAGTACTACTAATACTGACTTGGGTCATATACTCATCTATAGACTAGTCAGTCATTTTGCCCTGGAGGAATGGAATCTCCTGACTCACCAGACCTGAGACTTATATCCACCCTTAAAGAAGAGAAGAATCACTAATACTCTAATTACCCTGATTAACAATGGGGAAGCATTATTTTCCAGAGAGGAATTTGAGTGCTTTTACCAAACAATGGATGTGAACCTGGAGGGAAAAAAAATCAATTAAAACACCAAAATCCAAATTCAGGAAAATTAAATGAGGAAATCTCCCCAGAAAATAAATAGAACTTGCTCAGATATGAGAAAATGGAAATTTGAGTCAAAATAAACCTCCAGAGTCATCAAATCTAGATACACCCTCATCTAATCAACAAGCACATTTAGCAAAATAGTCTTCCCTAAAGAGTAAGTTGGTGGATGAAGTTGCACATCTATGGATAATCACTCTCTGTAGTCATTGTCTGAGGTTTATAACTTCTATTTACAGAAGTTCAGCACTCACCAAGTGAAGAGCGCTGGGCTATAGATACTTGCTTCTTTCCATGGACAGTAAAAAGTATGTTCAATCTTGACTTAACCCCAAGTGAGTAGAACTCAAGCTGTTAGTGATTGAGGCCTCAAGCTTGGTAATTTATAAAATATACTTTACTCTTCTGTTTTATGGAGGAAAACCTGCCTATCTCCATGCTTTGGAAAAACTGAATCAAAATTTGTCTAATATGCTGACTTCAACTAAATGTATAGTAACTGATAAATATCTCCTAATGGGGTTTTATCTTTTTTTTCAATAACAGTGTTATGGTAGTTGAATATGTTTTTTTCTAAACAAGATAGATGACAGATAGATAGATAATATATAGACAGGTGTGTATCTATGTATCTACGGATATTTGAAGAGCAAAAATTTACAGATTTATGACATGGTAGAGCATGTTAGTTAAGAGCATAGATTTCACAGCTACATGGCCTAAGTTTAGTAAAAAATCATGACTCTATCATTAAGCTTCTAAATGTGAGCAAGAAACGACTCTGAGATTTTCATCAGAGAAATGAGAATAAAAATGGCACTGACATTAAAAGATTATTGTACATATTAAATGCCTTAACATTAAAAATTTAGAACAATGGCTAATGTATTGTTGACATTCAATAATTTTAAGGATTATTATTATTATCATCATCATCATCATCACCACCATATTTAGTATATCTTCACTGCAAGTAACAGGATTCTCATCTTAAGCAGAGGTGGTGGTCATTAGCATTATTCAAAAAGTATTTCTGACTGCCCCTGCTTAGGGGCACATGGCAGAATTGCACTTCTTTTACTCTCTTGTGGGTAGAATTGTGTGATTCGTTCTGACAGGGAAGTTGTGAGTGGAAGTGATATGCATCACTTCTGGGATAAGCATTTCATTGTTGATATGAGATCATCCAGAACTCATTCTTCCTTCCAGAACAGAAACCAGCGATTTTGCAAGTGCTCCTGCTCCAACGACCCAGGTCTCTAAGTGACTGCAATAAGCAGAAGCTCTACTGATCTACCATAGACCTGTAGCATGAGTGAGAAATAAGCCTTTGTGGTGTTATACTCCTGAGACTTCGGATTGTTTGTTACATTACTGGTGCATAGTCTAACTTACCCTGACTAATACAGCCACCTTACACAATAAAGCATTTAACTTTCTCAGATAAAGTCAAGTAATGGAGAAGAAAGTTCCAGAGCTAGTTGACTGGTTGAGCCAGTAATTCTGAGCTTCTCTGAATCATTAAAAAACAGCTGTGGCAGCTCCAAACATCATATTCTCACATAGCAACACAATCAGGAAGTGGGATGGTGGGGAGCAAAGGCAAAAAGGATCTTTTTCCCCCATGCTCTCTCTTTTATCAGGGAGGAAAATATTTTCCAGAAGTCTCCTCCAGGTTTCCATTATATCTTATTGTTTGTGCTAAATCTTATGTCCAACTCTAGACCAGTCAATGACAAAAAGAAAAAATTATAAGCATACCTCATTTTATCATGTTTCACTGTATTGCACTTTACAGATACTGCAGATTTTTTTACAAATTGAAGGTTTGCAACAAATCTGTGTCAAGCAAATCAGTGCCATTTTTCCAAAAGCTATGTTCCCTCTATCTCTCTTATGTCACATTTTGGTAATTCTTGCAATCTTTAAATCTTTTTCATTATTATTGTATCTCTTATGGTGATCAGTGATCTTTGGTGTTACTATTGTAATTGGGGGCACCAAGAACTATACCCATATAAGGCAACAAATGTAATCCATAAATGTGGTGTATGTTCTAACTGTTCCACCAAAAGCCATTGACCAGTCTCGCTCTCTCTCACTTTCTCTCTCTCTCTCTCACACCTCAAGCTTCTCAATTCTCTGAGACACAACAATATTGAAATTAGGCCAATTAATAATTCTGCAATGACCTGTAAGTGTTCAAGTGAAAGGAAGAGTCTTGTGTCTTTCACTTTAAATCTAAAGCCAGGAATGATTAGGCTTAGTGAGGAAGGCATGTTGCAAACCAAGATAGGCTGAAAGCTAGCCATCTCGCACAAGTTAGCCAAGTTTTAAATGTAAAGGAAAAGTTCTTGAAGGAAAGGTGCTACTCCATTGAACACACAAATTATAAGAAAGTGAAACAGCCTTATTGCTGATGTGGAGGAAGTTTCAGACAGAAGGTCAAACTAGCTACAATTGCCTAATCTGACACCTAATCCAGAGCAAGGCCCTAACTCTCTTCACAGTTTTATGAAGGCTGAGAGAGGTAAGGGAGCTGCAGAAAAACAGTTTGAAGTTTGGTTCATGAGGTTTAAGGA
Source organism: Mandrillus leucophaeus (assembly GCF_000951045.1). Taxonomy (NCBI): domain Eukaryota; kingdom Metazoa; phylum Chordata; class Mammalia; order Primates; family Cercopithecidae; genus Mandrillus; species Mandrillus leucophaeus. The sequence continues at coordinate 4,257,939 of NW_012102310.1, forward strand.
AAGAAGTTGCCTCCAGAACATCAAAGTGCAAGGTGAAGCAGGAAGTGCTGATGGAGAAGCTGCCACAAGTTTTCCAGAAGACCTGACTAAGGTAACTCATGAAGGTGGCCACACTAAACAACGTATCTTCCATGTAGATAAAGCAGCCTTGCATTGGAAGAAGACTTTCATAGCTAGAGAGAAGTCTGTGCCTGGTTTCAAAGTTTCAAAGGACAGGATGACTCTCTTATTAGGGATGAATGCAGCTGGTTGAAGCCAGTGCTCATGTACCATTCCAAAAATTTTAGGGCCCTTAAGAATGATAACACAGCTACTCTTCCTATGTTCTATAAATGGAACAACAAAGCTGGATGGCAGCATATCTGTTTACAGCATGGTTTATTGAATATTTTAAGCCCATTGTTAAGACCAGCTGCTTAGCCAAAAAAAAATTATTTTCAAATATTACTGCTCATTGACAATACATGCAGTCACCCAAGAGCTCTGATGAAGATGCAGGAGGAGATTAATGTTGTTTTCATGCTTGTTAACACAATATCCTTTCTGAAGCCCAAGGATTAAGAAGTAATTTTGACCTTCAAGCCTTATTATTTAAGAAATACATTTTGTAAGGCTGTGACTGCTATATATAGTGATTCTTTTAATGCAGCTGAGCAAAGTAAACTGAAAATCTTCTAGAAAGTATTAATCATTCTAGATGCCACTATGAACATTCATGATTCATAGGAGGTCAAAATATCAACATTAACAGGAGTTTGGAAGAAGTTGATTCCAATCCTTATGGATGACTTTGAGAGGTTCAGAACTTCAGTGGAGAAGGTAAATGTAGATGTGAAAATGGCAAGAGAACTAGAATTAGAAGTGGAGCCTGAAGATGTAACTGAATTGCTGCAATCTCATGATAAAACATTAACAGATGAAGAATTGCTTCTTATGGATGAGCAAAGAAAGTGGTTCCTTGAGATGGCATTTACTCCTGGTGAAGATACTGTGAACATTATTGAAATGACAACAAAGGATTTAGATTACTACGTAAACTTAGTTGATAAAGCAGTGGCAGGGTTTGAGCAGATTAACTTTACCTTTAAAAGAAGGTTGGCTGTGGGTAAAATGTTATCAAACAGTGTTACAGGCTACAGAGAAATCTTTCATGAAAGGAAGAGTTGGTCGATGCAGCAAACTTCATAGTAATTTTAAGAAATTGCCACAGCCACCCCAACCTTCAGCAACCAGCACCCTAATTAGTCAGCATCCATCAGCCTTCAACACTGAAGCAAGATCCTCCACCTGCAAAAGATTATGACTTGCTGAAGGCTCAGATGATTGTCAGCATTGTTTTAGCCATAAAGTGTTTTTAAATTAATATATGTACATTGATTTTTAGACCTAATACTATTATATACTTAACAGGCTACAGTATAGTGTAAACAGAACTTTTATATGCACTGTGAAACCAAAAAATTCATGTGACTCACTTTATTACAATATTCATTTTATTGTGGTGGTTTGGAACTGAGCCTGCAATATCTGTAAGTTATGCCTGTACAAAGCTGCCTTAATTTGGTCATAATCCATCTTGCACATCTGGGAAAGTAGCCTACTATTCTTGAGTAAATGAATCCCTGCATAATACCAGAACAAAATCAGCATTCTCTTAGCAAAAATAAGGAAGAAGAATGTCTATGTAACCAGAAACATTTATCACAAGAGTAATGGCCTTCTACAAGACTCTGTGGAATTGAAAGATTTCTTAAAATGAGGTGCCCTTGTGTTTGTAGCATATGCAGTTTTGTCCCAGGAGAGAGTTTTGGGTCTACTGAGAGAAACTGAGGTATACTGATAAGTCTCAATGCTTGTGTATTATAGTGGATAGTGTGGATTTCTAAATAGATTTGCTCTGCCACATTATTAGACAGACGCCTAATAATTTAATGTACACTAAAGTATGTTAATAGGGAGAATGTGTAATCATAAATTAATTACGAAGATTATTATTATCCCAACTTTAAACAGTGCTTGAATTAATATATATCCCTAGAATACAAAATGAATAGTGGCTTAACTGTGTTCTAAGGTGAGAGATAAGGGCTCTGCAACCCTTTGTGGCTTTGGAAAATGACACATTTTGCAGTTTGAAAGCATGGATTTCAGTTAAACGTTAAAAGCAGATGACTGCCATGACTTTCTATAACATGATCATGCAGGACAACGAGAGAAATGGCAAAACAAATTCTGCCTTGTGGCACATGTTTTCACTACTAATATTTGCAATTCCAATTTTCAATAGCACAGGTGTATTTAATTGCCTCTGAATATTGCAGTGCAAACCCATTCAATGTTGAAAACAGGAGCCCATAAAGGAATCTCAGGTTTTGTTGGCCTGCAGAATCTTGTAGCTGCAGATTGGTTTTAATATATCCAGGGATTTTTTTTTCTTTGTCATTCTGCTTTCTTTAGAAGGGCATTTAAATTATCAAACCATTACCTTATCAAGCACAAATGTGATGCCAATTCTTGTGATTTCTGAGTTATATGTGCTAAAATTACATGAGTTCCATTGAATATTTTTATCAAGTCCGGTGATAGAAACATGTATTTTCTCATGCTGTAGTTCCAAGATCTTTAAAAGGGATTGGTCAATAACTCAAAACCATATTTTGATGAAGAGACATACACTACTAATAGTAGATATGCTTCCAAAAGTTTACAAACAATAGAAATGCTTCTAAAAATTTTAATGCCAATTACTCTGCCTCATACAGAAGAAAAATGCCATCTACTCAAGTTAATTAATCCATGTTTCTCATTTGTTTGCCCTACACTTGAGTTTTAGCTGAGTAACAATATTACAAAATGTATTTACACAGTATAAGAATATTATATTTTCCGCAGGGTATACCCATGATTCACCTTTAAATTAACTTCAGGAAGTCTCAAATCAAAGCTTGCTAATGTTAACTTCAGCTCCATTTCCAGAAGAGACCATGTTACTAATAAAAATAGCTTCTAGCAACTTGATAAGAGAATCTCTGTGTGTTCCTGGCCAAGATAAATGATCTTAAAGATTTAGGGCACAAAAGAAAATTTTGTTGAATTTAGCCTTAACAGATATTTAGTAGCATGTATCAAAATTCAATTTTATCTGAAACTGAAGAAAACCCATCAGATACTATAATAAGACAATAACTCAATTTCAGACTTGTAAACAAAGGTGATATTAATCAATCGAAATGTGGAAAAATAGTCAACCTGTATCCTTCTCATACTATAAATCAGCATGTTTGATCACTGGAAGCTTCATTTTGATGATTAGCAGTCATGTATTGAGGCTAAATGATATGTTTGTCTCACAGCTAATATTAACTAAATCTATTTATCATCTTGCCAGTGGTACTACAGTGAGGTCACACTTTTGGTGTAGAACAAAAAGAAACCAGGAATCTGTCAACAGCATCCCATTGTAACATTACTGTTGAATGAACCAAGAAAGAAAGAACAGCCTCTGCCTATTATCCTCATATACTTTTGGAAATGGATGTTTGTGTCCACATCCCCTTTGATATAGTGGGTTATGGCCTTGGCACTGAAAATCCCTTACTGTATATAAAAAGTAGGATGAATACTAACAAATGTTTTAGGATGTATCACAACAACATCTGAATTCTCCCTTCTGATGCTTAGCATTTTATTTCACAAAAGGCAAGGCTACTAAAAGAAGAAAAAAAAATCAACTCTTTAGATGAAGAAGCAAAATTAATTAGTAAATGTAAAAAGCGATTATTTGGGTTTTGCTATGACAATAAACAAGATATCTCATTCTCAGAAGAAAGTCAGCTAACGTACACCTTTATTTTACATATTTCTATGGATTACACATTTGAGAATACTAAGGAATAATCATTCTGATTTATTTTATTTCAGAATGACTGTGATGGTGTTGGAAAGCAGGATTTTGTGCTTCTTTTCTTACATTTTTCTGACTTAACATCTTGTCTGACTTTCAAACAGTTCAAAGGAAAGAGAGTACTAATTAGACAAGGGAAGAATATGAGAGACTGCCTGAACAGCATTACTTTTGTAAACTGAGAGTTCTTCCAAGGATAGAGTGCGTAAATGCTGACCTACATTAAATACAAGTGGCACGGATTTCTGGGCATGTGGGATGCCTTGGTAATTTGAGTGACAAATCACATGTGGTGGTGCATTTACTACTCTTTTGTGGCTTTAAAGTTAGGTGATTTTGACTCTAAAGCATGAAAGTTCAAAGAGCTGTTAAGATTTCTCTGTGATATATGCAAGGGTTTTCTTAGGAATAAAAAGTCTACAAAATTCCCAAGAAGACACGTATGTGCAATAAAAGCATAAAGAAATGTCCAGGAATAAAAACACTAGATGTTGTGTAGAGGTTACCCCTTGGGAAGAGAGAAAGGGATGCAATCAAAGGTAGTTATATGTGGCCTCAGTAGTACCCATACTATTTTATTGCTTCACTGAGTGTGGGTAAATAAATATCATAATTTTTTACTTGACTTAATTTTAATAGTATTTGAAAGAATTAAAGAAGTCCATGAGGTAATGTGAAAATTTGTAATGAAAAAGGCTGAATACAAAATTGTATATGCTGTGATGACAACTCTAAATGTTTGTGTGGAGATGGGGACAAGAAGAAATAGAGTTAACTTGCTAAGGTGGCAGAAGTATGAGAAATTTGGACAGAAATTGATGAGAAAAGTGATTTGAGGTTTTGGTGATGAAGAAAGGGAGAATATAACCCAAGGAAGATTGAAGCTTCTTTCACATAAGACTAGGAAATGTTTAGCATAAATCAGTTTCACCAATTTGAACCTGGTCTTCCTCTGTCCTCTCCCTTGTACTCACCAAATCATTTTGCAATCTTCCCATTAAGGAAAAATACTTCCTTTGGTATGAATGTCTAGAATTAATATTCATAGTTCTACAAAAAAAAATCAGAACTCTAAACCTAAAACAAGTGAAAGTACAATTGTTTTTAAATGTTACAAATACAATACCTGACATTAAACTGTATTTCCTCTATATTGCATATTCTGAATTTAAAATTGTCTAACACCTTTAGGCTTAAAGCTTCAATTAGGCATGTAAAACAAGGTAATGACAAAAGAAGGCCGGATGTGGTGGCTCATGCCTGTAATCCCAGCACTTCAGGAGGCAAAGACTGGAGAATGCTTGAGGCCATGAGTTCAAGACCAGCCTGGGCAACATATGGAGACCCTATCTCTACAAAAAAGTAAAAATATTAGCCAGGCATGGTGTCATGGACCTGTGGTCCCAGCTACTCAGGAGGCTGAGGCAGGAGGATGTCTTGAGCCTGGGAGGTTGAGGTTACAGTGAGCTATGATTGTGTCACTGTACTCCAGCCTGGATGAAAGAGTGAGCCCCTGTCACAAACAAAAACAGAAAACCTCATATTTATTTTCAGAAGGGACTCGACTTTATGGAGCCATATGGGGCAAAATACAAATATGCCTTAGAACTACTTAAAAATACCTATTATTTTTTCTGTAAGTATCCACAGCCAGCAAGAGCAAAACTTGTGGAGTATGATTGGCAAAAAGATTTTCTTTTATTTTGATTCCACCATTCGTCATTTTTCAGGCCTTGAATAAAGTCAAATACAGAACTGTTATGAAAAAATTCAGTGTAGAACCTATAATTTAGCTACTATTGTTCTGTTGGATTTATTTGATTTTGATCAATTTCAGTCAGGTTCCCTTGATTTCTCTGAAATTGGAGAGTATTGTATTCTAAACAAATGACTTGTCTTTCCTGGTTGAAGTAAATAAGCAATTAGAGCAAAAGGCTATTTCATTGAACTTCAAAGAAAATTGTTTTTAAGATTCTGTTGTTGTTCTGTGGCCCTTAATAATGCAGACAGTCATTATACAACAGAAATCTGTCAGAGAAGAAATTTTTGTTGGTGGCTAACTTTACACACACACAAACACACACACACGACTTCAGAAGCAGAAGCACAAGGTACTTCCTCAGACAACCACAAATATCATCAAAGTCTTATTTTGACATAATGCTACTTTAACAAGAAATTCAGATTTATGGAATGAAAATTGCTGTAGTAACACGTATTTTGAAACCCACCTAATACCCAGAAAGTGACAGCAAATCCCAGTGCTTCAGTAACTCTGAGTCAGTTAAACTGTGGCACAAAGTTCTGTTGTGTTCTAGTATGACTGTCTTTCTGAACTAAGACTGTTTTGCGCTTTGGATGATAGGAAGCAGTGAGGGTCCTGCCTTTCCCAGGTTTGAACTTTCTCAGGTGATTGAGATCTTCCTTGCAACTCCTAAATTTCATTACATTTTTCTCCATTCCACAATCCCCATCCTGTAATAAAGATCTATTCAAAAGATGAAATTAGGAATTCTTCCATTTACATTTAAGTGTTAGATTATTTTTCTAAGGAAAAAAAAATAAGATTCTGTTTTTACAGAAAGTCTATTTTTTTGTTTTTTTTGGTGGACTTGGGTCTCAAGCCATTCTGTTAAAAGGGGAAAGGAGTAATATCATTATATTAAAATATACAACCTTATCATGAGATCAAAGAATAAAAACATCTTGAGGATCATCTGGTGAGTCCCTCTACCTGCAGAAACCATGCATGTCTGCATCACTGTGAACAGCTCAGGATGGCTCAAGGGTCACCTGCTATTGGAACTTCAGTGGTCTCACACAGTCCCTAAATCCAAACCACTCCCATCATTGTTCTTTGGGGTTGTAAAGGCCATTAAGTGCTCAGTAGACTTACAAACACATGCAGATTCCTCAAACAGAAGTAATAGCTTCAGTTAGTATCCTTTAGAACCGTAAGTTTAAAACCCAGCGGGAGACTATAAGTGATGGCCAGGCAAGAAAAACAAAACTCCCTGCCAACCTTCACTGCCTACAAAACTTAATGATCTATGCCAGATCTACTCTTTGTGAAAGTCTTTCAGAAAGTATCCATTCTTAACGTTAAGAAATGTGTACCTTCCTTCCTCCAATATTTTCAATCCCTCTGCCACACTATGTTTATATTCTCTCAGAATTCTAGAGGATCCCATTGTCTAAGACTTAAAAGCTGTTATTTTATACTGGATTAATTTTAATCACCTGTATTTCTTCAAAGTTGTAGAGATTACATTGGGCCAATTTTCTTTTCCTTCAATTTTTAAGAGAGGCAGATCAAACCAAGTCTTTACAGGAAGCACAGCAAGTCTCATATAATTTTATTGTTGGGGTCTAATTATTTTAAATATGTTACCAAGGAACATCTTTAGGTTAAAAAAAGTTAAATGTTAGAACAGAATTTGATATATATTTCTTATTATTTAAAATGGGAAAGGGCATTAGCATTTGTTAAATCTCATCTGTGTGCCAGGTGTTCACATGTATCATCTCATGTAATTCTCACAATTATTATTGTGGTATTATTATTTCAATTTTCATGTAAAGAAATAAAAGCTCAAAGAAGAAAATGACTCACTGAGTTCTGAACACATGATTCTCTGAGTCCAAACCTCTAGCACTTTCTAGAATACCATGAAGAGTGGAAGTAATATGTAACATTATAATTAATGTTTTATTATTTTACTGTTTTATTATTAAATTTCACTTATTAAAAACTACACATAAACATTTATTTTAATTTAAAATCAAATTATACTGGCATAGTGCCAAAATAACTGCTCTATGAGATCAATAAATCAAATCTATTCTGATAGAAAGGCAAAACCCATGTGTGTTGCTTTATAATAGTATCCAAACAGTCATTATGTTTCAGCCATTTCAGGAACTTATTTGTGATTGTTGTGTATTAATTATGATTCTGGTCAGTTGTGGTTAACAAACCTTTTTTTCCTTATACTTTTTTTTTTCCCCCAAAAAGCCTATTTTGTTTTATAGCATGGTTGAATTTTGCCTAGAAAATTACAAATTTATTCAGTATAACTAGTATTTATCCCAACTTTCTGAAGAAGAAATTTCTCCTATTTAACTCCAATGTCATGACTCTTCTCTGATATTTTTCCAGCCGTAGGTGTTAGCATCTGCTGTTGTAAAATCTTTGGTGTTGATTGGTGAGGACTGAGGTGAGGACCAGAGCCAAGATCACTCTTTACATGAAATATTATACAATTCTGCCACATGTTCAACTCTATAAATTACTAGAAGTTTATGGAAGTGTGTGCATCTTCAAGCTCATCTTAATCATTTCCACATTTGTATTCTTGAGCTTATACCTGAGATTCTGACTCGCTTCTCACAATGTAGGAAAATGGGGGTACCAACTGCTTTCTCTGCCAACTCCTGAGTACTGTTGAAGCTGAACTAGCTCCTCAACGCTTCTTCTCTGGGAAATGTACTGCAACTCTCATGCTACTCATCACCTCCCCTCCTCATTTCAAAAATGGTGCTGATCAGAGACATTCAGAAAAAGTGCAAAAGAACAAAACAGTTCCAAATAGCTTTCCGCAGTTCTGCACTGTATTCTTCCCTCTGTTGATTTCCCTACAAAACAAACAGGCAAAAAAGCAGCTCACAAAAGAGGTAGAGTACATAGAAAAGAGAAAACCGAGGCATAAGACAGCACTGTGTGCTTCAAGAAAGACCTGGAGTAAAACTTAGAGCACAAGGTTCAGGTGAGAATTGAAGTTATATTAGCATAAACATATGGTCACTTACTGCCCCCTCTACAATGTCCACAGAATGTATTTCTAATTTTCATTCCATTTGTCTCCAATGTGTGATAGGACTTCAAAGAATCATGATTAAAGAAATTGTTCAGTGCAATCAATCACCACTTATAAGTCAGCGAGCTCCCATTCTGGGGTGAGTGCTAAGCTTTTTCAATAGGAGATAGCGCACTCCATTCACTTCTTTGTTGTTCTTTCTTAAGTTCCTTCTTCTGGTGATTTTTTTTTATGTCCAGAGTTCTACTGTTTTCTTTCTTTCTGCCTAATAATACTTAATTTAAAATAAATACATCTTTTTCAGAGATAATAATTTGATCCTTAGTGAAAACATTTACCCATATCAGCCCACTATATTTTGTGTTTTATATTCTTTCATTTAAAATTATTGAGATGAACTTCAGTTATAAAATTTTACATTGCTTGAAAGGCATTTGCCTAAATACATTACATGTCTACTGTAGTTTTTCTTTTTTTTTTTTTTTTTTTTTTTTTTTTTTGAGACAGAGTCTTGCTCTGTCGCCCAGGCTGGAGTGCAGTGGCCGGATCTCAGCTCACTGCAAGCTCTGCCTCCCAGGTTCACACCATTCTCCTGCCTCAGCCTCCCGAGTAGCTGGGACTACAGGCGCCCGCCACCATGCCCGGCTAATTTTTTGTATTTTTAGTAGAGACGGGGTTTCACCATGTTAGCCAGGATGGTCTCGATCTCCTGACCTTGTGATCCACCCGTCTCGGCCTCCCAAAGTGCTGGGATTACAGGCTTGAGTCACCGTGCCCGACCTGTAGTTTTTCAAAGAATTTTGATTCAAGAAGCCACAAGTATATTAAAATAATTCTATTTCTTCCAGGAAATGGCTGGAGTTAGTGATCCTGTAAGGTTATAAACATACAATATTTGTATAGTGACCAGGCTCTTGATTTAGATAGTTACATATAAGCAAAATACTGAATGACGACAAAAAACATAGCTATCCCTTTTATTAAGTTTCATAGCTTTTAATCCCCTAAGGAAATCCTCTAGCTATTTCACTATTTTACTAAATCATATTAAAATGCAAATTTCCACTAATATTACAATTCTAGTCAAAACCACCAAAAGAAAACACGGGTTCTTAAGCTTTTTTTTTTTTTAAGTATGAGCACAGACAGCAGAAAATAAAAGTTTCTTGTAAGTGAATATGGCATCTACTTTGGAATTATGTACACAGTAAAGGACTAAAAATTGTGTCATCCTAAGTAAGTTTAAATTCTATTATCATTGATTTGAAATAGAATTATCAGAGATTGAATTAATAAAAAGAACTTGACAGTTCAAAGAACTAAGCTTGCGATTGGGCTATGATTTTTCCCAAGGATATTTTGGGCAATCATATTATTTTCTGTACCTTAAATTTACCATCTACGAATAAAGATAATATTGATTACACGCAATAATAAGCCCACCTATTTTTTAAATTATTCAGTGGAAATGTGATAAAATTGTTTCTCAGTGAAAAGTGATCATTATAATGAAAACGTGCGTGTAACTAGTTATTGAATTATAAAAGTTGAACTCAAGGTAGCTTTTTCAGCACTTAAAATACTTGGCCAATTTTGAAGGAAAAAAGAAAACAGCACCCAAAAGTCTATTGTTGTTGATGCACTATAGAATTGAGAGTGTGTTCAAGCAAAACCTAGCATGTTGCCAATGGAAAGATAGTAAAAATCTTGCTACTAATATCTGTACTGCTCTGCTAAAACATTTACCTCAGGTAGTGTTAGCTGGGATGGCTAGTTATTGAAAATACAAAGTAGTGCGTATTGTTTATTTCCATTAGTACAAATTTAATATTATTCTAATGCTGCTTGCATTATTTGATTAACAATTCTCAGTCACTATGACCTCAAAGGACTCTTCTTTATTCTTCCCAAAGTTTGATTTACTCATTCTATTATTTATTCATGAATAGCTGCGTACTACCAAATGTCTTGCTTTTCAGTTTTTTGACAGCAATCTTTATTTTAGAATGTTACTCTCACCTTCTGATATATCATTAAGTTCCAACATGTTGAATGCTTTGGGGGTTGTATTATACACGTAAAATTGCTTGTATTTCATCTTTTATCTAGATAGCTTTTATAGTTTGAGTTTTTTTCAACCAAGTTTTCAACATTTTTAAGTTATGAAATTTAATAGGAATTGCCGACAAACCATAAAAACTGGCATTTTTAAACTCTTCTTAATATCCACTACACTAAGTACTTTATATATTATAAATCTATATATCACAAATCACTCAGAGGGTTTTTATGCTCCACCTGCCTCTCATTTTATACATAGTAAAACTGAGGTTCAGAAAGTTTAACTAACTTGATCAAATTTATTTGGCAATTTAAGTGGCAAAGCTAGGAGTTAAAATCCATGAAACTTCTTATACTTGATATTGCCTTGTTGTTGTTATAATTAATAGCAATTATATTTTTCGACAAATGATTTTCACTGATTTGGAGTAAATAATTTAAAATTATTTCATTTAAATTAAGCCTGATAGTACTATACTAACTGATACATTTACAAAACTAAACTCTTCTTAGCAGTAATATCATTAGCATTTGCTCAGTTTTCATCATGCACACAAAAGAATGCCAGAATATATGGAAAGAGCTGAACCCCAAAGACCTAAGTCTGATCTCAACTCTAATAGTAATCACTTTACAGGAGCTACATTTTTAGATTCCCAATGTTATAATCTTTAAAATGAAGATAATGTTAGCCACTTTAGCTATTCTGCAATTTGGTATTTGGAATCAAACCAGTTGAGGCCATGTGAAAGGGTCTCAGAAAGTGAAAAAAACTATAAATGAAAGAATTAGTCAATACTGCAAGTGCTGCATGCAAGAAGAGTAAAACTATTAGCATTACTAATACAATGTTAAGAGAATCTTTTCAAGAGGATCTGCTATGCAAAAATTATTTAGAAAAAATAATTGACAGAAAACAATTGAGTCCCTCTGTCATTTCCATAGTCTATCTAGAATGAAGAGTAAGGACTATTCACATAGGTTTTCTAAGTAATCTGGAAAAGTTGATATAGCTCGGAAGTTTTATTAGGATTTGATCCATGATATTTTTTAAGTGTGCCATTTAGATTTAATAAGGAGTCCAGTGGAGCCATGCTTACACTTTAGGTAAACGATATTTGAAGAAAGCTTTCTCTGCCTCTGATTATATTTTTATTTATTCAATAAGCATTTTCTAAAGATTTAGCATGTACCTAACTGACATTTCATGTAAGGCAAAGGAAAGGAAGAAAGCAGTATCCCTTTTCAGGTAGCTCCCCCATGTTAGAAAGACAAGTCACAAAGCTACTAGAGAGCAAAGATAGATATATGATAATACAAAACAAAAGGCGTGAATACATGCAGATAAGAAACAAAATAAAGGGCTCATATATGGTATTACTCAGGTAGACATTGGGAAGAAATCTTTTGGGAGCAGTGTCTTATTTTGGCAAAGAAAAAAAATAAAGGGAATTCTACATCCTTAAGGGAGATCTGTGAAAACCTACAACAGCAAGAGTCATGCAGGGCCTTGTGGTCATGCGCTTACAGTTGCAGTGCTTAGAATACAAACTCTAAACAGAAGAGGCATTTGATGGTAAAAGAAAAAAATCATGAAGAAAAAGTAACTGCATAAGAGACTGACGGGTATACGGAAGTCCCTTCAGACGCAAGAACAAACAATAAATCAAGGATCATGGGAGTTGTAGAATGAAGATGACAGTTTAAAAGCCAGCAAATGAAAAGCAAAAATACTGCTACAAATTGAAAATTGGACAGATAAAATTGCCATGGAGACAAACTGATTGACAAAAAGAGAGCAAACTACAGATTGGGAGGAAAATTAATACACTTGGTCTGTAGCAGCACAAATCCATTGGAGAATCAAAGAAAAAAGGCCCATGGATACTTACACAAGTGAAGGGCTTTGTTTTCACTGTTGCCTACCTGTCACTTTGTATAGTAATGAAATTAATGAGCCTGAATCTTCCCTTTCACGACTGTAAAGATTCAAACGCCCTGTTCTTCTCCACTCAAGCACAGCAGCCATACAATTCTGCTGTCAGTGCAATCAAATCTTTCCAAGTTACAGAGAATTCTAAAAACACGCTCACTTGTTTCTAGAATCTTAAAAGAAAGGTAGTGGAGGAAAAAAATCCTTCCAAAAAACAAGTAATAAGGCATTTTTGTTTCCTTATTGCTTGTAGCTGCTGGCCTTAAATTATAAAATAGCAGGGAATGTATCTGCCCCTTTAGCTGATAATCTTTTATCATAATTGAATTTAATCTGAATAACATTAAATTGCTTAGAAAAGAAACAAGTAGATATTAAAATATTGAATTATTCAGAAGTTACCAACAGGGGCCATGTTCAATACTTGGAATGAATTTCTTCTTTCTCGGGCATCTTTGCCAAAGTTAGAAAACAGGTTAACAAAATTGTTAACCAAATTGAAAGCATCAAAATAAAGCCAAATACAAATTGGGTCAGGATCCATGAGCTGTCTATTGTGAAGTCCTCTAACATAAAAGTTGAAAGGAAAGTTAGCTTCCCTGAGAAAGGAAAAAAAGATTAAGAGGTTATGTGTTTTTAGTTTTGAACTTAGAAATCAGAACTCAAGAAAGATATACTGAAAATTTCATAGGATAAATGGATTTCCCTTTAACCACAAAATTGTATTGTCCAAAGCATGACTGAAAACTGTTACAAACTTCCAAAGGCTTCAGATGATTAGCCTGTGAATTGCCTTCACCTCTGCCAACTTACCTGGCATCCTTTATGTTTACCAGCGCACTTCTCCCTGGAGCCTGCAGACAGCAAGCTCCTCGGCTGACTGTGGAGCCTTATCTAAATCCTCTGAAAGTTGTGCTGGGGTTTATCTCTGCCTGAAGACCCATCATTTTGCATGTCAATTTTCAGACATTCCAATATTGTGAAGATATGGATGGCTTTGCCTTATCATTTAAAGCAGACTAATATTATTATAGGCATTTTATAAAATTAATTATTTGACCAAACATGTGCAGGTAAAATGTCCTTCATTCAACTAACTTCCATCATTAAGACTAATCATTGCAAGCAGTGAGAAACATCAGTAACCTTAATAAGTTATTCAGTAGGGACTGTGAATTTGTTCAACAGCACAGGAAATACAGAAATCAGATCAAAGGGTAGAGGATCTGGTAAAAATGTATCAATGCATAGGTTGTGACTTTGTGTATATCAAAACAATATAATATAATTTACTAAAGTTTTGATGTGTTGACAGTTGAGTTTATGGGAAAGAGAGGGAGAGTTACCACTCTAATAAACGTTAAGGATTTTTAAAAAATCATCATAAAAAGTGTATTCATTTGACTTGTAAAATAAAGTTTCCATGACTATATAGCAGAATCAGAATCCATTAACCAAGGATTAACCATTAACCCTTTAATTTCAAATTTAGCATGCTATGTGGTATTTTTCACAGTATTTCATGTCAAATCTGCCCAAGCAGACTATAAACTAATAAATTATTTCAATCTTGTTCAAATGGATGAGCAAATGAATGAATGAATGAGTCTCTCTTCTAGATTGCTATTAACCACAATTTATCTGCCCTAAAAAGTCACAGGTAACTGACCCAAGTCAATGGCTTGGAGCATTTTTACAGTATTTTTGCACAGACATATCTTCTGGTTTCCTCTTTGTCAGGAACACAAATTGAAAAGAGAAATAGAACTATGTGGGAGGAGAATGTGACATGTATTCTTAAGGAGACAATTCTGCAGGCTATTTGGAGAAGGCTACATGAATTTGCTACAAGGAAACATCATTTCATCTACTATGATAAAAAAATCTGATGCAGATTTTGATAAGTCTGTGTCATATTGAAAGCTCTGTTTAACAGAGTAATCACTGGGTGATAAATAAGATTAAAAGGAGTCTGAAAACCAAAGGAAAGAAAGGAAGGAAAGAGAAAGGATGAAAGGGAGCCAGATAGGAAAAGAACTGGAGTCTTCCAAATACTATTTTCACTGTGGAACAAGCAGGGCTTTGGAGTGTACGTACCTCAGAACTCAGCTCCCCTGTGAAGTCTTTTTTGAATTCCAGGCCCCTTTTATCTTGCCCTTCTGTACCCAGCTACCTATAAAGCCTTTCTGCTCCACTGAATTTTGTGCTTACCTCTATATTGCCTCCTATCTCTAGTTTTATTTCCTGGGAGTTAGTCTTTCTAAGCTCCTAGGGAAAGGGAACCATCCTTTCTGTGTTCTCTGTTCTATCACTCCACCCCTGTATAGTTTAAACACACCACAGATTGTCAATAGGAAAGAAATGAATGGTTAAATGATCTGATGAGGAAATAAGTTTTTCCTTTGGCCTTGGTGTGTCTTGCCTTGATGCTCTGAGAAACGAGTTTTTAATTGGGAGTCCAATTGTCTTCCAAACCTGGAGAACAATAATCTGCACTCGGGTACCACATATTAACAACTG
Source organism: Mandrillus leucophaeus (assembly GCF_000951045.1). NCBI lineage: Eukaryota > Metazoa > Chordata > Mammalia > Primates > Cercopithecidae > Mandrillus > Mandrillus leucophaeus. The sequence goes on from NW_012102310.1 coordinate 4,273,174, forward strand.
TATGAAAAAGTGCACACACACAATGCACATACACATACATGCAATTTCCCATGAAGAGTCCACAACTTTTATCATATTTTAAACTGGACATATGATTCAAAAAAGGTTTAGAACTATCATTCTAAAGAGGAAAAGATACTTCAATACCCAGGAGCCAAGAATTGGTAGTGTTTGAAGCCATTTTAGGCTATAATGAGAAATTCTTCATTTGGACTTCTGACTGGTTGATTTAATCTTAAATTATGTTCTATAAGACTTTACACACGTTTTCAAATACACATTCAATGTTCTGTCTCCAGAGGTAGCTAATGAGTATATTAATGCACATATTTCCAGAAATTTTTTCCATTTGTATTGTACAATTTAGAAAAAGCTTATTTTGATCTTTGCCAATTTTTGAAAAATGATTATCCTTGTGTGTTTTTGAAAATTATTCATAAACATTCCCAAAAGTAAGACTTTGAAATAAAGATTTTTTGGTGCTAGTTAATAGCAAAATAATTACTTCTATATAATATTCTGCACCTTGAATCTACCTATAATGATCTAGAAAGATGATGGATTATTTTGGGTAAAACTAGAAATTGGCAAAAAGCATCAGTAAATATAAGAATGAAGAAATATGTAGATTATTCATAAAATGAATAATGCAGACATTAGTGCAGTGGTGAAGCATTCATAAGACAAAATCGAGATATGTTGAAGGTAGAAAATGCTTGAAGTTACTGCTGAATTTTTGTAGTGATGATAGCAATGGTATTACCTGTATTGTCTTGAGGCTCCTGGCTGAAATATCTGGGACTGATGCAAATGTACAAGCTTATATTTTCCAGGGACAAAAATACAGCTCATCCTGTGAAAAAATTGTGGATTTAAGGTTGTTTCTTAATATGATGAATGCCAGTGGAACTAATAATACAAATCTGCCCTTAAAAGTGAAACCAAGGCAGAAATACAAAAAACAGTGAATTATGCCATAGATTAAACTAAGATCCCAGTGAGCAAATCTACCAAAGTTTTCCAGCCTAGGAGACAGAAATAGCTGACTATGAATGGGAATGAGGAAGAAGAGAATCAGTGCTAAGGAAAAGCCCCTTCAGATGGTGGCATACTTCAAAGACTGTCCACTCTACTTCTACTTGAGCTTAAGAACATGACTATGTGGGTTTCCTTTGGGTCATCTAATATTTATTGAGCACTGACTCAGGCATTTTAGGCACTGCAAAAAAGATCCATTCAGAAATAAATGCGTAGAATCACATACAGCCTGCCTCCCCTTAGCCATAGGGCACATTGTATAAATTAGAAAAGGAGCTCCTCCCCAATTGTTAACTCAGTAGGTCTGAGATTCAGTGAATGTCTGATGAGTAGGCCTCAGATTTGGAAGCTTGAACTTGACATGCACAGCTGCCAGTCTATAACGCCAAAGATTTTCCTTTTTAAAATGTATACTCTGCAACAGCCTTGCTCTTGGTGAAAATTTCATCTTTGTTTTCACAATGCTCAATTAAAGAGAAAGATATTTGGAGCATTTACTTTTAAAATATATACATGCCAGGACTCTTTAAGTAAATAATTAAAAAAAATTTTTCTTTAGTGCCAAAACTCCCTGGAAGAAGAAACAATGATGTTTTTCCATCTGAGAGTGATATTTTTATTGTAGAAAGAATATTTATTAGTTGGCTTCATCAATAGTTGTATCCCTGAAGCACTAAATTTGTATACAAGAGCCTATTAAGCCATGTAGATTTCATTTGAAAATGTACCGTATTATGTTCTAAGAGCTGAGTTTAACAAATATGAGAAATTGAGTTATTTTAGTACAATAAATAAGACTGAGATTTTAACACCTGGGAAATAAATAATAAGCTGCATGATTGCACAAACCATCCTTAGCACTGTATCCCAATCCTGAGAAAAATGCCTTGCACATAGTAGATGCTCAATAAATATTTTTCATTACATAATTTTTAACTGCTCAATTTATGCCTATTTGTCATGAAAAAATAGGCTTTCTTAATAAAGGAAGATTTTTTTTCAACAAAAGACTTGTTAATTCTAATTTATTTCTAAATGATTCCAAGTATTTCTTTTGTGTTTGTATTAATATCAGTGCTTTGTGTCATGAATAATCTACAGAGAGCCAAGATTTAAGTCAGTAAGAAATACATTTATTGTATAGGAAGGGAGTTTATTAAAATACATTTTATACATTTGCACACATTTATCTCTTTTTTTCTTAATGCATCTTTTTATACCAGTCTAACATAAACCACTCAATGTATTGTATCACATAGTCAATATTTCTACCTATGGGGAGCAGATTTTAACAGATGTACCTGATATTTTTATTCAAAAATCTGTCAATGCTAAGTGAGGCATATGGTAAGCCTTGAAAAGGAAGTATTATTAAAATGACTAGAGAGGAAGAAGAATAGCATTTGAAGAAAGAAAGAATGCACTTTAGAAAACACAGGAGTAGAACTGAGCAGGGAACAACAAGTTACCCAGTCTGATGAGAATAGAAGTGAGTGTGGGGTAACAGTGAGAAATAAACACAAATAAATAGGATGGGCTAAATGACAGAGGACTTTGAACACTGTGCACAAAATAATTGATAATTATATATTAGAAAGTTTTATGTGATTACAATGAATGGATAAAATGGACAGAGGAGATAATTGATGGGAAAAGAGATCAGATGGGAGATAATATCAGGGCTATACCTTATAAATAGACATAAAAGAAGAGTAAAACACATTGAAGGAGAAATGGCAAAGCTTGCCAACCAGTTGGATTTGGGAGTAAGTATTTCCTTACCATTTTTCCAACGTGGTAGGAAATGACAGAAGCACTGACAGAGCCATAGAGCTGTTTTGGAGAACTGGTTTGGGGAGGAGATAAAGGATGCACAAAGCATTCTATAGACTTTGGGAATACACTCCTGGAGTATAGAATAGGGAGCAGAATAGAGTAACTGACCAAATAATGAGGCATGGGAAAGGATGTGCTCAAAAATGAGTGAATGGGAAAATAACCAAGGGGCTAAGAAACACCTTAAATAACAACCACATTCAAGCTTTGAGACTAGAAAGAGAGGAAGAAAATGTAGAGATGTAGCAGGACATGCTGGTAGGGAAGAGTAACATGAAAATAAAAGCAGAAGAAAATTTTAAGAAGGATTATGTGATCAGGATTTTATAATACCACAGACGGTGTTGTTTGGGTTTGGCCAAAAAAAGCTATTCGTTATCTTTTGGAGAATCCTGAGTACAATCTTAGAGTCTTGAGAATGGTTGCGGAATGAATGGATAGAAAGGGTGGATAAGAAGAAAAGACAGTTTTTTACCCCCAAGATAGCAGATTGGAGCCTTTGTTAGTGTGCCTCAGTCACTTGGAGAGAGCAAACTAGTGTGTGTTACCTTTTTTTTTTTTTTGAGAAAATATCTTGCTCTGTTCCTCAGGCTACAGTGCAGTGGTACGATCATAGCTCACGGCAGCTTCAAACTGCTGGGCTTAAGTGATCCTATCACCTCAGTTCCCACATAGCTGGGACCACAGGTATGCACAACACCCAGCTAATTTTTTCTTTATTATATTTTGTAGAGCTAAGGTCTCATTATGTTGCCTAGATCTTGAACTCCTGGGTTCAAGTGATCCTCCTGCCTCAGCCTCCAAAGTACTGGCATTATAGTTAGGAGCCACCATGCCTGGTCACACATTGTGAACTTTTATCCAAGAGGGAAAAGAGAAACTTCACAGAAAAAGTGAAAGACACTTCAGATACTTTCAAAGGAGCAGTAGGCAGCAACTTACACCATGAGTGAGGCAGAAAACTGCGAGTCTCCACAGTGCAAAACAGGGAGAGACCATCACCGTGATTCTCATTCCCACTGCAGAGCCTGGCAATCCAGGCCACAGGGGAGTGCCTTAACCCTACCCAGCACTGAAGCTGATTTTGTGAGCAGTGAGGAGGATATGAGAAGGAGCAGCATCAGGACACACTTTGCAGGCACTCCTAGACCCCGGTGATACAGAAGGAAGACGTTCCTGATCCTAACTTGTAAAATTCTCACAAAAGTTGGCAAGTTAAGCTCAGCCAGTGCTTACAGGTTGCAAGAAACTCCCAAATGTGGCAGGGCGTAGTGACTCACGTCTGTAATCCCAGCACTTTGGAAGACCGATGCTGGCGGATCACGAGGTCAAGAGATGGAGACTATCCTGGCCAACATGGTGAAACCCCGTCTCTACTAAAAATACAGAAATTAGCTGGGCGTGGTGGCGCACACTGGTAGTCCCAGTTACTCGGGAGGCTGAGGCAGGAGAATCACTTGAACCCGGGAGGCAGAGGTTGCAGTGAGCCGAGATCGCGCCACTGCACTCCAGCCTGGCGACAAAGTGAGACTCCGTCTGAAAATAAATAAGAAGAAAGAGGAAGGGAGGGAGGGAGGGAGAGGAGGGAGGGGAAGGGAGAAAGGGAGAGAAGGAAACTCCCAAATGAGATTCGTGATCTAATCTCAAGTGGGGATGAATCCCCAAGGCCAGAGCTGAGCACAAGTGGGAAGCGTGCTCTTGCCACAGGTGCGGGAGCTGGACACATCTGCTTTGCGGGTCAGTCCAGGAGGTGTGTGGCCTGAGAGCCATAGTTTGTGTCTTGAGTGGGAAGTCTTGTGTCCTGGGTCAGTTTGTATTCTGAGCATGGACTGCCTGGGATTCTGCTGGCAGTTACATCTTTCTTCCGCAGAAGTCTGCAGGTGTGAGACACACCATGTCAGGGTCATGGTTGCTGAGTGGGTCTCATTGTGGCCTGCTGCCCCTCTCTTCCTGTGCAGACTCTTTTGTGCAGCAGAAATGGTTCCCACTCCTCTCTGGAACATTACCCCAGTGGCCAGGAAACTTCCTTTTAACCTCCACTGCTTTGCATCTGCACTTAGGGAGCCAGAGCACAAACTTGGCTGACCTAGCCCCCACATAGCTTTGCCTCCTTTATATGCCTTGGTAGCAGACTATGGATAGGGACTTTTGAGAGTTCAAAGGCCCCACCCATCACCTGTGATATCTGAGTACTCTTTCTGGGTAACATAGGGATACATAAATCCCACAGCCACAGCTGGCTCCCTCCTGCAAGTGCCACCTCCAGGCAGGAGGTCAACTGGCACAGCCTGTTACAACATCTACTGACACAACATAGTGCTCAGGAAGAAGAAAACTTTTGTGCAAACTCCGCTAACACTATTGCCTACACCACGCCTGCTACTCAGAAGGCATGGACCCTGTTCATATATGCAATAAGCATGTGAACATGCTCACTACAGCTGGCGATTGAGAAAGCCACCACACTAAGGCTATTTATAACCAAGGAAATCTTACAGAGATACATCACTTGCCTGTCACCCCCATCAGAGCTGGTGCTTGCACCTGCCACTGGGAGACCAGAGGGCAGATCAGCCTTGTCCAGCTCCACCCACCACCAGCATGAATTGTGGCAGCCCCACCAGGTGACTGGATCCAGAGGAGCAGGAGCATTCACAGTCATCTGACCCTAAGGGACTGCCACCCCGAGGGGAAACGGGAGTGCACCACACCAAGGGAGCACCCCACAGGACAAAAGAAACCAGAGTGTGAGCTTTTCTCTATTCCAGAACTTCCTGCTTGTGGGTAGAGAACAGCTGTACCTCTTTAAGCAGAGGCACAGGCAGAGTGCTGGGCTCAGTGGAGGAAGACTATAGCTCTGCGCAGCAGTCAAGTAGCCCCTGTGCTCATGAAGAGATTTGGATAAGGGTACTTCTTGTCCCCCTTGGCCATTGCTGCAGACACAGCCAAGAATTCTGCGAAAGCTCAATGAGAGTGCACCTGTACACAGCCTTTCTGGAACATTTCGGGGTGACTGCATCCCCAAGGGAGGTGTGCCCTCCAGGTTAAGGCTTGCATGAGGGATGGAGTTCCACTCCCCCCTATACGAATATTAGTATTTCTGCAGATGGACCGAGGTGCCTATCTGATCTGAATATAAAAAATCCTGGGATGGGGGCATGATAGGAAGGTAGGTCACTTTTGTGCTGGCCTCGTAGTGGAGCTGAGGTGACTCCCTCCCTTCGCCTACGAAGATTTCAATGTATTTCGCTGGGAGCTCCTTCAGCCGCCTCTATCAGAGCTGGGACTTTTGCCCACTATTGGGTTTTGCATTTACCCACCTGCTTCAGCCACAGGCAGTTCTTACCCTTAGGTGCCTTCTACTGGCCTGAAGGCTGAACTGTTCAACCCAGTGAAAAAATACTGAGGGTGGGGGGAGGGAAGTACACATGACTGGGGAATGAGGTAAGCTTCGTGAGACCTCTGCCATCCTAGCCCCACAGGAGACAGTAAACCTGCTCACACACCTACTACAAGCAGCATGTGAGAAAGCCATTGCACAAAGATTCTCTATATCTAAGGAACTCATAGAGAGTCTTTGACATGGAAAGCACCCAGAGCCAAAGCTAGTCAATCATAAACTATACACATTATACTCACAACCTCAAAGATCAATCAAAATAAATTTTAAAATAATAAGAAGAAATATCCCCAGATGAGAAAGAACCAGAAAAATGATTCTGGCAATATGAAAAAACAAACAAACAAACAGTTTTATAACACCCCAAAAGATTACACTAACTCTCCAGCAATGGATCCAAATCAAAATGAAATCTTTGGAATACCAGGTAAAGAATTCAAAATATTGATTGCAAAGTTTCTCAGTGAGATCCAAGAGAAAGTTGCAAACCAACATAAAAAGTCAAAAAATGCAATTCAGGATATAAATGAAAAATTATCTAAAAACAGGTATTTCTTTAAAAAACAAAACAAAAAACCAGAATTGGTGGCGCGTGGTGGCTCATGCCTGTAATTGCAGCACTTTGGGAGGCGGAGGCTGGCGGATCATGAGGTCAAGAGATTGAGACCATCCTGGCCAACATGGTGAAACCCCATCTCTACTAAAAATACAAAAAATAACTGGGTATGGTGGCACACACCTCTAATCCCAGCTACTCGGGTGGCTGAGGCAGGAGAATCACTGGAACCCAGGAGGCAGAGGTTGCAGTGAGCTGAGATCGCACCACTGCACTCCAGCCTGGTGACAGAGCAAGACTCCGTAAAAAAACAAAAACAAAACAACAAAAAAAAACTTCTGGAAATAAAAGACTTGCTTAGGGAATTACACAATGCACAATGCAGTTGAAAATTTTAACCATAAACTAGACTAAGCAGATGAAAGAAATTAAGAGCTTGAAGATGAGGGTTTTAAGTTAACCCAATCAGACAAATATAAATAAAAATATTAAAAGAAACAAACAAAATCTCCAAGAAATGTGGCATTACATAAAATGTCCAAATCTAACAATCACAGGTATTGCAGAAGAAGGCAAATGATGAAGGGAGAGGAAGAAGAAAGAAGAAAGAAGAAGAAGAAGGAGGAGGAGGAGGAGGAGGAGGAAGGAAGAAGAAAGAAGAAGAAGAAGAAGAGGAGGAGGAGGAGGAAGAAGAAGAGGAGGAGTAGGAGGAGGAGGAGAGGAGGAGAGAGAAAAAGAGAAAAAGAGAAGAAGAAAAAAAAGAAGGAGGAGGTGGGGAGGAGGAGAAAAGGAAGAGGAAGAAGAAGGAGAAGGGGACACCAATAAAATGTTTAGAAACCTATTTGAGAGGACAACTGAGGAAATATTCCCTGGTCTTGCTGGAATATTAGATATCTAGACACAAAAAGCTCAAAGAACTCCTGGGAGAGACATTACAAAAAGGATATCACCACAGCGTATAATTATCAGGCTACATAAAATCAATGTGAAGGAAAGAATTCTAAGAGTAGTGAGACAAAATAACTTATAAAAAAAAAACATATAAAGGAAATCAAATTACTTATAAAGGAAAACGTATTAGACTAACAGCAGACTTCTCAGCAGAAACCTTCTAAACCAGAAAGCTTTGGGGTCCTGTCTTTAGTCTTCTAAACAAAATAACTATCAGCCAAGAATTTTGTATCCTGCAAAACTAAATTTCATAAATAAAGGAGAAGTGAAGTCATTCCCAGACAAACAAATGCTGACAGAATTTTTCACAACTAGACCACCTCTACAAGAAATGCTCAAAGGAATGGTAAAAATCAAAGCAAAAGGTTGATATGCACCAGTATAAAAACACTCAAAATTATAAATTCATAGAGCTGATGAAATAATAACACAATGGAGAATACAAAGCAATTAATGATCCACAATGGAACAGTTAGCCACATATCAATATTAACTTTGAATGTAAATGTTCTAAATTCTCCACTTAAAAGATATAGGTTGGCAGAATTGATAAAATACATAATCCAAATATCTACCTCCTTCAAGAGACCAACTTAACACATAAAGATTCCTACAGAGTCAAGGTAAAACAGTGGGAAAATACATACTATGCAAATGGAAGCCAAAAGCAAGCAGTAGTACCTTATTCTTATATCACAGAAAACAGACTTTAAATCAACAGCAGTAATAAAGACAAAAAAGGTCATTATATAATGATAAAGAATCAATTCAACAAGAAGATATAACAGTCATAAATATATATACACCTAACATCAGAGTTCTCAGATTCATGAAACGAATACTACCAGACCTAAGAAAAGAGATAGACAGCAATACAGTAACAGGGGAGAATTTAACAATCCACTGACAGAGTTGACAGATTGTCAAGGCAGAAAATCAACAAGGGAGCACTAGACTTAAGCTGGTCTCTGGAACAAATGGACCTAACAAATATTTACAAAACATTCTGCCCCAAAAGTGCAACATATATATACTTCTCATCAGCACATAGAACATTTTCCAAGATAGACCATATGACAGGCCACAAAATAAGTCTCAACAAATTTTTAAAGATTTAAATCATACCAAGTATCTTCTCAGATCACAGCAGTATAAAACTAAAATGAATTTTAGGAGGAACTCTCAAAACTATAAAAAATAGTTGGAAATCAAACAACCTACTTCTGAATGATCTTTGGGTCAATGATGAAATTAAGATAGAAATTTAAAAACTTTTTTGAAAGGAATTATAACAGTAACACAAAGTATCAAAATCTCTGGGGTACAGCAAAAGCAGAGCTAAGAGAGAAGTTTATAATGCTACATGCCTACATAAAAAAGACAGAAATATCACAAATTGACAAGCTAATTTCATGCCTCAAGGAACTAGAAAAACAAGAACAAACCAAACCCAAACCTAGAAGAAGAAAAGAAATAATAAAGAGCAGAACTAAATGAAATTGAAACCAACAAATACAACGATCAACGAAACAAAAAGTTGGTTATTTGAAAAGATAAATAAAATCAATAGACCAATGGCTAGATTAACCAAAAAAAGAAGAAAGAGAATTTAAATAAGCTCAATCAGAAATGAAAATGAAGACATTACAACAGATACTACAGAAATGTAAAAGTATTATTCAAGATTACTCTGAACACCTCTAAGCACACAAACTAGAAAATCTACAGGAAATGGATAAATTCCTAAAAACATATAACCCCCTAAGCCTGAATCAGGAAGAAATAGAACTCTTGAACAGACCAATAACAAGTCTTGAAATTGAATTAATACTAAAAAAAAAAAAAAAAAAAAAAAAATCTCACAACAAAGAAAAAGCCAGAACTATATGAATTCACAGCCAGATTCCACCAGTCAGTCATAAAACTGACATCAATCCTACTGAAACTACTCCAGTGGATCAAGAAGGAGAGAATCCTCCCTAACTCATTCTACAAAGCCAGTATCACCCAAATACCTAAACCAGGAAAGGACACAACCAAATAGGAAATGTCCCTGATGAATATAGATGCAAAAATTCTCAACAAAATACTAGCAAACCAAATCCAACAGCACATGAAAAAATTAATTCACTGCAATCAAGTGGGTTTCATTCCAGGGATGCTAGGATGGATAAATATATGCAAGTCAATAAACATGATTCACCACATAAGCAGAATTAAAAATAAAAACCATATGATCATATCAATAGATGTAGAAAAATCATTCAATAAAATCTAGCATCTCTTCCTGGTAAAAATTATCTACAAACTAGGAATAGAAGGAAAATGAACATAACTCAAAATAATAAAAGCCAGATACATCAAACCCATAGCCAACATCATACTGAATGAGGGCAAAGTTGAAAGTGTTCACCCTAAGAACTAGAACAAGACAAGGGCGCCGAGTTTTACCACTTCCATTCAACATGGTACTGGAGGTCTTTGCCAGAACAATCAGGCAAAATAAAGAAATAAAGAGCATCCACATTGGAAAAGAGGATGTCAAACTGTCTCTGTTGGCTGTTGATATAAATGTATACATAGAAAACCCCAAAGACTCCTATATTTGATAAATGAATTCAATAAAGTCTCAGTGTACAAAATCAAGGTACATAAATCAGTATCACTGCTATATGCCAATAATGATCAAGCTGATAATCAAAACAAGAACTCAATCCCATTTATAATAGCTGCAAAAAACATAAAATACCTAAAAAATATGCTTAACTAAGGAGGTGAAACATCTCTACAAGCAAAACTACAAAACACTGATAAAAGAAATCATAGATGACACAAACAAATGGAAAAGCATCCCATGTTCATGGACTAAAAGAATCAATATTGTGACAATTACCATACTATCCAAAGCAATCTTAGGCTCAGTATAATTACTATCAAAGTATCAACATCATTTTTCACGGAATTAGGAAAAAAACACTAAAATTCATATGGAACCAAAAAAGAGCCTGAATAGCCTAAGCAATCCTAAACAAAAATAACAAATCTGGCAATATCACATTACCTGACTTAAAATTACACTACAAGGCTATAGCAACCAAAACAGCATGGTTGTAAAATAAAAGTAATATGAAAGTAGACATATAGACCAATGGAACAGGGTATACCCAGAAATAAACCCAGAAATTAAGCCACATATCTACAGCCAACTGATCTTCAACAAAGCAGACAAAAACATACACTGGGGAATGGATAGCCCATTCAACAAATGGTGCTGGGAAAATTAGATAGCCAAATACAGAAGGATAAAACTGGATCCCTATCTCTGACCATATACAAAAAAATTAACACAATATGGATTAAAGACTTAAATGTAAGACCTGAAACCATAAGGATTCTGAAAGAAAACCTAGGGAAAAAACTCTTCTCAACATTGGCCTCGGTAAAAAATTTATGACCAAGACCCTAAAAGCAAATGTAATAAAAACAAAAATAAATAAATAGTACTTAATTAAACTAAAATACTTCTGTACAGCTAAATAAATAATCAACAGAGTAAACAGACAACCTATAGAATGGGAGAAAATATTCACGAACTATACATCCAACAAAATCCACAGGGACCTCAAATCAACAAGGAAAAATAAATCCCATAAAAGTGGGAAAATGTGAAGAGATATTTTTCAAAAGAGCCACACAAATGGCCAAAAAACATATGAAAAAAATGCTCCACATCACTAATCACCAGAGAAATGCAAATTAAAACCAAAATGAGATGTCACCTTACAATCAGAATGGCCATTAATAAAAAGTCAAAAAACAATAGACATTGGCATGGATGCTGTGAAAAGGGAACTCTTACTCACTGTTGATGTGTTAGGTAAATTAGTACAGCTTCTATGCAGAACAGTATGGAGAGTTCTCAAACAACTAAAGACAGTTCTACCATTTGATCCAGCAATCCCATTACTGGGTATCTACCCAAAGAAAAAGAAGCCATTACATCAAAAAGACACCTGCACTCACATGTTTATTATAGCACAATTCACAAACGCAGAGTTATGGAATCAACCCAAGTGTCCATCAATGGATGAGTGGATAAAGAAAATTTCAGATAGAGATATAGAGATATAGATAGATATAGATAGATCATAGAATACTACTCAGTTATGATAAGAGAACAAAATAATGTCTTTTGCAGCAACTTGGTTAGAATTGGAGGCCATTATCCTAAGTGAAGTAACTCAGAAACAGAAAACCAAAAACTGCATGTTCTCACTTATAAGTGAAAGCTAAGCTATGGGTATGCAAGGGCATATAGAGTGGTATAATGAACTCAAAAGTGGGAAGGGAATGAGAGATTGAATATTACCTATTGGATACAATGTACACCATCCAGGTGATGGGTTCACTGAAAGCCCGAACGTTACCACTGTACAATTCATCCATTTAACCAAACCCCTAGAGCTACTAAGATAAATAAATAAGGAAGAAAAGATAGCAGAAAACACAGGAATAGCCCACATGAATATTACTAACATATAGTTACCTATATACAGCATATATTACAAATCTCTTGAGGTCTTCTTTGTATCATTTGAATTCCTATTGTTGCTATAATGAATTATTCCAAGTTTACTGGCATAAAAGCAACACACATTTATTATTTTCCCATTCTGGAGGTCAGAAATCTGAAATTGGTTTCACTGAGCTAAAATCAAGGTGTCTGCAGGGCCAGTTCTTTCTTGAAGGTGTAGGGGAGAATCCATTTTCCTGCCTTTTCCAGCTTCAACAGGCACCTGCATTCCTTGGCTCATGGTCCCTTTCTTCATCTACAAACCCAGCAACAGAGACTTTTCAAATCTCTCTCTCTCGGACTCTTGACAGTTCTGCCTGCCTCTTTCACTTATAAAAAACTCTGGTAATTGCATTGAGTCTACACTCAGATAATTCAGGATAATTTCCCCATCTCAAGATCCTTAATCTAATCACACTTGCAAAGTCCCTCTTACCAGGCAGGGTAACATATTCACAGCTTCCAGAAAATAAGATGTGGACATCTTGGAGGGGCCATTATCATGTCTACCACGAGGTATAAATTAAAACATCAGAAGCAGTTTTAAATTATTACGTATCAATTTACCTTCGGGTCAAATAATATATGTGAGATTGATTCATCAACCAGAAAATGAAAATAATATTTTTAACAGAGTTTTTATACTAGTCGATTATTTTCTGCTGAAAGGCCTTTAAGTTGAATGTTAAAATTCTTATTATAAACTTCCACGTAATGATAGTTGGGTAGCAATAACAATAAACTGATAGTTTTCTGCCTGTAGCAGTATTTTGATGAGACTATTTTTTTGACTGAAACTCTTATTTTATATTTAAAAAATCACTGCATTTTATGCTGTTATTTGCTTCACTGAATTTTTTAATTGAACATGTTCTATTAAAGAGACTTTAAACCTAGATACAAATTTTTTTCTCTGTATACATTTTTAATAATCACATTTTTAACCTAACAACCTAAAGATAAATTTGAATTTCTCAAACTATTCAACCTATAGAGTTTTTCCTCTATAAAACTGAAGTGATACTGAACAAAACTGCTGCAAAGACTAAATAAGATAATGTATCTATAACTGTAGCCCAATTGCTGGGCCATAACAGGTAGGTAGGTCTTCCATAAACTTTTCGCCTGATCCAAAATATATTCCAGAAGATTTGCTGACCAATACTGAGACACGTTTCTAGAAATACTGCAGATGAATAATACTGTGGGTGTTGTTTCTTAGTAAACTTGACAAATTTTAAATATTTGGTTACTCTATGCAATGAAATAAAATTTTAACATGAGCATCCCGGTACTCTATTTACTAAAAATGGCTGTTTCTTTACATGATATATGACTAATGAGTCAAGCTATCCTATAGCTATACAAAATGATAACTTTAAGCATTTTTTATTTTATCTATCTAAAGGTGCCAATACATTGTGAAGAAAATTCTGTTAATTATATTTAATATAGCATATTCCAACTTAAAGTTATCCAAACTGAAGGCAAGTCTAAAAGACAGCAGTGCTTTAAGAAATAAAAGCCATAAAATAAAAGTTGTCCAGTGGTTATAAATTCCCTTCAAGTTGCATTATTTCACATTTCTTCTTGTAATCTCATGTTCCTAGCTCTTTAACTCCCTTTGATTAAATAATGTTCCTTTGCTTTCACTGTTTTCTTTTTGTGAACTTGTCAAGTCATCTTTGTCTTGTCTTGTATAATTTAAGAGACTTTTATGTAGCTCTCTGAGTGATTATCACCACACAAGTCCAACTGGGAGAATAATTTACGAGGTTCAAAATGAAGGGTCATTATGAATGCCATCTTTCCTGCAATGGATACGTACACTCTCTTGTTCATGCATGACAGGATTTTAGCTAGATCAAGGGAGATGGATGCTTTTAAATGAAGTATTATGAATGACATCATTGGTTACATAAAATAATTTACTTTTTTAATCTTTACATTGCTTAATAAGTTTAGAGAACTGGAAAAAAACATCTTTGGGTGTGGGTTTATCTGTAACTTTCATATAAGTATTTCTTTGGTAGAAAACACAATTTCAAAAGTTGTAGTTTTATGTCCTTAGGTTAACATCTAGTATCCAGTTATAAGCTGGAATAATATGCATAGTAAGTATTCTGCACAATAAGACTAAATGCAGAGGAAAAGCAAAGAGAGTAGATTTTCTCAATTTTGAAGAGAGGTTAATTTTTAAGTGTTTTTACTTTATCAAAGTACTCCTGACTGGTGTTCAGCAATCATTGGTTCTAGTAATGTTTATTTGGCTTTCTCTTATCATTTCAGTGCCCAGTATCGTTTTTTATTACAACAGACAAATAAAATTACTTCTGATTAATCTCAATAGCTGTGATTTGTTTTATGAGTCCTTCCCTTTCAACCTAACCGAAATCATAAATGTTTCCACATCACCTTATTTTTTATAAGCACATGATGTAAGGCATACCAAATAAGAAAATATACCAACTCTAAGCAGAGGGACAACTGTAATAGAAAACTAAATCTTTATTTGAGTATATTTATGTATATATGTTCTATTATTTTAAACAGCCTGTAAACCTAAGCCTCTCCTCTTATCTAAAAATCATCCTTCCTCCTCTCATTCCCTTTGCCTTTTCACTAAACTCCCCTCAGGGTACTCATCTTGCTTTTCACGTATTTGTTTATGTGAGTAGTTTATGTTTTTTCACATGTCCTGAGCTCTTTACCTTACCCACAATGCCTTGACTGTAAAGAAATGATAGCTAACTTTGGTCTGGTGCCGTGGTTCATGCCTGTAATCCCAGCACTTTGGGAGGCCAAGTCAGGCGGATCACAAGGTCAAGAGATCGAGACCTTCCTGGTCAACATGGTGAAACCACGTCTCTACTAAAAATATATATATAAATTAACTGGACATGGTGGCATATGCCTGAAGTTCCAGCTACTCAGAACACTGAGGCAGGGGAATCGCCTGAACCCAGGAGGCAGAGGTTGCAGTGAGCCAAGATTACGCCACTGCACTCCAGCCTGGCAACAGAGCAAGACTCTGTCTCAAAAAAAAAAAAAAAAAAAAAATCTAAACCTGGGTCAAGAGCCACCAAACGCATGAGCATCACCCACATCTAGAGAACCTCAGTGCATGCATTTCCCCATGATGGATTTTCAAATCACCAAGTACTTCTTAACCTTCACTATTGTTATGATTTTACATTTGTTGTTCTACATATATGACTAATATCTGTCCCCCACCATGCCAGAACATGCTAGTATTTTAGAGATGAGTAATAGCAGCTGCGATTTATTAAGCTTTTGCCATGTGCCAGGCACTGCATCTTATTATTTAATACTCAGAAAGATCTATGGGGTACCTACCAATTTACTTCCACTTTAGAGATGAGGAAAGTGAGGCAGAGAGAGGTTAGATGACTTGCCCAAGATCACACAGCTAGTAAATAGTGGAGCCAGGATTTAAACTCAATGGCCGAACTCCAAAGCTTGGCTCTGAATGAGTGAAGAGATGCGTTTCTAGAAATCTAGCTTGGAGAGTCAAGAAAAGTAATAGGAAGGAGATGACATTTGATATATCTGGAAGGGCAAAGTGGGAAAGAAAGGAAACAATACACTCAGTGGAGACAACAACGTGGATAAAGTACTGAGGAATGGTGTACCTGCAGCATAATGGGTGCTCAAAAATGCAAATGAAAAAATGAATATCTTTATAGCCCATGAGTTAAAAGGTTTTGCACATCTAAGTGTTGTATGACTAGTGCTCTCTGTGTGTTTCTTTCTTTCAGTGCCACCGTGGGCCTTAATCGCAATAGCCATAGTCGCAGTCCTTTTAGTCCTGACCTGCTGCTTTTGTATCTGTAAGAAATGTTTGTTCAAAAAGAAAAACAAGAAGAAGGGAAAGGAAAAAGGAGGAAAGAATGCCATTAACATGAAAGATGTAAAAGACTTAGGGAAGACAATGAAAGATCAGGTAATGTATTCTTTCCACATTTCTTCTTAGATTATTTTGTTTAAAAACGATAAACAAACGGTTTATTATTTTATGCCATATAATTATAGAAATAAACAACTTCTGGACCCATATTGTTTTTGAGATGCTTTGCAAACTTTTCAGTCATTGTTCAAGATCCCAAAGCATAATGGAGGCATTTGGCAGGATTTTCCAATCTCCTGAGCATATAGAACAGAAAAGGGAATCCATGATCATCAGGTCCATCTTGATGGGTTTGGCATATGAGAATGATGCCTGAATATTTTTATTACATCTGTTTAACCAGTCTTCATTGTGTTCAGAGTTAGAAAAATCAAATAAAAAGTCCTGGGTGTTTTTGCAGTTGGGCAGGGGATCTTTCTAATTTCTACTGTTCATAATTGCTGTTAAATAACTGAGTTTTACAGCTGTTCATCAAACTTGATGGAAGCTGCTTTTCCTACATGTCCATCCAGTTGAAAAATTAGTTCTCAAGAATAATGAGTTATATGGGAGAAGGGAGAGAAATATGAGCCAGTTCTAAAGAACAAGACAGGACAGAATTTTTGCCTTATAAAAAAGTTTTCTTTCTTATTTCTTAAAAGACAAAATTCTCATTTCAATTTAATAAGGACAATTACAACCATAACACTGGTTATAAAATCCATCTGGCTGGGTTATGTTTCCAAGCCCAAAAAAGCTATTTGGACTGTTCTTTCTGTTGCTATCTGTTTTTGGCTAAATTAATTGGACAACTTGGTTCAAGATAACGTTTACTATTATTAATAATTTTTAAATGCCCCTTCATTTTTTAAATAATGTTCATATTGAATATCTCTTAAGAATATTTAATTCATATTTTAAAATTAAAATGTATATATACAGATTTTTTATAGAAATAACATTTCAATTATCAGTGTTTTCCATGAAATACAAAAGTTTTATTTATTCCCAAATAACAAAATACATAGGCAGTTTTATAAATTCCTCTTATACTATTAATTACTATTAATCAAACTCTTAAACTTGAATTTCCTTAAGAACAATTTAATCAAGTGTTACAACAGGCATTTTAAGCACATTTGCGTTGTTTCCTAGTTCATTACACATTCAGGACACTAACTCCCCTTCCCAGCTTGAGTTTTAAACTCTTTTTCCTCAAAGACACTACAGTATCTATTGATAATAATTTCACAAAGGCTCATTTTTTACTTCCTGCATTTTTGTTTGATTTTGGAGCTATGGAATGGATGGAATGCCTGTACTCATACTCAGAGAGTTTGGGACTGAGCCCGGAGTAGCAAGAGTTTGATTTTTCTAGTCACAAAAGCCAATGCATAAACGTCCAACTACAAGTGTCTAATAAAGATTTTTCTCTTCAGTTAAGTAGAAACTAAAATTTCAAATCATGTCTTTATTTCCACACTTTTCATAGCAAGTAGGACTTGATAAAGATTTATTTAAACAACTTATTGGGAGATTACGTGTGGAAATAACCTCCTAGATGGACATGGACTGAATAATATGTATGTTAATTTTATCAATATTACGAAAACAATAATTTGACAATAGATTACTATCATTTTCATAATTATCATAAAATTTGAATGCGGTTTCACTGTGTTCTAGAATTAATTAAAATTACTGAATAATGTTAAGTGATAACTATAACATTTCTTCCTAGGACAATAAATCTATAATATTTGTGGGATTTGTTCTGTATGATGTAAGATTATAATTTATGGCATAGTGGTGGTGTTTATTACCCCTGTTATGACCTGGATAAATGACCAAGATCTCAAATATAGAGAATTAATGGGGGTTAATTTTTCATTGATGATCTATTTTTGGATGGGGAGAGACAGAGAAAATGATTCAAACAAAGAAATATTAAGAAGTCAGTGATAGTTTATAATAATCTGTTATTGCAAATTATTTAGAATGTCAACCACTCAAAAAGATGTTTTCAGTCATTTTAAGTAGATCACTTTGTCTACATAGGACATTAGCTAGGTCTCAATTTTACTAAGTTATGAGCAATTAAATGCACAGAATAAGATATAATTTGGACAGATGAATATACACTCCAGTGATAAACGTTTATATAACTGTAGCTTATGCTACTTTTTGAAGCAGACAAAAGTAGCTAATCATGGGTTCCATCAGTTTATGAAGAGGAAGGCTGAAAAAGCAAAACAGAATGTGCAGATTTTAAGAGAATGTTTTATCACATGATGATCGCCAGATCACCCAAAAATCAAAACAGCATGAATACAAATTAAAATTATTATTAAATAATTACATTTTCAAAATATCTTCAGCAGAATGTTGAAGTGAACATGGGAAGAAAATAAAGATGGCTTATGCCTCTCTCGTTTAAAAACAAGACAGATGTGAGAGGCATTTTAGATATAATTTCTTAATCTTAAGATATATATATATAGGCTCTAGATACAGGATATAAATGCTCTAGGACAATCAATACATTTTTACCATTTCAATTCATATCAAACTCACAGAAATTCAAATTTCAATATTCATGGCTACATGTCTCTATAGTAAGGTTTTGAAACCAAAGAAGATTTTTTAAATATTCTGCAATGATTACAAAAAGTATAGACATTTATGTTGCATAAAATACATATTTACGTGTTCTTTTGTATGCGTTAAAACTAGAGAACACTAACCAGACAGAAGGAAAATATTCACTTGTAAAGCCACAGGTCTGGAAAGGTCATTTCTCCATGGTTTTCACTAATGTGTGTGGATATTTTAATTTTTATTTCTTCCTTCTATGTCCTTATCTGTGTTGTGTCTCATGACTGTTCTGGACTGTCCCTTGCGGTAGGTTTCCTCTGCTACTTAGACATCCCTAGTCAACGCTCAGATACATTTAGTGGCCTGGCACCTGGGGCTCCACAGCTGAGGGTATATCATTCTGACACACATCAAGAGGCTGAACTAAATTGATTTCTTTAAAGATAAGGTGTTCTCATTTTAAACACGCTAACGGATTAAATATAACAGTATTAGAAAGCTCAAGTTTTAAGTTGATGGACACAGAAAGAAATTCAGTCCCTTGCACTACTTTTCCAGTGTGCCTTATTAAATCCAAATCTGAACAATGTCACTGAGAATGAACAAATGCTCCTTCTGATGGTTGCGAACACAGCACCTGTTGAATGTCAAAGCAAACCATAAGCATGTGCACTTCATCTTTAAAATTTAAAATAAGGTCTGATATTCCCAACCCAGCTTTTTCTACTGCAATTTATCAAACCTCAGAACTGCTAGGTTTACAAGCTTTTTCTTCCGAATTTTGTTCCATGGAGGGGAAAATAGTGCTCTTGAGATATTATAATAGCTACTGATTTAATAGGTCTGAATTTAATGTGATGGTACAGAAAATGTCTTGCTTAAGCTCAGCCTTTGGGACAGGAATAGACTTAATCACTTCAGTGATGAACAGTGGCACTGAGAAATTATCAAAAATTTAGCCCTATTTCATGCAGAATAATTGCAGAGATGGTCCTGCCTTCTATTCAGGTAAAAGCCACTTAGGGAGAAGGAGATTCAATATATCAGCTATTTCAAATTGCATTGGGCTGAAACATGATACATAAATTCAGTTCTGAAAGAGACTTTTGAAAAGGTATTTTAATCGATGAATTTTTTATTATAATAATAGACTGACATGCAGATTTATCAAACAGAAATAGATGTTAAATAGTTTGCTATTATTTTTACAAAACCAAAAATCTTATAGGGAGGCAAATTACCTAAGCTGCAATTTCCTGAGCACATCTACGACAGTGTTAAAGACTTATACACAGCTAGGGTTTTGAAAGGGCAAAGGGATTCCACTGCCTAAAGTTCTCTAACTAAACTCAGCAGTCTTTTTTTTTTTTTTTTTTTTTTTTTTGGTCACTTTACTATCACATGTTACCTTTAGTGACCAAGCCTCTTGTTCACAAGTTAAACAATTAATATAAATTTTAAAATATTTTCATGTTGTTTCCTGTCTTTAGCCCTATTAGTAATTCAACATTTTAACATTCAAAGAAGCACCCAAGCATAGATTAAACTTTCCAAATTAAGTGGTTTGTAGCTAACCAAATTTGATAATGTTTCTACACAGATGTATATCATGACGGCAATTTTCAATTTTCAAAACTCACTGTCGGTTCCTAAGAAATTTCCAGCAAAAAAAGCAGAGGCATCTCTGACAACAGCTCAATTCTGTTTATATGACCTTCCCACCTGAATGAGTTCTATTAACCTGTGATACAGCCGAGTCTCAGTTTTTTAGAATCAAATTGGAGTTAACTGGGTGAAGCCAAATTAGAAAATCTTGTACATTCAAGGACTGAGGGTGCCATTTTGAAGCATCACTGAAGGTCCCTGAGTAAGAGGGTGGATTGAACAGAGAATCTCCTTCCTGAGAATGCTGAACACAGCAAAGAAAAAAGACCATGTAGTCTTGGATGCGGGGGTAGCAGAGAGGAGGAACTGCGGTCTGATGACTGATGCCTATCTACAACCTGGTTATAATTCTTGCATTTGAGTTCTATGAGAATTCATAGATTCAATTTGAGAGCTAACAAGAGTTAAGATTCCTTTACTTTGTCAGAGATATAAAACAATCTACCACTGGTATGTCCATTTTGATTTCTGTGAGATTCTACAGTAATACACGCATGCATACACATATACAAAAATAGCAATAAAAATGCCATAACCTAAAACTAGGAGACAATAATTGTTGTATATAACATAACAACAAAGTTGAAATCATTAAAATACAAAGAGCCTTTGCAAATCAATAAGAAAAAGGCAAACGATACATAGACAAATTAGCAAAGGCTATGTACAGGCAGTCCCCAGAAGAAAAAATACAAATGGTTCATACACAGTTTTTAATCTTTTCAACCTCACACATAGTCAGGAAAATGTAATTTTGTATTATTTTAAATTTTGAGTAATGACTGTGTATAGATTTCTAATTAATTGTTCTAATTACTTAAAGCAATAAGAATTGCACATCCCTAGAAACAAAACTCATGTACTTACAAGATTTATAAATGTTGATATTTTTAGCAAAATGTTTGCATGTTGGAAAAACATATTATATTTTTAGATTTTTTAAAAAAGAAGAGCATTTGAATGAAACTTATGAGATAATGAGCTTTCTAATATTTCCATTTATAGCACACTTAAGTTTTAGGTTATAAAGAGTATTCAATTGGTCAGACTGAGTTTTGAGAGTTCAGTACAATTGATTTTGCTCTTAAATACAAAATGAATTCTTATACCAATTTGTGTTTGACAGAATTGCAAACCTAACTCTTTTTATCTTTTGATATCAAATAGACTCTTAAATCAATTTAATTCAGCCTAGCTTTTGGTGGAGCTGTTATGAAAATAAAGTGGTAAACTGAAACTGGAAGTGGGGTGAACTTTTCTCTAAACATGGATTTGCTGGTGGCATGTTTTTTTCCTCTTTTTCATACCATAATAAATGTAGATGTGAAACACAGGGAATTTAAATTTTCTGAGGATCATTACTGAACTATCTTTTTCATAGGAAACAAGGCAACAAAAGGCCATGCATTTGATATTAATTATTCCACTGCATG
Organism: Mandrillus leucophaeus; assembly: GCF_000951045.1. NCBI lineage: Eukaryota > Metazoa > Chordata > Mammalia > Primates > Cercopithecidae > Mandrillus > Mandrillus leucophaeus. The sequence goes on from NW_012102310.1 coordinate 4,295,128, forward strand.
TAGCGATACTTTATATGATGCTGAGCATCTCTTTAAACTACATGAATGTGAAACCTGGCCTGGTTAGTAGCATGTTTATCTTTCCTCTGAAAGCAGCAGTTTTATCAGAGCCAAACACAACACCAAGTTGATACTTTCTTTGCAACAATGTTACCTTTTTTGCTTGCAATATTCTGAGGGGCTTCTTCCATCGCTTTCATTTTGCTTGCTGATTGGGGGAAAAAATTCCGTGCACAAAAGGAATTTAAAAAAATATGTAAGCAGCAAATGTGAATGTGTGTCAAACAGATTTCCAGCATCTTAGTGCTTGCTTCGAACAGCTTGGAAGTGTAACTACAGGCCCAGTTCAATTTAAGTTTTAATGAAAATTCACTGAAATTCACATGTGATTCATTTCTCTATACATAGGCCCTCAAGGATGATGATGCTGAAACTGGATTGACTGATGGAGAAGAAAAAGAAGAACCCAAAGAAGAGGAGAAACTGGGAAAACTTCAATATTCACTGGATTATGATTTCCAAAATAACCAGGTCTGAAGTGGAGAAATGTCTTCAAATTCCATTATGTTTTCTGAAATTACCAAGTAGAAATTGCAGCAAGATACTTCTTAAAATATTTTGTTTGCTGCGAGGAGAAAATGCAATTATCAACGCTATGGATGAAATAATTTCTAAGAACAGGCAGTCCCCTACTTGCTAATTTAACTTCTGGTAATTAGAATTCACAGTATTCAACCGATTACATCTACTTGTGGCACTTTCAGCAGGCAGACAGAATACAAATTAACTTGAAGCAGTCGGTCTGCTTCTGAGAGGTTCTAGCCACAGTCTCACCTTCTCAGCTCCCTCAGCCCGAGCTGCAGCAACCTCCCTTGACTCTACAGATTTAGAACTAGACAGGGCTAGGGGCCTTTGAGTTCGGCCACTATTCTAGCCAAAGTTTTGAAAAACGATAGAATGATTTGGTAAGGGATCAAAGATGAAAAATTGACTCCGGTCCTTTCAATTTAAAAGCAGGATTGCCTTATATGGTACTAGGTGAAACTCCTAGTGCTAATGAGATAGCAATTCTAAAAGAGTGAGAAGACCAGAGACTTACTTCTAGTGCCTAGGAATATTGCCCAAAAAGTGACAAGGAATTAAGAAGGTAACAAAACAGGCATTTTTGCTTCAATTTCTCGTAAAGTCATGAAATGCCACCTAGATGAATAATAGTGGCTACCTTTTATTGACTGCCTGTCAATAAAATAGAGATTGATGAAAGATAACTGTTAAAAGTCACTTTACATTCGAAGACATTCCAGGATCCACAACATTGATGAAAATGTTCCTTACCTTCTGAATTGTTACAGAAATGTGAAAGCTGGATAAGAATTAGGGGAATAGGCTAAGTTAGAGATCAGGTTTTTAAAAATCTGTAAGACAGACTGGGCGCGGTGGCTCACACCTATAATCCCAGCACTTTGGGAGGCTGAGGTGGGCAGATCACGAGGTCAGGAGATCAAGACCATCCTGGCTAACATGGTGAAACCCCATCCCTACTAAAAATACAAAAAATTAGCCGGGTGTGGTGGCGGGGGCCTGTAGTCCCAGCTACTCCGGAGGCTGAGGCAGGAGAATGGCGTGGACCCGGGAGGCGGAGCTTGCAGTGAGCTGAGATCGCACCACTGCAGTCCAGCCTGGGCGACAGAGCGAGACTCCGTCTCAAAAAAAATTTAATTTAATGTAATTTAATTTAAAAATGTGTAAGACATAGCCCTTCTCCAAGTAGGAAAGTTTTAAACCTCTCCAGTTCATTTTGCTTCACTTACCTTTTTGGGTAAAGAAGAACTGATGAATGTAAAATAAATACAGTTACTAGTAATGCAGCATGTGTTAATGATTTCCAGTTTGATGAGGAATGAACAATAAATAAATAAAACACCAATGCTCATCTTTGATGACTAACATCCAAAGTCAGTAGTGCTGTGAGAGCTCTAAGCAGTTGCAGAAATTCTGTGTTTTATTTAGGAATTGACAGTTCAAATAGTGTCTTCACTTTCTGAAGTTTCCAGAGGGTTCCTCATGAAGAATGTGTAAATATGCTGTCATAGTAAAAATAATTTTTTGATCAGCTTCATTATAGCCCTGGCTAGTTATTACATAATATGTTCTAGAAAACTACATTATTGGTTTACAGGTTCAGGTTTATAAGTCTACCATTTTTACTTAATTACATATGACGTTTGTGATCATTTCTATCACTTCTAAAATTTGTGTGTCAGGTTAGGAGCAAAACCTCTTATTGATATATTCTAGGAAAGATCAAGGACAACTTACGTTGGTCTTAATGTATAACATATTTTCCAAAAAATTAATCCGACTTTCTATATGCATCCAATACTTTTCTCATCATTTATTGACCATTCATATTTTCCAGTGGAAATCTAGTGGTGTCTCATCCTGGTTAGTCATAATTTTGAAGCTTTTAAGTTAGCTTTAATTATTAATACTGTAAGTATCATTTTATAAAGTAGCATTTTTAAGAAAATAATAACACTGAAAATATTTTTACTAAAATATAGTAAGAGTATATTTACTGTTCCCTTTCCAGCAAACATCAAATCTAAAAAGTTATTTCATTCTGAGAAACTGATGAATTTTTAAAATATTACGCATTGATTTTTTTCCCAAATTCTCATTTGATTTCCTAAGAGGCAGGAAGATAAAGTCTGAAAAACTTCATAAAGTTTGGATCAAATATGTATGTTTGCTTACCAAAACTAAAAGATAACCCTAACATATTTTAATTAAGATACTTTCATGGTAGAGAGAAATGTGATATTTATCTCTTAGGCAGAAGTCAGAACAAGGTTGGAAAAAGTAACCTCACTCTTTATTAACAAAATATCCGAAACTCTAAATCATAAATCATCTAGCTTCTAAAGAGTTGAAGCCATCTCTCTCGTGTTATTTTCTGCTCAAAAGAAAATTGGTTATAAAAAGTGAGGATGAGGAAATAGAATCTTACTTATTCACATTGCTGCGTAAAGGTAAATACCAAATACAAATTTAGCAAACAGACAGACAGACTGTTTGCTTTACTAATCATGTCTTTATAATCTGATGCCTATTTTAGCTATTTTTTGACCATCTGTCTGTGTTTTGTGTACCTACAATCTAGCATTCTTATTGCCACTGTCATATCATGATTCCACAAAAAAGATATTGAAGCCTTAAAATGGAAACAACATAATCATTCAGGTTATTGGTCCATGTTAAAAATTGAGCCACCTAGCCAAAATGCACTTAAGTACATGGTGAGTCACAATTAAAATGGCTATGCTTTTTTTTTAAGGAGGTGAATTGCTGTTTTACTCTACTAGTTAAAAAGGCATGAACTCAAATTCTCAGACTGTGATGTAAAAACCTGTGGTGTTACTGCATTTACCAAATAGCATATACCTTGAATAACAATAAGAGTCTACTTTGTTTCCTGTATGGATCTGAATCAGTCTGTTGACACAAAATCTCTAATGACAGAGTATCTATGATGGTGTACACACACCTCTTTTTTCTTTGCAAAAATATTAACAATGCCATAATACTTTAATATTCATAATGAGGCTTAAGAACGCATCAGTAAGAAAACAGACTTAAAGAAATGTAGATAGTTCTGTGGTGCTTGGAAAAAATAAAAAACATAGTTACTCAACATTAAAAAACCTCACCTCCAATCTCCCTTCCTCCCTATGAAGCTGAAATTACATTTCTTTGACTCCATGTCCTATATTTAAACACAGAATCTCACAGATAATAATCATTCTACTGTAAGTTAAAATAAATGTAGCCAGCGCCCAAGTGAAGGTCAAATATAATAGAAACTAGAAGATCTTATTTTTTATCTCAAAATGCTACCCAATTTTTAAGAAATTTCTACTCAGCTGGTCTGAGGCTTTGATAAAGAATAAAAGCTTCCCACTTTATAATTACAAACTTGCGATTGCTTAACAATGTATTTTCACTTACAAATCATGCTCTGGAAAGAAAAACAATGCACAAGGGTTTTTAGCACCTGGAAAGTTATTTGATTACAACTCTTTTGCAAAAATGAACTCCATATTTAACTGCAACCAGCAACCTTTTAAAAAGCCTCCTTTGTGCTTAAAACCAGGCTTCCCAGAGCCTGCATCTGTCATAATTGGGTTTCCGAAGTCTACATAGCTCACTTCATTTGCCTTCTGTATTCAGATTCATAAGTGAATAAGAGTTTATTAAAACGAAATAGGAAGAGGGAGAAATTCCAATATGCTGCATTGTGAACAAATCGATCTTTTCCAAAACGTCCACTAATATTTATGTTTGCTGTATCCTCTCATTTATTTCAGCTGCTGGTAGGGATCATTCAGGCTGCCGAACTGCCCGCCTTGGACATGGGGGGCACATCTGATCCTTATGTGAAAGTGTTTCTGCTACCTGATAAGAAGAAGAAATTTGAGACAAAAGTCCACCGAAAAACCCTTAATCCTGTCTTCAATGAGCAATTTACTTTCAAGGTATTTTTTAATATTTATTTATAACCTTTCCTTTGTTGTTTTAGTTAAAAGACTGATCTCATCCTGTCACATACATAGACATGCACATGAATGCTTGTTCAGGGACTCACAATAATTCCAGTAAGAACATGCAAAATTCGTATCTTCACTACAGTCAAGATTCAATATTGCCTTTCAGTGTGCTCAGAGTACGATTCAGTTCAGTCATTTCGGAATGGAATTGACTAGAACATGACTAGGATGTCATAGTCACATCTAAAAAGTGAGATCCCTACCTAACATAAAGCCAAAAGAATGAAATCATTATTTTTCTAAATTTCAAAGTTCGTGAAAATAGGTACATCTGTTGCAATCCCAGGATTAAGCAAGCTATGTCCCAATGCTTAAATGGTACAAATAGACATGACTCTTGTAACAAAATTCTGTGTGTAGAAGGGCAGTTTGAGCACATTAAAGTCATTCTTCTTAACTAATCAATAAAAGGAATATGAACACACTGTTTTTTTGCATTTCTAGCCTTTTTCCTTTACTCTAGGTTCTGCCCTGATGTTCTTCATCTTGTTGAGGCACCTCAGTTGACAAACAATAACAGAGATTCCAGCCATGTAATATCTCATCAGGAAAACATGCCCTGCAGATCTCCAGGATCTTTGTGGATCTTGGCTTGAAATCGCTCATACAAACAATTCTTTTGGTGGATATCTTTAACATGCGAAAAAAAACTTTCTAATGCATTACTCAGAACAATATGTTTGTGAAAAATGAAATGTCTGTGCATATGCCAGCAGGCTAATTCAAAATCACCGCGTCCATCAGCCAGGCTTAGCATGTGCCTTGTGTTAGCAAACATTCTGGGATGAAATAAATTGAAAATGAGGGCATGAGTCATTTTCTCAAACCTTGTTTTCAATTATGTAAAGGGGAAGTGTCTCTCTATTCACTCTAAAATTTCTGAGTTTTCAAGACAAAGGTCCCTCATGGATTGTCAGTAATCTTATTTAAAATCTGGTTTTTCTGTACCTAGACAGTGAATTTAAAGTAGCAGTAAAGACATTCTGGAAATACTCAGCTCATGAAGAGTATTTGCTCATGAAGCTTAATCACTATAGTCAACATACCACAAAACATAAAGTGGAAATAAAATTTTAAAAATATTGTAATAGTAATCACAGTTGTTTTATTCATCTATTTATTAACCTTAACTTAGGTCAGCAGTTTCTGACCAAAACTTAGTGAGGAAATTCTTAAATTATATCAGCTAATGTATTGGGGCTTAGTTTTATATTGCATTACCTACATTATTATTTCTTTTTAAAAAATGCTAATAATTTTATTAGTAATTTCTATAAAACCAAGTATAATTATTGAAATTTTTGAATTCTCTATACATTTTTATCAAGTTTCATTTTATTTCAGACAGGTTGATCAAACTGTACATAATCCACAGTATAATATATTCTGCTATATTTAAAAATACTTCAATTTTTCTAGAGAGCTGGTTAGACATTGTAGATTACTCATCTTGAAATGCCAAGAGGCAATATGATATAGGAATGGAAGTATAAAAGACTTTAAAGAGGGCTGGCTTTACAATGGATTTAAACACTGAACAGGAACTCAACATGCTTGAAACTAAATTCTTCTTCTTTTCCTCCAAACAGTTATCTGAAGGAGCTAGTAATCATTCAAACAATAAATATTTTCAAGGGCTTCTTCTGTGCTAGGTGTTTTACATATATTCATTCATCCCCAAAACAGCCCTATGAAGCAGCCATTATTACAGCATTATCACAATTTAATAGATGAATAAACTGATGTTTAATCATGTGCCCCAGGCCCTTTAGTTGGAAAGTCCAAATCTGGTACAAGGTCTGTCTGACCCCAAGCCCAGATTTTTGACTGTTGGCTCTTTGAGTACAATCATTAGAAAGTCTAGAGAGATTTTAGATATACAATAAAATTTTCAAGGGTTTAATCCCTACTCTAAAATATTTTGTTTCTTTCTTTGAGAGTCAGTCCTTTGGAAGGGTTTGTTTTCCATTCCTTCTAAAATGGAAAAAGTATGATGCTTACTTTTTAATCATAACATCTTAATAAAATAATCCAATTCCAAACAGATGATACATAAATGACAGAAAAGAAAAACTCTTTGGAAAACTAAAATTTCTTGTATGTAGATGGCCTAATATTCTTCCCTTTCTTCCCTCCTTAATATACAGAGTTAATTGAGAAATGTTTGCTGAAGCATAAGACAACCATTTACACTGATAAAATAATAGGAAGTGTATGAAAATTGATCAAACCTTTAAGACAAGTCTAAACAATTTCTTAATTAGGTATTTCTACCCAGTTACTGAAGTGTAGCTTACTTGGATTGCACTGCTTTCACTGAATATTAAAAATGTCACTAATAAACATCCCAACCCATAGCATCTGTCCCAGATATATTTGAACAGCTGGAGAATTCATCAGTTCTTGGCCTTTTGCCACCACTCATCCTAAAACATGTCATACCCAAGAATGAACTTCAAAACCCATATTATAATGCACCTCTGATATTCAAAACATCAATTTCCTAGTCAGTTCTTGTCAATCAACAAATTATTTTAAGGAGTATGTGAGGCACTTGTGAATATCATTTCAATCCTTTCAGACTCCTTGCATAGTCTTTAATAAATCATTGCTCCATTGAACTGTGGCATTTAAATGCCTTGAAAGAGTTAATGGAACATTTGAAAAAAGTTATTTGCCCCTCAGTAAGTTACACCCTGACAATATAACTTATAACAACAATAACAACACAATATTCTACAAGAAAAACTTATTTATAGTCAGATGCAATTGGCTTGTTTATTCTTTTATTAATCTTAAGGATTCATAGCATGACTAATAGCAGGATCCATTATTAATAATGCTAACAGCTTCTAGAACTTTGAGATAAAGCAATAAATCACTAAAAATTCCCATTTTCTCTCAAGTAATTTTAGCCTCAAGCAGTTTGTCAAAAGTCTCAATTTTAAAAATAACCAAAAACAAAATTATATCCCTGTTCTGTTTATGCAACATAAATATTAAATTAAGCACCATGAACAAGTAACACGTTTTAAGCATTTTTGTGACTGGATATTTTATCCTCATCGCTTTTTATTTAGGTGCCATACTCGGAATTGGGTGGCAAAACCCTGGTGATGGCTGTATATGATTTTGATCGTTTCTCTAAGCATGACATCATTGGAGAATTTAAAGTCCCTATGAACACAGTGGATTTTGGCCATGTAACTGAGGAATGGCGTGACCTGCAAAGTGCTGAGAAGGAAGAGGTAAGGCAATTATTAGCATTTCTAACATCACAAGCTGTACTCGCCAGTTGCTGCTCATATAATAACTTACTGAGAAATACTCTTTACAAAGGGGGGTGTAGGCCTCTAGCTGTTGAGAGCTGGTAAAATAGGGCCAAGGGCATTGCACCACTTTGTTAAAAAGTGTACAGGTCTTCTGGGTGTTATTTGAAAGGAGAGAGAGAAATTTGTATACTGGATCTAGAAACAGCAACCCTGGACACAAACAAACGCACATGCACACAGGAACTCTTTCTAAAAGCTACAAAAGGCCACACACACTCATAAACTACTGCTTTAAAAGGACAATGAAAAATTATTTTATTTCTCATATTTTTCCACAATCATTTTGTGTTTTCTGCATAGGTTACGTAGCTATTACACAGAAATAAAATGGTACTTTTTCCTTGATTGTTTCTTCATATCACAGACAGTTCATTGTTTCTCCTAAAGATATGAGAGCATAATTGGTGAAACATCAAATATAATTCACAAAGCCTGATATTAAATCCATTTTTTAAATGACTCACATTTTATGCTAGTCCTCACATTGTTTATCCCCAGTTTTAATAGTTTAGCCCAGTATTTTTCCATGACTTAAAAAGGGAAGTTCAATATGTTTAGTGCATTTAAGCTTCATAATAATCAATTGTATCTGATTATGCAATGCCTGCCTGGCACCAGCATTTTTCTCTGCAAACATTTCAGTGGACCAATACTAGAAAAGCAAGGAACCCGTAGCTTCTCCAAATTCCTAAAACAACTCCTTTCCCAGTCACTCTTTAGTTCCTGACATACAGCTGTAATTACCCAAGGGATGGCTGACCACTCAGTCATTTAGAATCTCCAGGTCCCTAGGATTCCCTGGCCTCTTGGGGTCTGCAGGGAGATCACGGAGAGAGTCAGACCTTCAGAGAAACTCAGTTAAGTCCATCACCTGGGAATCCTCTCAGCCTAAAGTCTGCTGTGACCAATCTGAAGCTATGAACTTTATACCCCCTATATGATGAAATGAGGTTTTAGAACAGGCCTATTAATTCCCATGATGAAACTGAAGTTTTCACTCTAAAATTGCTATTTGATATTTGATTTTACAAAATGAGTCAAAAATACTTAAGTTAGGCTTTGCTTTTTTGGGGGAAAAAAAAAGTATATATACTTATACTTTCCCAAAAGAAAGCAGAGCTTTAAGTATTTTTGTATATAATATTCATGTGTATACATATTTTTTTTATATATATATATATATATGCCATCTCAATATCTAAGAATGTTGACTAACCTTTCTTAGACATTGAGACAGATTTAGCCCTACTGTGGATATTCAAGAATACCCAAGAAAAATACTGAGTTTTAAAATCATATGATTTTATGGATAGTTCTTTCCTATAAGTGAACTAATAGTAATGTTACAGACATCTTAATGAAAAAAATTCAATCATTCAATTACAGTGTTCATAATTATTTAACAAAGTAGTGAGATATTTCATTGAATATTTTATTGAAGTGTTTGACTTTGTGTAAATTGTTTGGGGGGAAAAGTAGGACCATAACAAATGTTTATTAACTGATTGGTTTTCATTAGTTGGCTAGTGTTTGGTTGGCTTGTTTGTTAAATATGAGAACATGAACCACTGGTACTTCACAATGCCCACCTGTGCAGCGTGCATGGCTCACACTTGTTACCTTCACCTGGATAATTATCGGGTGGTAATGACATCCAAGATCACACCCAGTGGGTTTCTGAAAAATTGTGATTTTTTTTTTTTCTGAATTAAGGGAATGTAGACCATTGAACAAGTTTCTTCTTTCATAAATCTTTTGAGAACGAGCAGAAATTGAAACTTAACACCAAGTTGACAGGTTTCGCTCTAGAATCTAGGGGGTTAGGTACACTGCCCATTCAAAATTTTAACCTAGAAAGTGGCCTAACATGATTTGCCCCTTATCTTACTTACCGATGAAATAGAATAGAATGTGAAGTACCCAGCATAGAGTCTGGCATATGGTAAATGTTCACTAAGTGAGAGCTCTCTCGTACCTTTTTCTTGGTTAATTTTGTGTGTTCTCTTCCCCCATTTTGTGTGTTCATCTCCTCATTTGTTGTGTCCCTCTATTTTTATCTACTTCTCCATCCTTTTTCTCACCACTGCGCTTACTGAGTATCTGTAAGAGTTATTAATGGGAAATATTAATTTTATCATTACACTTGTAAAACTCTAGAGACTTTCCTCTTTGATTTCCACTCAGAAATAGAAATTTTTGGTTTTCAGTTGGACTATTTCTCTCTATCAAGATATAGGTTATAAAAAACTGTATAAGACAGATGTCTAGCTTACAAAGTATCTCTAGATGACTAGACCCAGTTAGAAGCTTTTTCGTAATAAAGGAAGTAAGATTCCAATTACATTTTATATATGAAGAATTATATATTCTCAATGATATGTGCTCTAACTTTGCATGCCACTGTCCATTAATTGCAGAAAATTATAATTGTGTGAATAAATTGAAGTCTTAGATTGACTTTAGTTTTTTGATTTTAAAGAAATTGTTTTTCCACTTTACATGAGCAATTTTGTTCATGATTTTAGTTTTGCTTTCATCTAACAGTGTTAAGCGTTATTTTTAATGTCATAATGAGATGAAAGATATCAAAGAAAGTGAGAAAAAGGAATTCAAGGAACAGCTTTGGAATCTAGAAACAGTACTGCTAATCAGAGTAAGCTGTTCTGCCAGAGACTTGGATTTAAACAGGTTAAATCAGACCCACTGACAGCCAACTCTGTGATGTTAATTAAATGCAGTCAGGTTTTGTTGCCAGAAAGGTGACAACTATAAGTCATAAGATGATGAAGTAATTGTGTAGCTTAAAGGATTATGTCCTGTTTTTTGTGACCAAATAATGTGTAAGCAATTTAGAAAGAAATGGGAATGAACATGGATAGTGTAAGAGCTCATTTGGAAGTGATTAGACCCATGTTTAAAAGGAAGTAATGTGGAAGAGATAAGCTGTACCAGGAAGAGCAACAACAAAAGTACATGGTTCCCACTATTTGATTCTGTCCCCAGGTGGAAATATTACTGGTGAGGTTTCCGTTTGGCTTGATCGTGTTCTGCAAATCTACACAATCAAAGCCACCTCAGTGGTTCCATTCACTTGCCAGTTTGTTTTTTTAACGATGCATGGTCGACTACTTTCTTCCTCCACTTCCCCACCTTCTAACAGATGAAGGTGGAATTTGACCTTGGAGACAGGTCAACCTTTCTCTTATTTTTGTTTCTTTAAAACAGAAATATGTATCCTCTGAGTTCCTAGAGATGGTTATATATAAAACTGTTGTTTCTTAATTTTTTTCTTTCTCAGTATATGGCTTCAAAATCATCTTTGGTAATCAGTATACAATTCTTCAATGTGCAAAAGGCTACCAATATGTATAGTCCCAAGCTGTCTAAGTTGAATCTTTGAGATTTTCTTCTTTTTAATCTTTCAAAAAATAAGTATTTATGGCATACGCAAGTCAAACCTGAAACCAATCTTTATCCTTTTAGAATAATCTATTTAAAATTTTGACTTAATTATTTCAAACATTGCAATCAACAGCTAGGACTCCATTTTTCCCTTCTTATAAATTTCACTTATGTCCAATTTTAAAGTTGTCTCAGTTCTGTACCCCAGGATCAGATAGATCATCAAACTATTTAAACCCTTTTTATTTTAACATTTCATTCCATTTTTAAAATTTATTTTTATATCCATGCCTTCTACTATATAGAGAGATATTTGTTATCTCTAAAAACAGTATAAGAAATAGATAGCAGCAAAAAAAAAAACTAAGCCTTTTTTAACATTCCACCCTGACATGCTGCAAGCCCTCATGACTTGAGCAGTTACTGTTTTATTGTTTTGTTTCCATTAGAGAATAAGTCTATCACCTCTGCTTTGTGTAAAATTTGGTAAAGAGTGATTTTTAAATGAGATTCTGTAATCTAGTGCAAATGGAAAAAAAATTGATTGCAGAATTAAAACAAGTTGGAACATAATTTAATTAGTATCCAAGCAGAAGGGAAGAGAAACTACTTTAATGCCTTAATGGAAAATCAATTTTGCAAGAAAATTTCACATTTTTAAGCCTAATTAGAAAAACATTTACTTCACAGAAAAGCATGTGAAGAATACATATTCAATCAAATGGCAACAGTTTTTTAACCTCCGATGGTCAATTCCTTGGTACTTCTTCCGAGTGAGTTAAAGTCATTATTCCTTATGGCATCTTTTATGCCCAAGGATCATGAAAGAAGTGATGCTGTTTCTAAGTACATTTAGCAATCAGATGGCAACTATGCTCTCCAAGAATCTCCACCCACCAATCACTGCCCTGATTGGAAATCCTTATAAAAGGCTAATTGCTGGAATTCTAAACATGGATGCCAATAAGAACCTTCCTGGTCATTCACAACATTTAAGAAATGCAACAAAAACATTAATTTGCATCCATAGCATTTCAGGAAGTTATACTTGTTGTTCTTTACTTTGTCATTGTCTATCTTCCCCACTGGACTGAAACTCCATCCAGGCAGCAGCCATTTCTATGGTTCCTCACCAAGGTTAATCACAGAGGCAAGAACACAGTAGGCGTGCAAAAATATTTTTGAATGAATGAATGGAGTTTGAATGAATGTTTATTATACAGTAGGAAACGTTTCCAAATGCCCTTTTTAAAGTCCGTGTTAATAGTCATTGTGTTCTTATTTTACAAACGATGGTTAAAGTATTCTGAAAGCTGAGGAGCAAAATGTCCTAGCTCTGAATGCTGAAAATAGTTTAGTGCCTCTTTGGGATTTTTTTTGGTATGTTTCTTTAAAGACAGAGGCAGTACAGATGCTTAGCAAAATCAACTTTGTTACTGTTTTTGTTTCTGGTATTGAAAATAATAGATTTTTGTCTCAATAACTTTTGTTTGTTAAAGGCTTATTCAGTGTCTCCCTCTCTGTAACCCTCTTTTTCATCCTGTTTCCATAAGGCACACGGAGTTCATAGATTACCTTAATTTAACTTTTGTTTACATTTAAGACTTAAAGCTATGGTGTAAGTCTCTGCCTACATCATGGAAATTGATCCAGAGGAAAATGCGAAATAATTAGTTCTAGGGAGAACTCAAAGAATGGGAACAAAATCTAAGTTTATCATGCCTAGAATATTTGTTGTTAATCAATTTTATAATATAGTAGATATTGTTTAGTAGTATTGAATTATTTTATAGTATATTAAAACTATAATATATATTAGTGTACCTAGTATCTATGTGTCCATGTCATGAGACTTGGAACATATTGATTTCTCTTTAAACTGCTACAGAAGTATAAATGTGTTTTATTTTTTATGGTATCTTGGGCCATAGCTGTGGTTTGAGTTTGAGTCTTTTGTTAGAATTTCTGTCACCAGTTGTAATTGTATTCTTATGCATAATAAATGTTATCCACTTCATGATGTGGTTTCCAAGAATATGATAGGAAAAAGCAAATAACTTGGAATATCTCTCTAGTGTGTAGGACTGTAATTTGCTTGCCTTTCTGATTAAAAAGACTTTTCAGACACAGGTAAAAGAAATCCAAATTCTCACTTCAGAGTTTCTAAACAAAAATCCAATATTTTTTATTTTAAATTCCCTAGAAAAGTAATATAAATTAGACTCTAATTTGAAGCAACAATTAAAGCGAGGAGAGACCCTGGACATTTTCAAAATGCACTTTGGCTGCCTTTCATTGTTCTCCCTCCCATTGTCATACTTTAGCCTACTGCACCTGCCTTCCTCGTCACAGTGATAACCACCCAAAGGTCTGGGCTGACAGTCTGGCTCTCTAGCTTCCAAAGTTCATCTTCATTAAAGCTTATATCAACTTATCCACCTATGCTATAAACACAAATAATAGCTACCATTTACCAAGAGTCTACTGCATGCTGACAAAAAAAAAAAAAATCATAACATTCTTCAAAATTGGCATTATCAAATCTGTTTTACAAAATACGGAAGGAAGGGAACTGAGACCCAGGAAAGTTTAAGTAATGTGTCCAAGTTTACACAGGCAATGCCATAACTACAATTCAACCACAGGTCTAAAAGCCTACACTTTCCATTTTTTGAGATTGAGTCTCACTCTATCGCCCAGGCTAGAGTGCAGTGGTGTGATCTCAGCTCACTGCAACCCCTGCCTCCTGGGTTCAAGCGACTCTCCTGCGTCAGCCTCCCAAGAAGCTGGGATTACAGGTGCCTGCCACCATGCCCAGCTATTTTTTGTGTTTTTAGTAGAAATGAGGTTTCATCATGTTGGCCAGGCTGGTCTCAAACTCATGACCTCAAGTGACCCACCTGCCTCAGCCTCCCAAAGTGCTGGGATTACACGCATGAGCCACAGGACCCAGCCCACACCACCTTCTGTAAAGAGTCTCTCTTGGTCTTTTCAGGTCTGTCTGGCTCCCAAACCCATTTTCTCTCTACACTGCCATATTGCCACTAAGAGAGGGCAACGATATTGTATGTTTTGTTTGTGTACTTATGCCCAGCACATTGCACTGTGACTGCAACATCCAAGGTGCTTAAATATTTTCAAGTAGATTGGTTGAACAAATTAGAATTTAACAAACATGCCTTCTAATGTTCTATCACCTTTGAGAGAGTCATCTTTGAAAGATACAGTTATTCCAGTTGCACTGTGGTATCCCAAAATATTTTTTAATTCCAATCCCTCTCTCCAAATACCTTTCTCAGTGTATAATACATTATCTGTTCTCAATAATGATTTGTCTTTGTCCTGAAAAAGTAAATTTCATTGAAATGGCCATAACTATGGAGGGTCAAATACAGGCTATGAGTTGATGATCGAATTGGGTAAAACAGTTGTAATTACTGTGGGAAAGTAATGAGATGGACGTTCTTATGAGGTTTATATTCTGACTCTGTCCTAAATGCTTTGAGCATTAACATCATTACATGGTCTCTCAAATGATTTGCTATGGGGAAAATTCTCATTAGGAGATATAAATTCTGATACAAGTAGTACCAAGAAAATATAATTGTTTGAATAGAAATCAATGTAAGTATTAGGTTTTCTTTTTATCCAAAGAATAAAAGGACTGAGAGTTTTCAGTTGAATTTTAAATAAAGCAGAGCAAAGTGGTTTTGGGAGCCTGGATTTCGTGTATATAGGCTGGCAGAGCAGAAAGTGAGGAGTGGGTATTGAAATGGGAACAAATATAAAACAAAAGGAGAATGAGAACAATGATGTAGACAAGAGCAGTCTTGTTTACATCTGGTTTTTCATATTATTGAAATAATGAAGAGGGTTTTGAGTGGGAAGCAATGTGAGCAACGCAGGAGAATGCTTTGTTCTGTCTTCCATGGATTTAAACCTTTTAAAATGTAATCTTTTCTCTTGAGTTCATCACATGCTTGGGAGCAATTTTTTTATCTTGTTTGTGAATCTTCAAATGAGATGTTTTTACCTTCTGTCTTACTCCTACCTACCTCTGAGCAGGCCAAATGTTTGTGCTGTAAAATCTTTAATCCATTACAATCTGTTACTCTGCAATTAGATGAAATGTCAGTGATTGAGTTGTACTAGTTGTACTACAGAATAAGGGAGGAGAATGAGGACTCGCTGAAAAACAAGAGCTTAAAGAATTCGAGAGAGGAAGCATACACAGACACAAACTTACTTGCTTTAAACATGATTAAATTATTGCCAATTATGAACAAGAACTTTTAAATACTGCAAATTAATTTTATTTATTCATTCTTTCATTGATTCATCATATATTAAGCCTCTTTCATAAGCCAGGTATTGTGCTAATTTCAGGGTATATAGTGGTGAATAAGATAGACCCCCACGTCCGGCCACCCGACCTCCCGAGCCTGCAGGGCTGAGGCTGGAGTCCTGCCAGACGCCGTGGGGAGAGTGAAGTTTGCAAACTTCCAGGGTGCCTGGCCCTGGGTGTTGGGCGAGCCCGGGGGTGGTCGGAGGGACTCGGGGGCAGCTGGAGAAGCCCAAACGCAGCCTGCGTGATTCCAGTTATGGCTACCCAGGTGATGGGGGAGTCTTCTGGAGAAGGGCTGTTTACCGGCAATGGCAACATTGGAATGGCCCTGCCTAACGGCATGTATGACTTGCATGATCTCTCTAAAGCTGAACTGGC
Organism: Mandrillus leucophaeus; assembly: GCF_000951045.1. Lineage (NCBI taxonomy): Eukaryota > Metazoa > Chordata > Mammalia > Primates > Cercopithecidae > Mandrillus > Mandrillus leucophaeus. The sequence goes on from NW_012102310.1 coordinate 4,311,192, forward strand.
CGCACCTCAGCCTGTCATGCTGGCAAATGTGGCCTTCACTGGGAAAGTAAATGGCAGCTGCTGTGATTACCCGGTCCGTGAAGACAGACAGATGGCAAAATTGATGCCTGTTGGGGATAACAACTTTTCAGATAGTGAAGGAGGGGGACTTGAAGAGTGCTGAAATAAAAGGTGAACCTCATGGGCTGAGACGTTTGGAACTCAGCGTTGCAGAACTTCAGCCTGTATTTGAGGCATCAGCTGCTCCAGAGATTTACAGCTCAAATAAAGAGCTTCCTCCTGAAACACCTGGAACAGAGGACAACGGCAAGAACTCGAAGACCAAATCCTTTTGCTGTAAGTCATGCCAATATGAAGCAGAATCTGAAGAACGGTTTGTGCATCGCCTCAGAGTTCACAGTGCCAAGAAATTTTTTGTGGAAGAGCGGAGAGGCCGGACGCGGTGGCTCACGCCTGTAATCCCAGCGCTTTGGGAGGCCGAGGTGGGAGAATCACCTGAGGTGGGGAGTTCGAGACCAGCCTGACCTACATAAAGAAACCCCGTCTCCACTAAAAATACAAAATTAGTCCGGTGTGGTGGCACATGCCTGTAATCCCAGCTACTCGGGAGGCTGAAGCAGGAGAATCGCTTGAACCCAGGAGGCTGAGGTTGCGTGCAGTGAGCCAAGATCACGTCATTGCACTCCAGCCTACCCAAGAGCGAAACTCCGTCAAAAAAAAAAAAAAAAAAAGGCTCGGTGGCTCACACCTGTAATCCCAGCACTTTGGGAGGCCAAGGCGGGTGGATCACGAGGTCAGGAGATCGAGACCATCCTGGTTAACACGGTGAAACTCCGTCTCTACTTAAAAAAAAAAAAAAAAAAAAAAAAAATTCAAAAAATTAGCCGGGCGTGGTGGCGGACGCCTATAGTCCCAGCTACTCGGGAGGCTGAGGCAGGAGAATGGTGCGTGAACCCTGGAGGCGGAGCTTGCAGTGAGCCGAGATCACGCCACTGCACTCCAGCCTGGGCGACAGAGCAAGACTCCGTCTCAAAAAAAAAAAAAAAAGAAAAGAAAAAAAGAAAAAGGAAAAGAGAAAGAAGGGAAGGAGGAGCGGAGAAGCAAGCAAAAGCCAGGGAATCTGACTCTTCCACTGCAGAAGAGGGAGATTTCTCCAAGGTCCGTATTCGCTGTGACCGTTGTGGCTACAATACCAATCGATATGATCCCTATACTGCACACCTGAAACGCCACACCAGAGCTGGGGATAATGAGCGAGTCTACAAATGCATCATCTGCACATACACAGTAGTAAGCGATGTGTTTGGAAAGTGTAAGCCTGGAATTAGGAGACATAATTATTCCTCCAAGAATATCACTTGGGAGATTCCAAAGCCATAGCTATTACATGGCAAACCTAGGATAAGAGGGGTAGTATGAGTGCTGGCAGACCAGCTGCAACTTTCCTATACAGTGAAAAAGGCTGGGGAAACAAGTACAGGTCATATTTTTTTAAATCATACTTTCTCAAGGATCTCCACAAACTAGTGGGTGTCCTCGCTGTCTGTGTGATAGCCTCTTTCTACAGGTGAGGCCTCAAATGAATTGCAGCTATCCTAGTGTTCCTGTGGGGGTACTTTGTGTGAAAAAAGGGTATGTACTCCAAAACATTTTTGTAGGTTCTTTGGCGAGGCACCAAAGAGTACGAAAGAATCCAATATAGGATTTTTCTTACTGATAGCAGTTATTCATTGCAGTAAAATAAAATATGATCCCAGTAGGAAACCTTGAATTCTGACCTCCCATATTCTGTTTTGAAATAATCACTTTATGTTTCTTTTTTTTTTTCTTTTTTTTTTTAATCTGATGATCTCTTTGAGGGCAGCTTCAGATTTTGACAGTAAAACATGAAAGATTAGGAAAAGCATTAATAATCTGTGGGTGGAAAACTTGTTAAAAATCTGAGAGTAAAGTTTGAGTTAAAAGTTGTGGAAAAACTTTTAACATGGAAAAACATGGAATTGACTGGGAGGCCAAAGATTTAAAAAAGCAGAAGATTCTTCTCTTAAGACATGAGGAGTAAGTTGTGTGATAACGGTGTGTGTTTTGTGTGCATGAACGGAAATTGTAAATGTTGAATTCTAGGCTCCAACGATCACTGTCAACAGAAGATCAAGCTGCAAATATTTATGCTTTAAAACTTAAATTATAAAGCTAGTTAAATCTTTCTAACAACTAGTTTTAATGTTCATGGGTACATTTTACCTAAGTTACTGTTAACATTGTATAGAGAAAGATTCATCTTAAGCACAGATTGGCTATCAGGAATTATTTTGGGGAAGAGGTTTTTTTGTGGATTCTTTCATACTGCAAAAGAAAAACCATTTGCCTTCTGGGGAACTGAGCTAAATTCCAATCTAGTCTTTAAGACTAGAATGCTAAAAACAAAAACACGAAGGAAATTAAAACCCCTTATTATTAAATCGATTTGTAAAAGCATTGTTACTGGAAATTGATTGGACTTGAGGCCTTCTTCCAGAAAATAAGGACTTGATTGTCAGGCCTGCCATGTATTCATACTTATTAGAAATTGTTTCAGTGAAAAGCACATTAGCAGTATGAACTTCTGGTCCAGTTGGAAGTTCTTCCATTTGAAAAATGTGATATTTGCATGCAACTGTTTGCATCTTTTTGTTTTCTAGTCCCACTCGCCCACACTGGATAGAATTTAAGCTAGAATTTTCCCTTTTGATAAAAGAACAAAAAATGAACATGTTATTTGTAAATTGATGTGTAGTAACTAGTGATAAACTTGAAACACTAGAATACATGACAAGCCTGATCTTAGGTAGTTATGAAAATGAATCTCTTACCTATCTTTTGAATCTATATTCACATTGGTTTTTAAGACTTTTTAAGTTATATTTTTTCCTTTTTCCTTCAGAGTTGCTTCTTATTTTGGGGCCACTTTTTTCTTTTATTGTGTAATTCATAAGGGGCTGCTTTTTTTTTTTTTTGATAAGGCTTATAAGTATGGCTGGATATTCTGCTCTAGTCTTCTAAGAAGGGCCATTTTATTTTTCAGAGTCACTTATAAAGTCATGTGTAATTAACTTTGGAGACTGTTTTGCATATGACTGCTGCTACAAATTAAAACCCAAATAGACCTCATTGCATGTCACCCTATGAATGCTTACAATGGAAGGAATACCTTGCCTGTAGTATACTGTCACTTCTGGACCGAAAAGCTGAGGAAGAAACTTAATTTTCTTTTTTGCATAAGTCAGAAAAACTTACTGCTGTTCCCAGTTTCCTGGTTGACCCCAGCAGATGAAATGAATAGATAGTGTTAATTCAGATTGAAGAAATTATCTGAATCTTGGCTTGCGTAGATTTACAATCTACATGCAATATTAACTAAATCAGATAGTTTTTACAGTTTCACATGTGTACATAGGTTCCCTGCCAGTCTCTTCCATACCTATTAGTTATTGAACTTTCTAATTCTAATTCTATTGAAACATTACAACAGTGTTTTGTTGCACCAGTTTTATAAACTTACGCAATGCAATACGGGTTATTTTTCTGAGGCAAACCAAAGGTAAATTTCTCAAGGTTCTTGCTGCCTTCTTTAGCAGCATTTGAGGGAGGATCTTTTACACATTTGTAACAGATAAAAATAAAGCAGATTGCAAATCCTTTTTTAAAATCTTAAACCATGTACCAAGTTTTTGGTCCAAGTTGTGTAGGATAAGTTAAACTTAAATTGCATTCTGTTAACCAATATGAGTGTATTTCTGTAAGCATAGTTATGTTGAAATACAGTTTTAAAAAGAAAAAAAATCGACCCACTAAGCTCAGTCAGTTAAAAATTAATGGTGAGACAGAACTGCAGGGTAGATTATAACTCAGCCTATGTGGATCACCATGACTCCGCTTACTACTGATGTGTCCTTTGGCTTGTTGCTTAATCCTTTCATAAAATGAGATTAATATTTACTCACCTCCATGAGTTGTGACACACTCTAAATGAAATAATTAATGTAAAGCACTTAGAACAATACTTGGCACCAGATAAACTCTCAAAAAATATTAGTGGTTTTGTTATTGAAAACATTGGTCAGAGCTCTTATTTCCTTGCCAGCTGAAAAGCATTTCTCTGATGACTAGACTTATATCTTTCCTTTTTTGAGGACACTGGGACAGCCAAAGTGTTCAGAAGGCATTGTCATACATGGTTTTAATAAAAGAGTGGATATCTGAACCTAGATCCCATGTGCGAGAGTCTGTGGGGTGTAAAAAGATTTCACAAAGACGAACCCAGTTTAAGGCTCAGCACATGTGTGTGGAAGATAGTGCTACCATGGTGTGACCTCAGTGATTGTGCACCAATTAACTCCTCTAAGCTCTGACACCCCACAAAGGAACTCAAAGTTTCAGGCTCTGCTAAAATAAGACAGACAATAACAAGTGTTGACAAAGATGTGAAAAAATGGGGAATTCTTATACATTGCTACTGGAATGTAAAATGATGTAGCCACTTTTGAAACCAGTTTGACAGTTCCTCAAAATGTTAAATAAAGTTGCGATGTTACCCAACAATTCTACTAAGTTCTATCCAAGAAAAATGGAAACTCGTGTATACACACCAAAAAAAATGTGCAAGAACAGTAGTAGCATTTTTCGTAACAGCCAAAAAAGTAGAAACAACCAAAATGTTCATCAGCTGATGAATGGATAAACAAAATGTGGTATATCCATATAATGTCTAATTATGTCTAATTACTTAGACATAAAAAGAAATGAAGTCTTGATACATGCTATAACACCAATGAACCAAAATAGGCAAATCCACAGACAGACAGAAAGTAGATTCATGCCTAAGGGTAGGGATAGGATAGGGAATGAGGAATGGGGATGATGGGTATGGGATTTTTTGGGAGTGATGAAAATCTTCTAGAATTAGATAGCAATGACAGTTACACGATCCAGTGAATATACTAAAATCCACCGAAGTATACACTTTAAATGGGTGAATTTTATGGTATGTGAATAAATACCATTTTTCTCAATAAGCTATTTCTTATCTTCTATTATCCTTATTATTTTTAAATTAAATAAAATTAAAATAAATTATCTGAGACAGGGTCTCTTTTTGTCACCCAGACTGGAGTACAGTGGCACAATCATAGCTCACTGCAGCTTCAAACTCCCAAATTCAAGCAATCCTTTCACCTCGGCCTCCTGAGTAGCTGAGACTGCAGGCTGGCACCACCATACCCAGCTAATATTTTTTGTTTGTTTGTTCATAGGGATAGGATCTTACTATGTTACCCAGTTTGGCCTCAAACTCCCGGCCTCAAGCAATCCTCCCACCTCAGCCTCATAAACTGTGACTTACCACAGCCGGTCCTAAATCTGGTTTTAAAAAAGTTTCAGGGACAGAGATACCAAACATCAAAGCGTGATGTTCCAGGCTGACTGGGGTCCCATGTGAAACAGCCCTCAGGTATGCTGGGAATGTCTTTCCTGGGGCTGTTTCAAAAGTTTTGGGATGTTTGCTGAAAATATTCTAGTCTCTCTTTAAACCAGAACACTTGTCTCCAAAATCACACTCCTTATTACCATTTCTATTGATATAAGGGCAGTACTAAGGATCCCTTTTTAGAGAGGAGGAACCCGGGCCTAGGACATATGCTAGCCACTGAGAACTCAGGAATAAAATGCCAGTTTTTCTGATTCCACAGCCAGTTTCTACTAGTCTACTCTCCCTTGGGATAAGAAGTTTTATGCTTAATTCTCCTGATGTAAAAACAAAGTTTTAAACATGAAAACCAATCTTTTTACAGCTTGTTTTCATACTGTAGCTTCTCAGAGATTCCCCAAGTTGCTCTTTTCTGGACCTTTTTTCTAGCAACATCATGGCTTTTTAAATTGAGATAAAATTGGCATGCAATAAAATGCACAGATGTTAAGTGTACAGTTCAATGAGTCTTGACAACTCTATACACAGTGTAACATCACTCCCATCAAGCTACAGAATATTTCTTACCCCAGAAAGTTCCTCATACCTCTTTCCAATGTGTCTTAGCCCTGGCTCCTAGAGCTAACTTCTGTTCTGATTTTCCTTACCACAGATCAGCTTGCCTGTTCTGAACTATATACCAAGGAATCATATTATTTTGTGTCTGGTTTCTTCAGCTCAAGATGATGTTTTTGAGATTCTTCATACAGTAATATTTCACTCCTTTTTATTGCTAAGTGGTATTCAATTATGTGAATATATCAAGATTTATCCATTTTCCAATTTGGGTTACTTCCAGTTTGAGATTGTTAGGAATAAAGCTGTTGTACTTGTACAGCTTTCTGTGAACATATGCTTTCATTTCTCCTGAACTGCTGGTTCATAGGTAGGTATATGTATCACACTTCTTTGAAGCTAAAATGACCAGGACCACAGGAAATAGTCTATATAGGAATGTATTGTGAGACCTAATGTCTCACTAGCCTCCTTGATGATGCTCAGCACCACCTTGATTCTTGACCTGGGCACTATATTTTCTATCCTGCACCATACAACTGGCACCTCATTACACACATGCTTATTCCCTAAGTGTAGGTGCATAGCCACACAATGCTGTTACAAAAAGATGGCTTGTTTAGCTGTTTCATTGTCTCAATAGATAGAATATAAGCTTCTTATAAGTGAGGAAAGCATCTTAGCACTTTTTCACTTCATAGTGATTAGCTCTTAAGAGAAAGTATGGCATGGATCAAATGAGCATAGAACTTGGAATCCAAATCACATCAACTCTCTGAGCCTCATTTCCTCATATGCTAAATGTTATTGGAAAATGTCAAATAAATTATGTACCTATGTGTTTGAAGTTTAAAAGTTATTTTTCAAGCATAGGTCTGTCCAATGCCAAATGAATTCCTAAAATAAACAATCAGATACATCGAGTAGCTGTTCACTTTCACTATTTTATGGTGGAGAAACAATCCATTGTTTCCAGAACCATTTAAAAAGTTTAGGAGTATTTTCACTCTCACTGCGGGGATGGTGAACATCTCAGTATCTTTATCACCACTTCCTTCCATCCTTCCCAGATTTCAAGTGTCCGAAGGCAAAGTGGAATGACCCCTAAGCCTTTTTCAAAAGCTGATGGAAGAATTCCCTGTCAGCCTACTTCATGCAAAACAACTTCTGGCACTGGCTGTCACCCTGCCAGGCTTATCTCCACTCTTCTTACTCTTTGCTCTACTTTAAATGTCTCTCAAATCATTAATCATATGCAATTATTTTCCCCTGGGGACAGGCCACAGCAAAATTGCAAACCAGAGATGGCAGAGTACTCAATGGGGCGCCTTGCTCCTGGCCTTCAGGAGCTGGCAGACTTCTGGCTTGGAAAAGAGCAGGACATTGCACAGTGGGAGAACCCAGGGCACACAAGCCCAGCTCGAGCCAAGCTATCTACTTACAACTTTAAAATGCTTATAGGGCAGTGTTGTCAGAAGTGACTGTCGGGCGAAGTGTCAGAGCCCTGGCATCAGGAAGTGGTCAACTCACGTGTTGGTAATTTACCGACAACAGCATAGGTTGAAAAGGAAAAGTGTATTAGAAAGAAAGAACACCGCAGAAGAGTGCAGTGGTGCACCTCTGTGAGAGGACTGAGCACACTGCTGTAGATTTTTCCATAGGGGTATTCAAGGACCTTAAGGCGGGAGCTTAAGGGTAATTTGGATTACGTTAACCACATAGATCATGATAAATGATTATGTTTGTAGATATTTTGTGTGTTAATGTCAGCAAGGGTTGTAAAATGAGTTTTGGAATGGCATTACAAAGATATTGAGCTGTGAAGAATTGCCCCAAATTTAAAACTTTTTAAAGAAAAAGCTACCAGAAATGTATGGCTCCCTAAATGTACTGCAATGTGAACTGTGGCACTGGCTATTCTCCTAAATTTCCATTTCTATATACAGAGACATTTAGAAATTTTAATTACTTAGAAAGATTGAAAGAGGCCTGGAACCAGAGGCCAATTTTAGATATTAGGAAAGTCTAATTACTTCTAATTTTCCCAGATAAGGAGTTGTGCCGCCAGAGAGCCTGTTTGATAGTCACCAGGTGATCCTTACTCCCTTCTAAATTCCTCAAATAAGGAGTTTTGTCTCCGGGGCCTGTTCAATGGTCACCAGGTGATTTTCACTCTCCTCTGTGACCCGGTTCATCCTTGAATGGAACCCTGTTTCAGGCATCCCTTCTGAAAGCCTTCTACACCAATATTTCTCTTTTCATGTGGACTATAACTAGGTTACATGCAAGAATAAATTTCTGGACCCTGGATAGCACTAGAATACAGATGGGAACATTTATGAGTGAAGCGAAAGACCCCCACATACAATTCGAGAAGAGGACAAAAAGGAAAATTTGAAACTATCTCTAGTCAACCTCTTATTCTCTAAGCTGCAAATACTCTGGAATGTGGTCAGAGGTTGTGTTTTGCTACAAGTTAACCAACTGCTCTTCACTTTAAGCTGTGATTTCTACATGAATAAATCAACATTCCGACAAGGTGCTTCCCTGAATTTTCATGTTCTGCTAGTGTTTTAAAGACAGGAGAAAAAAATGTTTTTCAGAAACCAACATAGCATCAGAAATAGTCTGCTCTTAATTGTATCTCAGTGTTAAAAAACAAAAACAGAGTGAGATTAGAATATTAAAATAGGTAGAGAGTGTAGAACTTTGTTTTTATTTTAGAACATATTTTTGGATAGCCTCTCAAGACATAAACAGGGAATATAGAAAGCAGCTTTTGAAATGCCTGCCTGAGATTAAATCAACATTAATGTTTAACTTAGAATCTGAGGAGAGATGTATGCCTCTTTGCAAGGTCATTGACTTTCCAAGCTGTGTCACACTGATGTTTTGCTTATGTTGAAGCCTTGCTGTCATGTTTGAAGAGGACATAAAGGCAATGGAACCTATGTGTCGCAGTAGGATTGCCTAATTTTGGTTTAAAAAATGCCATTTTTGTTTCTTTTTGGTAAATAGTGCTCCCTGTTTCCTGGAAAATCATGTATAGTACAAATTTACCTTTACTCATGTTTAAGCTCACACCTATTGAGTATCTGTTTAAGTCAACCACTGTGCTAAGTCTGTAACTCATTTACTCACAACAACACTGTGGGGTAGGCACCATTATTATTCCCAATTTATAGATAAAGAAGCTGAAACTCAGAGAAGTTGGAATTCCTTATGGCCAAGTAGCTAATAATGGGAGGACTGAGATTCAGAATTTTGTCTGACTGCAAAGTTCTTATCCACCATGTTAAATTTACTCTAACTTAGAAATAGGTTACAGGGCCTATGCTAGGGATGACGTTTTGGTCTGCAACACATGCACTCTACACATGTCCTACACATGTGTGTTTCCTTACTCCAAACTCCCAACAATTCTGCCAGCACCACAACACCACACAGTACCAAGCAGGGGCTGCAACAGCTGGCATCCATTCAATACCATTCCCAAGTCTCTTAGCTGCTCCCAAGATTTCTGGGCCACTCTTTCCATGATACGCCTATGCGTGAAAAATCCCATATAAAATTCACGTGCTTCTGTTTTCAAGTCCCTCTATTCCCCATCCTTTGCTTTATTCCATTCCACAATATTGCAAGTTCCTGGAAAAATGCAATAATGTCTTCCATCTCTTTCATCACCTTCCCTTTTGCCAAATAGAATGAGGAACATGGAGTAGAATATCCATCCCTGTAATTATACCTAAAACACTAAAGATCAATGAAGTGTGTATTTTAATGTTCTCCAAATAGCATTTAATTAGGGGTACTTGAACACATGAGAAATGTCTTTGCAAAGTAAATGTTTTGTGTGCTTAGAGTTTTCTAAGCCCCTGTGTTTCATAATGCAATATAAGCTCTTTATTAGTACCCTCTGGCTGAGATAAGATATTGAGCTGTGAAGAATTGCCCACAATTTAAAATTTTTTAAATAATAAAAAAGCTACCAAAAATGCATGGTTCCCTAAAATGTACTGCGATGTGAACTGCAGCACTGACCATTCACCCAAATTTCTATCCCAAAACCCTACCTCTCATGAAAGAGAGAGAAAAAAATAGGGAGAAAAAAAGCACATGGTATATCTTACAAAACGAGTTAATTACTAAATGCTTGTCATTTGGTCCCCAAATTATCCTTTCTTCAAATCCAAATCTTTAATATTTTAAAGAATAAATTGCAGCATTTCTACCTGGAGGTTTTTACGTCATCTTTATAGGAATTATTTTGACCAATTTTACATACAACTTAGCTAAATTTGTAAAGATTTTTTGTTTTAGATCTGAATCTTGCAGCATAACTAGTCTGTATTAGATGAGGAATGGTTGTCATTTTCAGTTATGACTCTCCAAACTTCGTGTTAGCTGGTGCTATGGCCCTGATTTCCTACATCAGCAGCGCCTCTCTCAGGTAATTTATCTTTTTTTTTTTCTTTTTTCTTTTTTCTTTTTTTTTTGAGACGGAGGGGTGCAATCTCAGCTCACTGCAACCTCCGCCTTCTGTGGTTCAAGCAACTCTCCTACCTCAGCCTCCCAAGTAGCTTGGACTACAGGCACATGCCACCAGGCACAACTAATTTTTGTGGTTTTAGTAGAGATGGGGTTTCACCCTGTTGGCTAGGATGGTCTCGATCTCTTGACCTCATGATCTGCCTGCCTCGGCCTCCCAAAGTGCTGGGATTACAGGTGTGAGCCACCACGCCTGGCCTCTCAGGTAATTTCTGAAGACCTTGATTCTCACCTCCACTGCAAACCCCCAAACCCAACCCCTTCTACCTGCTGGCCTGTGCTCCCTCTTCAGAACTTTCCTAATTTTGTGATTCTAACTGCTGGTCAGTCCCATTGAGAGGAAAAACAATGGACAAACTTAATTTAAATCTGAAATAACTAATTAGTTCAATGAAATCTCACAAACTGTGTTACAGAAATTATTAAGTCAAATTTGCAAATGAGGAAACTGAGACTCAGAGAGTCTAAGAAATTTATCTGGAATCATATAACTAAACGAGTAATGGCCAGAAATTTAAATCAAAAGTTTGCCATACTCCAAAGTATGTTAATTAGTATTTTTAAATTCTGTTAAAGCAGGGACTTCATGTTAAATTCCTACTATTGGAAGTTCAGGAAATGCTCAAGAAAAGTATGAGGGACCCTGGTAATGAACTTATGAAAGAAATGTATCCTGTGAATATGGTGGCTTTTCCTCTTTTAACAAATGGATTGAAGGTTTTCCTGAAAAAGTGATGAGGGATAACTTTAAAAGGTGCCTATTTAAATTAGCATACAGGCAGTTTGAATTCTAGTTCTTCCTCTTCTAGTATGTTAGAGGGAAGGAAATGGTTTAGCCCAGTGACTGCTACTCCATAGACACCTGAACTGAACCTGAAGATAGAAAAGGGATGGGACATAGCTGAATTTTAACAAGGATAGTTTAGGCCAGGGCTGCTGCTCAGGGCACTGGGTTTGAGTCTGAGACTAGTATTTACCAAAACGTGTTGTATAAGTCATCAGGGGATACATTCATGGAAAAACTCAGTATGCAAGCACAAGCACCAAACCTTCTTTCAGATCCTCATGTTGAGCACATAATGAATTCAGTGCCCTAGGCTAGAACTTAAGTAACTGGGAGCAGAAACCAGTTCATCATGTGTCATTTCTACAGGAAGATAATGCTTCAGATGTCCTGTGATCTCCTCCAAGTGGAGCACAGCCACTTGCCCAGCCATTAGTTAGAGTGCCCAGATGAGAGAAGAGAAGCAGAGGCTGGGAACATAACAGGGGCGTGCAGTTGATTGTTCCTCTCAGGGCCAAGATGGCGTGACCCAGCGTTTCCCAGCGCCCCTCCCATTCTCAGTATACAGTCTGGTCAATGTTCCCTAAGAAAATGATTCACTCAGCGTGCCTCCTTTCCAGTTGAAATCACATACGCTTGACTTCAGAACTGAGAATGAAAATGGTTCTTCCTAAATGCAAGTTCTGGCATGCCTAAACAAAAATTTCATGTATAGTAAGCTAAAATCTTGCAAGGAGTTTAAGGCATAACTTATTCAAACGTATTCTGAGACTGTGAATATTGAGGATTCATCTATCCTCAAATGGAAACTGCTGCTGGCCTCATCTTCTGTGCCTTATCCTTCCTTTTAAAAAAATTCTGAGATTTACCACTTAAATGCCTGCATCCATTTGGATTAACTTTCATGTTCCATATATTTCTAGTTTTATTAGTTCATCTTTGTCCTCCAAATGTAGGTCATCATACAAGTGATAAATTTAAGTAAGATTTACATTCTCTTTGTTCTTATGAGTGTATCAGTGGACATTATTAATATTGCCTCACATTTGCAGGACACGTTCATGTGCTTTAGAAACCATTGGAACCCAGCCCTGTATTTCTGAACCAAATTCTCTCCTCCCTCAAACCCTCAGGGCATTGGGCATTCCCTCAATTATGTGGCATCTATGGTAGTTTCTAATCTGATTGGGGCTCCTAAAATAGAACCAGAATCTCTTTTTTGGAGTGAGAGAATGCAGTGATGAGTATTTATTAATTAGGGGAAAAACTTCCACTTGAGGCAGCTGGGAATGACTTTCTGAAGACACTAAAATCCAAATAAAAAGAAAGACATTCAAATGTGGGAAGAAAAAGTAAACCCAGTAAGACCCTCCTGAAAGTGTTAAATGTTGAAATGGATATCTGAAACGGATATCTGAAAGAACTAACTTCTTTGGAGGATTTTTAAAAATAAGAATTGGGGCATGGATTTGTAGTCTTGCTTCAAGGCAAGGGAATAGACAAGGTGATCTCCCGTGGGATCTAACAGCCCTGTAATTCATCAAAGAAGGTATTTAAAAGCAAAGCCATGGGGGAAAGAGAACGGTAGCATCAATCTAAATCAAGCCTTACATGCATTTTCTCTTTTCTTTTTTTTTTTTTTTTTTTTTTTTTTTTTTTTACTTCTAATCTCTCCCTGCGTTTTTGTAAGACCCATCACAGCAGGACATACTCTCTACAATTACTTTGACAAACAATAGTAACAGCACTTGGGTTTTTAGTGTCTTCCAAAGCAATCCATTTTTGACAGTGAAAAGTAGAGGAAACTGATTCCTGAAGCTATGAACTAAAATGACAGATTTGGGGATCTGATTTATCAGAGTGGGTTTTCCATATATCAGCCCTTGCTGACATTCCTGGGCAAGTACCCATAGGCACAAACTCTCAATGGAAAGTTGTATAAATGTAACACAAACAACAGTCATAAGTTGACTTTCCTATCAGGAACCTTGTAAAAAAATAGGTACAACATTTTATAAATCTTTTTTTTTTTTTTTTTTTTTTTTTTTTTTTTTTTG
>NW_012102310.1:4324818-4335519 GCF_000951045.1 Mandrillus leucophaeus
AGCCAGGATGGTCTTGATCTCCTGACCTCGTGATCCGCCCGTCTCGGCCTCCCAAAGTGCTGGGATTACAGGCTTGAGCCACCGCGCCCGGCCTAAATCTTTTATTTTAATGAAGTTTATTTAACACAGAAAACTTCAGTCCAGAGATGTGAAATTTTACATTATAAAGAGTTATGGCAAATAGAAACACTAACAAACTGAGCCTCTAGCTGTCATATCTGAAATACTGTACATACCCATATTCATGGATGCCAACATGCTCTAACATAATTTTACATATTAAAATAGGCTCAATTTTCAATGATAATAAAATGGCTACTGATACTATGACTTCGTGGAATTTTAGATAGCCATTAGACATACTTATATGGAAAAATGCTTTAGTATGTTAAATAGAAAAAACAAAATATAAAATTACATATAAATTATATAGATATGCTTTTGCAGTGGGTTTTAAAAGTATTTGCATATGTATAAAAATAATTCGGGAATCTATGAAATGAGAATAATTATCTTAGGAGGCTAAGATTATGGTATTTTTTTTCTATTTTCTTTTCTTTTTTTTTTTTTTTGTGAGACAGAGTCTTGCTCTGTCGCCCAGGCTGGAGTGCAGTGGCGTGATCTCAGGTCACTACAAACTCCACCTCCCGTGTTCAAGCGATTCTTCTGCCTCAGCCTCCTGAGTATTTGGGATGACAGGTGCACGCCACCACTCCTGGCTAATTTTTTGTATTTTTAGTAGAGACGGGGTTTCACCATGTTGGTCAGGATGGTCTTGAACTCTTGACTTCGTGATCTACCCGCCTCGGCCTCCCAAAGTACTGGGATTGCAGTCGTGAGCCACCGCGCCCGGCCCATTTCCATTTTCAATACACACAAATACAATTCCACACACACACAGGGAGATACACATTTGATGTAACGAATAACCATGCTTTCAGAATTCAGTCCAGTATATTTTGGTTTAAGAACAGACTTACATTAAGTGCTCTGCCATGAGTTATCAGAAAAAGTAAATAGACCCACATGATCCCGCCTTCATTCCCTTTTCTCCTCTTAACACCTCTGCCAGCAAAAACACACACATTGAGTGGGCCATTGTAACTTAGATCCATCTGGTAAGATTCTTTTTCTTCTTCCAAATTAGTTTGTTCCAGAAAGTATCTGGTAGATTGTTCAAGAGAAGTATTTAATATTTGCCTTTAAGGAATGAGAAAATACGAAGGTCAAAATGAATTTGCATTTAAAAATAAGACCTAGATCACCCCTGCGGTGCATCTGTGGGGTTTGAGATGTGCAGCATCATACAAATATCACTAGGAAACTAAGACATTTGGAAACAGCTAAGAAAAGCCATATTGCTGGAAAAAATCATGACTGGCAAAAAAAAAAAAAAAAAAAAAAAAAAAGCTTTCTGTGAATATTCCATACCCTACAAAGAACGGGACAAAAATAAATACATGAAGACTTACACCCGGGAATAACACAGCAGAAAGTATCTTCTTAAAAGATTTTCAGTACCTTTGAGATACCGTGACATGATCATGTAAATCCAAAATACTTCCTTGAAGCATGGATTTTTAAAGCTTGACTTTTTAATGCTAGTTGGGCTGTATTATAAGTAGCCATCAAATTTTTTGTTTCCTTTTCCTGGCCATCACAGAAAAATCTTTGGTAATTGGTAAGTTTGCTCTATTACAAGAAAACCTGGTAACCTTGGGATAGTCTGCTGTTAATATCTGATTCCTATTTATGTATCTTCCCAGGAAAAGCATGGGGGTTGTAGGGCGAGACCGAACCATCTGCTTATTTTAACAAAGCTTTTGGCCAGCTTCTGATGGTTAAGGAGCGCTGTCTCCCTGGCTAGCCTACCAGAAGCTCAGAGAATAAGAGTTCCTGGTATTTATAGTGTTACTTTCTAAATCAGTTTCAGAATGTGACTAGTACACCTTCTTCCTAGGTAGGAAAAAGCTATGTTATGGCTGAAAAGAAAAGAAGCAAGTAGTCTTATTCTTGGTGGATATGGGAAAACAAACCATTTGGACACTGAACAAGGAATAAATACTGTCAAGCACTTAATTTCATACACAAAATATATAGAGAACTTATTTTAAGCTTTCTATTGCCTTTTAGATGCCAAATTCAGATCTATTTATAGATGCCAGCTTTGAGTAATTCAAAAATTTATATAAAATAATTTCCGTGAAACTTACAGTTTATGGAAAACAGAGAAAGGATTGCCCATTTCATGTAAGGCCTGTGATTTCCTCCTTTCACACGGATTTAGTATGGCTACAGATAAGGTTCATGGAATAAGAAGGTTTTTGTAGTCAGACCCGGGTTCGGATTGCCTCTGCCGTTCATGAACCATGCAAACCTGAAGTCAGCTAACCTCCCTGTGTTTTAATGTTCTTATGCATAAGATAGAAAATATAAAACCTCATCACAGTGTTATTGTAGGGATTAGATGAGATGCAATATGCAAAAACACCCAAAACTAACAAGTATGCAGTGAATATTAGCTCCCTTTCTTCTTTTCCTTCCTCCAGGCTCTTGGGCTACTGTAATTTACACATTAACTAATTGTGTAACTTAAATTTCCTACTACCTCTTTAAAATGCAGCCCATATCTATTGATGGGGGAAAAATATATAAAGCTTAAAGCATGTGCCATAAAATAGTTCCTTAAAGGGTAGTACAGCAAAATGGAACAGATTTTCTTGCCCATTCACAGGATGACAGTGAATTTTAGCATAATTATTGAAAAAAACTCAGCTACTCTGACTTTTTACCATATCTAGTGATCAAGAAAACGTTTAGATCATATTACTTTTCCTCTCAATGTTGTAGTTAGGCTATTCACTCAGAGAGGCCTGTGACAAGCTATAGTTAATAAATTTTCCATGGTGTCAAAAGTAATAATATTAACGCGCCGTTGTGAGTTAAATTAATTTTGTTTTGTGCACTGGCCTGCATAAACGTGAATGACATTTCGAAATATGATCAGGCAGGAGCTGAGAAGGAGCCAAGTGGCAAGGCAGAATGAGATGCGGTCATTAGAGCAGAGCAGCCAGCTGCAAGCATTTGTCAGTGCAGGCAAAGAGGTGCAGGATATTATTACAGCAAACTTAGGGGGGTGTTCTTTCAGTTCATTTTGCCCTTTGAAAAAAATACTGATTTTTGTCTTTAGAGAAAACTAGAGATGTTTGACATCCGGCTCTCCATGTTTGGAAATGAAAGACCATCTTCCTGCTAATCACTGATTTCAAGTGTCTTTCAACCCTCAGATTTTTTATCTCTGCCTGCAAAAGGCAGCTCATTGGTAATAGCTTTTAAACTGATGACCAAAAAGTGGCATTTTAAAGTCTTAATGGTTGTGTTTGTTTCAGACTTCTTCAGATCCCCCACCACCACCATACACAAAGGCATATACCTCCTGCCAACAGAACAGATAAATATGCGTCTGCAAACAGTTGAAAGATACAGGTTGAACCTAGGAAGGAAACACCTCAGGATGATTCAGGGATCAGATGACCAAAATGGCTTGTATAATAAGTTTTATACTTATTACAAAATGGCTGGACAAGCCCTTTTCCACTTGAGCTCTAGTATTTTAACTACTGCAATCAGAAATCAAATTATAAGAAAAATGGAGGTGTTCCTATTAAGATAGTCACTGTAAACAAGAACTGGATAATTTAAAGGGCTCTGTACCTCTTCATATGTTAAACTTGACAATTTAGTCTAGGCAACATCTCGTAGTAATGAGCCTCTACATTTCTTTCATACATCTAGTATCACAATATTTTTGTCTGTTCAGAAGTATATGCACCAGGCAATTTTTAAATTTGTCTATAGAAGTTTCTCTATTTTAATAAAATGAAGAGCACTATATTCAGAGTTCTACATATTGTTTAGTATCCACAGCAATCCTACATGATATGAAAGCATTGTTATCCTCATTTCACAAAGGAAAAGTAAAGGAATTCCCCGAAAGTCTAGGACTGTTAAGTCACAGAATCTGTGTTTTAACTCAGATCAATTTCACTCCAAAGCCTGTGCTCTAGGTAACATATATCCACAAATACTCATGCCCTATTTCCTTCCAGCAACCAATCCACTGTGCCTTCTAGGATAAACAACTATGTTCTGTAGCTTCTGCATTTAACTATCTCAAATCAAAAGGCACCAGCAAAGGAAATGGCTTATTCTGGGAGATGTTGCGTTAATCTGATGATTCACTTCAACAAACGTACATCTTCAGATCATTTCATGCTGGGCACTGGTGATGTAAAGATGAATTAGACAGTGCTAGGCTCAAGGACTTCATAGGCGATGAGGAAGGGATGATGCTATCTGGAAGTGAGGAGTTCAGAAGAGGTGGTCACAATGTAAATTTGAAATGGGTTCTAAAGGATGACTAGGAATTCAACAGGTTGAGAATAAGGGCTTCTAAGAAGAGGAAGCAGGGCAAGCATTGGAACATGTAAAGAACAAGATGTCCAGATCTGATTATAATCTAGTACTGTACATGTGAGAGGGGAATGGCGTGAGGGGTAAGCCAGAAAAAAAAAAAAAAAAAAAAAAAAGGTAATATTTTAGGGTCTTGAAGGTGGGAGTTAACATTTTAAGTCTCACATTTGGGAGCCAGGGAGGATATTAAAGTTGTCAGTGGCCATATCAGCTCTGCGTGTAAGAAAGCCAATATTTTGGTGGTGTGAAGATGAATTGGAGGCTCTTGCATCCATTTAGGAGTCTGTGAAACTATATGGCTGTGAAGATAGAATATGAACTAAAATTTGAAAAAGTATTTTCAAAACTAGAATTTGCAGAATTTTATTATCGATCAAATAGAGAGGTGAGGGGCAGAGAAAGCTATTGAAAATAATTTCAATTCGTTTGACTGAGAAATGAGTAAACAGGGCGATAAATGAAATTACAGAAAGATGCACTAATTTTAAGGGAAACCATTAAGTTCTGTTTTGGACATGTTAATTAAAACAGAGTTCATTTCTATTTAAGATGATATTACATCTTTACCCCACCACAACTTGTTTTAATGTTTTATATGCGGTATTTAATATTCTCCTAAATAGTATCATACCCACAGTCAAGGAGCATTATTTAATTTTTCTGATTCCACTATCTCTTTACCAACCTAACACTTTTTAAAAATTACTCATGGCAGGGCGCGGTGGCTCACGCCTGTAATCCCAGCACTTTGGGAGGCCAAGGCGGGTGAATCACGAGGTCAGGAGATCGAGACCATCCTGGCCAACACAGTGAAACCCCGTCTCTACTAAAAATACAAAAAATTAGCTGGGCTTGGTGGCAGGCGCCTGTTGTAGTCCCAGCTACTCGGGAGGCTGAGGCAGGAGAATGGCCTGAACCTGGGAGGCGGAACTTGCAGTGAGCCGAGATGGTGCCACTGCACTCTAGCCTGGGCGATAGAGCCAGACTCCGTCTCAAAAAAAAAAAAAAAAAAAAAAAAAAATTACTCACAAAGAAATCCTAAAACCACATTTTTTTCTTTTAAAAGAATTCCAAAGGAAAAAATGCCCTGAAGAATAGCAAGCATGGCCTTTATCCTTGCAGCTTAGGATGGTGCATTTTCAAGTTTCCTCATGGACTTTGTGATTTCCATTTCAACACATCCCAGTTAGCAGCCAGGTGTAATAAACAGCTACAACCATCTGCTCTTTATTGTGCTGATCCAAGCTCATGGCCACAGAGGGGTTAAGTGGAAAATGAAATCCAATCTGTGTTATCCAAGCACAGGATTCAGTGGACTTCAGCCCTGTAAGACCCATTGGGTGAGGAGGTCCTAAGCAACCCTGCAGAAGGAGAGCCTTGGAAAGGGCCCAAGTGTCGTAAAATACACACCTCCACATAGGTGTCTTACCAGGCCTTAGTCCCTGTGCCTTTCCCTGTGTCTACGAAAAACCTGGTAAGAGGGCTGACTTAGGGGAATGTCTCTATATAAACACTTACATGACATTATCTTTCCATTAATTAATATACTGAAAATATAAGTATCTGCTATGTGCCAGGCACTAGCTGAGCAGGAACTACACAAAGTTGGATAAAACATTTTAAAATTATTCTTAATTACCTATGGATGTGAATGCTACTGTACTTGAATAATAATGAAATAACTAGCATGCATGTACACTTTCCACATTCTAGGCACTGTTCTGAGCACTTTATCTCATCTCGTTTAATCCTCACAGCCAGGTGAGATCAGTACAATTATTATCCCCATTTTATGCAATAGGAAACTGAAGCTTAGAGAAACGAAACAATCTGCACAAGGTCACCTACCTAGTAAGTGGCAAGCCAGAGTTTTCAAGCTGTGTCTGTCTGACTTCATGCTTCAGCTCCAAACCCCTACTCTGTGTAACCTAACAGGTGCTTCACTCACACAGCCATCTCTACACTGTATCCATTGACCTTCAGCCATATGAAAACAGAGAAGAGAGCACTTATTGCTTGTTTAGAGAAGGTGGCTTGCTTTTCTTTTTCTAATTCACTCCTTAAAATAATCCCTTTCTTGCATTTATCCCTCTCTTTTGCAGAAAGCTTATCTTTCCACTTATTTTATCATATGTGACCGCATTAAATCCCTATAAGGAGAGAGGAATAAATTTTATTACCCCTCCTGAGTCAAGGCACTGTAATACATCTCCTCTTAGTCAATCTGTTTAACTCAGGCAACCTCAGGAACATAAAGGAAAGTCGGAAGCTTGTGTTTGGACATGCTTCTGCTCCTCTGAGAAACCCTTTCACCTCAACAGTCTACAGATTTCCAAGGAAGACCTTGAGATGGTCATTCAGGAATTGTAGCCTGTTGTTTCCTGTGCATTCAGGAAGACATGAAAGCAATTACAAATTGCTTAACAGACGATGCATAATATTAGAGATGAAGAGTCTGGCTGCGAACACTTACACCAGGGAAATTCTGCCGTGTGATTTCTTTTCCAGATCAGCACCTTGTGCTAACAGTATCTTACTGGCATAATGTTGAGTACTCCTAAATAATGATCCAGTATAAGAAGAAAATTTAAATTTCAGAAACTTTCACTACATAGAAGAAAGAGCATGGATGTCTGTGCTTAACAGACCTGTTTTCTGAGTTCTAATAACGTTAGGAAAATTACCTTACAGGGCTGACCCTCAATTTGTTCATTCACAAAATGGAGATAGTAACTATATTTCAGGGCTGTGAAGATATGAAATAAATTACATGAAATACCTGGCATATAGAAGCTGTTCCTTAAGTGATAGCCTGTTATTGACATTGACTAACATTTATTGAGCACTTTGTATATGCCAGGTGCTGTTGTTTGCACTTCATATGTATTAATCCATTAAATCCACACAACGGTCCTTTCACTTAGGTACTATTATCATTTGGATTTACCTGATGAGGACATGAAAGTCCGTAAAGTTTAAGAATATTACCAGATCACATAGCTAGTAAGTGGTAAGCCAGACTTTTCAAACCCAGGAGTCTAACTGTAGTCTTAATTATGGCACTCACTGTCTCTAAAATCATTCTTGGGAACCTAACATCTTTCAGGCATACAGACTTAACCTCCAGTCCATTTTCGTTTCCTGCAGTTCCTTATTCATAAACCTAGAAAATATTTCTCAGTGACCCCTGGAAAAATTGCACCAACTTCACTCTGCAGCCTGTTCAGTTTTACCCTCACACGCAATTGAGAAGTGTTGTTAATTTATAACAGCAACAGCTTCTTTCAGAAAACTTTCCCGCCTAACTCTACTAATCTCACCTATAAGCGACATCATTGGCTCATTTCTCTACCTTGAATTTCACTCTGGATAAATTTAGAAGTCACCTTTTATAATTTTACACATTTTCTTTAAATTTTTCCCACAACATAAACCTACAAGATTCTTTTTTCTTAACAGCTTGCAAAAGTAGTCATATATACCTATGATTCATTTCCTTCAGCCAAATGGTCTCAAATATTCAAGAACTTCAACTGCCTAAAGGCTTTCTTCAGATAACACAATTGTGCATATACTCTTTTCAGCTTTAAATTCAAAATACTTTCCCTTAGATTTTTCATATTCTTCTAGTTGAAAGATTTTTTAGGACATCTAAAATTTATGTGACTTTTTAAATGTATGTCTTTTGAGTTATTTTCTTCTTTTATTTTGCCAAGAATTAATATGCATTTTAAAGCAATAGGAATAATTTGTCCCTTTGCAGAATTTTTTATCCCTTTGCAGAATTTATCAAACAATAGTTACTACTTTTATGAAGTACGTTTCCATGGACATCTACAAACTTCTTTAAATTACAGTGTCAGTAGTAAACATGCTTTTATGAGATTCCACATGTGGAAAAAAAATAACTTTTTAAAAATGTTTAGTTTGATCTCCACCCAATATGATATAATAAAATTATAGGTAAAAGTCATAAATAAAAATAGTCATAAAAAATGATAAAAGTTATCTGGTGAAATTGATTAGCAATTTATGGATCATTTTTCTCATTTACATTTTTCTAGAAACTTATTAATTTTTCTTCATCAAAATGTGATGCTCAAAAGTTGAAAGCCAGAATGCCATCACAAATAAGGAGGAAAATTGTCATAGTTTAGAATGCCTGAAGTTACAATTGCATAACATATGCTGTTAAAAAATATATCCTCTATTAGTCATTTCTCATAAAAATCTGTGATGAACTTTGCATAACTAAAAAATCCCTAGCATCTCAGCAGGGTCACTCCAGCTGTCAGTCTGGATACATGCAAAATGAAACAAACAACGTATACCTATTTTCTTTCTTTGTCTGAAAAGGATGGCTTTCATTCCAATTCACATCATACTCATTTGCAGATAAACTATATTTTTGCACTGTGTGATTTAATGACATCACATTTTCATGCAAAGGACCATTGAATTCCCTCATGATGTTCTGATTTTCTTAACAATGAACACCAGTGAACTTTCCCCTAGGCAAACCAGATGGAAACTAAATTGTTTCTGCAGAATGAACAACTTGTGAAATCTTGGCAAATGGAATTCCAAATATGCTTAGAGATGATCTTGACTTTCTCTGTAACTCTGCCACAACATGCGATGCATTTAAGGCCTTCCTGGGAAATACACTAATTAATTGCATACCCTGTAAGCAGAAATGAATGAGAACAGAAGATCACTATCAAAGGAATAAAAGTCAAAAACTCTGAAAAGAAGTAATATGCAGATGGGACGTCTTCACTAAGAAAGTATGAGTTTAATGTACATATTGTGGGAGGTATTCCCTTGTCATCTTTGAATTGGTTCTTTTTAACCTGTTTTGTGAAGGAGGTAACTTAAGCACATTTCTTCGCATTGTTTCAAATACGTTATTTAGCTAGTTATATGAAAATCTGAATTCAAATTCTTAATCTATGTGTCTATATTTGCTACTTCACACACTCCTACCTATACACCAAAATGGAATTAAATGGACTGTGCATGAAAAAGATTTTGTTTCTATTACCCACAATCTAATTATATTATTTTCACAGTGACATTATGAAACTATCCAGTAGATGCAACATGCTTGTCGCACAAAAGATAAATTGTGCTTTCTTCTTTATTTCAAGTAAAGAATCCTTATAATTCTCATAACATTCCTTCTACAGAGGGTTATAATTTCCCCAGATGTGAATAAAATGGTCATAGTTATCATTAGGTTTTATATCTTGTCTTAGTCCATTTAGGCTGCTATATAACAAGATACCATAAACTGGGTGGCTCATAAACAACAAAAATTTATTTCTCACAGTTCTGGAAGCTGAGAAGTCTGAGATGAAGGTGCCAGCAAATTCAGTGTCTGGTGAAGTCCGCTTACTGGTTCATGGTCTTTTCACCGTGTCCTCACATGTCAGAAGGGGCAAAGGAATTCCCTCTGGCCTCTTTTACAAGGACACTCCTCCCATTCAGGAAGACTCAGCCCTCATCACCTATTCACCTCCCACTGGCCTCAGCTCCTAATACTATCACGTTGGGAGTTAGGATTTCAATGTATGAATTCTGCAGAGGAGACGTGAACATTCACAGCACAGTGTACCTATTCAGAAATTCAAATATGCCACCTCAACTACTATGTCATCAAGTAATGAGGGCTTTTTTGCATTTTTACAAGGTTCACTCATATCTAAATCTAAATCTAAAGAGGGTTATTTTGCATCTTTACAAGATTCAGCCACTCAATAGCTTTAAAAAATAATGAGGCAAAGTCAGGGAAATGCTTTTTAGAAAGGGTTATTCTACTGGCATTAAACTAGCAAGAAAAAAAATATTGGCATCTTTCATTTATAGAACAGGTTTAATTTATCAACACCTTTATATTTTGACTTGTTTATTCTTACCGGCTCTTTGTTATAAAAGATAGTAACATTATTATTTGTAAATCTAATAACAAACCAGCCAAATCCCCAGTGTTATTTATGTATCATTTTCTAAACCTATTCATTTATCTCAAATTGTGATTGCTTTTTCTTTGTCTCCTTTACATTTTTTCCTGCCTAGTTAATTCTCCAGTAAACTTTATACATTGTCCATGACATTGCTCTTCTTCTGGAAAGATTGATACCCAAAATCCTACTTTATATTTTTACCTTTGCTTTTAATAAGAAACCCAAATGTATCTTAACTTTTTTTTTTTTTTTTTTTTTTTTT
>NW_012102310.1:4335794-4336941 GCF_000951045.1 Mandrillus leucophaeus
ACTGAGTATCAGCTATGTGCTAGGCAGCTTTTTCTTTTTAACATCACTATTGCCTATAGCTTAGTTTTTCATTTTTTCCTCATGGTCTTGACCAACTAACTCCAAACTTTTCTTACTGAGGTACAAACTAAGAATGACTATTTTCTCTGTCCTATGCTTTTCCCACAGTAACAAAAAAAAAAAAAAAAAAATCTCTTTTGCCTGTAACTCTATATTCACCTTTAGCCATATGATACACACTGCTAGGCAAACCAATTAAAACCCGGGACGTGTTTAATGAAAGAGGGAGAAATGTGAGCAGATATTTACAGCACAATATTGCAAGTGCTATACTGAGGGTTTGGGAAGGTGTTATAGAAATGCAAAGAAAGAAGAAGGGCCAAATGAGAATGGTCAGGGAAAGGCTCAGTGAGGAGATCATAGTTGAGAAATGAGCAGGAGACCAGTAGGAAAACAAGGGAAAGGAAGTTATATCAGGCAGATGAAGTAGCATGTTCAAAGGCTTGGAGGCACAAGAACATGGTGCAATCCAGAACATGCAAGCATCAGCTCTCCTTGTTCTATTTCCTGCAACCCTATATGAATTTACTTTCATGTAGTAAGATTTCTGTTGTGTAAGCTTAATCTCCTTTGATATTTCTTTGATAATACTTCCATCATTTTTCTTTTTATGTTCATAGCCTTTATCCTCTACTCTGGCATCATCTTCATAGGTTGCCCTTTGTGTTCTCAAAAATCTTTTCAAGTGGGACCACCTTTTCCAAGAGCCTGTCAAGAGGTCAGGTTATGTTTAACCTGGACCCTCCCATATCTACTGTGTTAATCCTTCTTGCTTATAAAGATTAGGAGATCCAGGAACATTCACAAAGCCGGTCTTTTTTATTTCTCATGACACACTGACACATCTAACTCACTTTTTCCTTCCCCACAATTCATTCTTCTACTCCAGGTGACATTCTTCCACTATTGATGAGTATCAAAACACCCCAAGCCTATCCCTTCAGGTGTGTTGACCTTCCTCTTACCATTATTGTAAAGTGCTTGTGCTTAATAGTAAATTCCATTCTGCTTCCAACGCTGCAAGCAGTGCTTTCCTACACTTGTGCGATTTTATTTAGGCCCCCAAGACCCTTTCCACTAGATCTTT
>NW_012102310.1:4337287-4340645 GCF_000951045.1 Mandrillus leucophaeus
CACCGCGCCCGGCCCCACTAGATCTTTCTTTCTGGAATCTAATGTCTCCTCTTGTCAGAATGTCCTTTCTTCTGGAACTTGGGTTTTATCCACAGAAAACCTGTTATGTTTGTCTGTTTTTCCAGCCTTTCCTTGTATTTCTTCTGTATTTTCTTATGCCTTTCCTTGTATGCCTTTCCTTGTGTTCTCTGATGCCTTTTTTTTTTTAACTCCCAATCCTTTCTCTATTCCTCTGTGGAGTTCAAACACAGGTCTGTGTTTGAAAAGGCAATGGTTTCCCTTTCCTCTGCAATAACCATCTTCTCCAGGCACCTTTATCTCAGCTCTTGCTCTTTCTGACTAGCTAATTTAAATTCCTGCTGTACCTTTAAATCCATTTTGAGAGAAGTATAAATAATATGTAACACTGATAACATTTTCCACCATTCAATCAGCAATAGTTTACCAACACATACACATACCCAAAATACCCAATGACAACCTCTTTTTAGGGTCCATCCATTCAAAAACACATACCCTGTGCTAAACCTCTCATGCTACCTTGTTCTTATCTGAGACTTTTTTCCAAGCACTTTCTTCTCATGTGATTTGTCGACACACATGTAAAGGACATCTCTGGCTGTTCCAGCATCAGCCAGAACTTGTTTCTGTTCTGGATTAAAAGCAGCTGGAAAGTAGAATGTCCCTGTTCACCTTGACAGCTTTCTATTCCATACTTATGTCTCCCTATCCTAATGCCAAATTTCTCTGCTGCTGTTAATGAAACTTTACTACATCATAATGGGATTTTTCAGTGAAACTGCCATATGACCTATCTCCTGTGTTACAGTCCTGAGGAGAACTAACAGCCTTTGGCTTTAAATTGCTTGGGGAAATCACCAGTGCCTCCTGCTTTTTCTCCCGATACAGCCTACAAAATATATCCATTTTCTCTATCATCTGAGATTCACATCAAACTCTTTATTTCTGTGGACTTGAATTACTGCAAATACGTCTCCTGGGTTCTTCCCAATTGAGCTAATAATTAGGGTCCTGCCACATAGTCCCTCTCCAGGCAAGAGCTCTCATCCATTATGAAGTAAGTCCACAAAAAAAGTCTTTCAAAATCCTTCCATTGCTTTCCCCATGATTCCTGAGTTGATTTTCCTTATCTTCTCTCTTCCTTCTGTCCTCTTCCTAATGGAAGATAAAACAGACAAATTAGCACTTTTTCCCCTTTATTCTCTTCCTCAAGCTTCTTTTTTTTTTTCTCCTCTATATCTTTCTCTATTTTCCCTACTGCTTTGTCTCCCTAACTACAATTATTTGCCTTTTTTTCTTTTTTTTCTGTCTTCTCTCCTTTTTTAAGTGTCCAATTTGCATTTGCTGTTGACAGATGCCATGGGAAGCTAGCGCCAAAAGTACAGAAGCTGGCTTAGGCCCCCTCTGACCTCCCTAACGCTGCACTCATTCATACATTCATTGAGACAGGATCTCAGTCTTTTACCTAGGCTGGAGTGCAGTGGCAATTAGAGTTCACTGCAGCCTCGTTATAACTTCTGGGCTCAAGAAATCCTTCCACCTCAGCCTCTGGAATAGCTGGGATGACCGGCGCACACCACCATGCTGGGCCATTTTTTTATTTTTTATTTTATGCATTTATTTATTTATTTTGTTTTGGGGGGTAGAGACAGGGTCTTGTTTTGTTGTGCAGGCTGGTCTCAAACTCCTGACTTCAAGAGATCTTCTGCCTTAGCCTCCCAAAATTTGGGGAGTACAGCACGAGCCACTGTGCCCAGCCCCTAACACTCCTTTAGATAGCTCTTCTCTTCTCACCACCTTCTGTGTGACTTGCCTTAGTCTATCCCATGTCTTTTATGTCCTCCTTTTTGGTTCTCCTCCCCCCAAGTGTTGGGCCGCCCTTGGCTCACAGATAGATTGTGCGCCATCTTCACTGATAGGTAAATAGACATTTACAGTCAATATTGCAGTAGATAAAACAGATATTATTTATCCATTTTAATGGTGGGAGGAGCACATGCTCAGCTCAGCGTGCACCTAGGAGCTGATTAGTGGCAGAACTCAGGTCTGCTGGGCATTCCCTACAGCTCTTCTTTTACGACGGCTCCCTGACAAGAAGGAAAACCTTCCTTGGGTAATGGCATCTCCAAATGGTTGGCCATTCCTATTCCCTCCAGAGATTTCTTCTTGGTTACCATTGTCCCAGAACTAAAAAGAGAAAAATATTCTTTGGATAGAACAGCATCCTGGCTTCTGAGCTTTCTGCATCAAGACCCCATTTTCCCCATGATACCCTCTCAAGTTAATTAGGATGCACTAGCAGGAGTAGCTACAGAGCGACAGAACTTCAGGATACAAAGTCTTTGCAGTCATTGAGTATGATTAGTAAAAATGTAATGCTGCTCTGTCAGGAAGCCTGTGTATAAATCATTCAGATACATATCTCTGCCACTAAAGACTATGCTTCTCAGAGTTAAAAGTACTAAACAATGACTTCCAAGGCTTATCTGCCATTGTTTTTCATGAACGCTGCAGGATCAATAGCACACTTTCTGGTATATTGCTTTAAAATGCCTTCTTTCTAACTGTGCAGGTTAAATCTGCATTGTTATTTAGAAATATATGTTGCCCATATTTCAAAATTGCTTGGTATCCACATTTACATTTACATTTTAACAGAGGATAATACTGGTTCCCATAATCCAAATCACTGTGAGGCAGCTTTATCCCAGAGCCTCAAAGTCCGGTGAGGACGGGAAAGTAGAATGTTTAAAATTGAATTTGACCCAGCAAACCGAGGACATGTGGTTGATAGAGGGAGAATGTTAAAGTGGCAAAGCAAGTTGGTAAAGGCTTGTCTTTGGACACCGTCCACAAACTGCTCTCCATTAGTTTCTTTCCACTTCACATGTCCTCAGGCAATCGGCCATTTACCTGGATTCCTATTTAGCCCTCTACTGAGAGCAGTACCCAAGCTATGGGGCCGACCTACCATCTTCCTCATTTTTGACCATTTCCATTGACTTAGAGAAATCGTCCATATTCCAAGAAAATGTCAACTAAAAAATTTTCTTTTTTCTTTTTCCTTTTGTGTTTTTTTTTGTTTTGTTTTGTTTTTTTGGACAGGATCTTGCTCTGTCACCCAGGCTGGAGTGCAGTGGTACAAATCATAGCGCACTGCAGCTTCAAACTCCTGGGCTCATGCAATCACCCTACCTCCTACCTCAGCCTCCCAAGTCAGTGGGATTACAGGCATACACCACCACACTCAGCTAATTTTCTTCAATTTTTATTTTTAGCCACTTTGTTGCCCAGACTGGTCTTAAACTGCTGGGCTCAAGTGATCCTCCCACCTTGA
>NW_012102310.1:4342540-4377632 GCF_000951045.1 Mandrillus leucophaeus
TAAGGAGATTTTTGGCTGAGACGATGGAATTTTCTAAATGCACAATCATGTCATCTGCAAACAGGGACAATTTGACTTCCTCTTTTCCTAATTGAATACCCTTTATTTCTTTCTCCTGCTTGATTGCCCTCTGGCCAACTAAAATTTCATACAATGATGGATGCCATGTTACCCATTAGAGGGTGAAACAGTGTTTCATACTGTTTTAAAAGACCCATAGAGATCTAAAGCTTTAGCTAAAGGTAATAAATGGTAGAATTTCAAGTGCCTCAGCACACTATGGCATAAAGAATCTTTTGACAAGGACATTTTTGGAATTCACTTTTCCCTACTCTGCACTAAAAAGTCACAGAAGTAATTATTTACAAATTCCTCTATTTTCTCTATAGTGGTCCTTTATAATACATGTTTCTATAATGACACCTACAATTTTATGTTGAATTTTTGTTTACATGCCTGTCCACCCCAGCACTGAAAAAGCTTCTTAGGGCAAGGACATGTTTTAATCATCCTTTGTTTCTAGCTCCTTTTGGCATTACTGGCATATTGAAAACCCAGAATAAGGGTTTGACCTATAAGACTAATCTTTACTCATTTTCTACAAGCCACAGATTAAGGGGATCACTAATTATACTTCTGAAAACACTGTTTAGAAGTCATTTATTTATTAGTATTAATTATTTCAGGCTAGGCTACAATAACAAATAGGCCCAAACATGTAATGGGTTCCACAAAAGAGAAGTCTACTTTTTTGCTTGCTCAATAAGATAAGGAGGCTCCAGCTTTGCAGGCAGGATTCTGCTTTATTAAATCTTCAAGGATCCTGTCTCATTGAACCTCTGCCAACTTCAGCATTTCAGCATGTTGTTTCCAAGGTCACTCTGAGGTCACTATCACAGACATAGAAGAGAAAAAAAATCATGGGTAGGAGTTCTGGGGGACTGGGTCTAGAAGTGGTACACATCACTTCTGTTCACATTCCATTAGCTAGAATCCAATCACAAGACTACATCTAACCACAAGAAAGGCTGGGAAATGTAGTCTAGCCGTGTTCTCAGGAAGAAGAGAGTGGACTTTTGGTAAACTACAGAGACTCTGGCAGGCTCTGCCAGAGTGGAATACTCAATACATATATTCATTCTTTAGCTTCATAAATATGTACTCATAATACATGTGCCAGGTCATCTGCATATAAATAAAAGGGTACGATGTAAAGGAGATCAAATTCATGGAAGTGAGATATAATCAAATAATCACACAAATCAATACATCATTACAAACGAATAGATATTTTAAAAGAAGAGTACAAGGCACTACTAACAAGTCCATTAAAAGGGTCTGATTGAGTCTTCTCTAAATAAATGAATTTTGAGGAGAGACGTGAAAGATGAGTAAAAGTTAACTAAGTAAACGGGAGGGTGGCAAGAGGGCAGAATGTCAAGCAAAAGGAACTGTTTATGTGAAGCCTCTGAAAGTGTAGGTGGCATGGCACAGTTAGTGACATAAAGAAGGCTTTCTCCTTGTGGCTGTTGCACAGAGGGAGAAAGAGGGATGTGATGAGGCAGAGGAATAAGCAGGAAATAGAACTTGAAGATTATTCTAAATGAACGTAAGAATTTGGGCCTTTTACTCAAGAGAGATAGGAGACCTACCTAAGGATTTTAAGATTTGGTTTTTTGATGTTTGGTTTTTTAGAGACAGGGTCTTGCTCTGTTGCCCAGGCTGGAGTGCAGCGGCACAATCATAGCTCACTGAAGACTCAAACTCTCGAGCTCAACTGATCCTCCTGCCTCAGCCTCCTGAGTCACTGGGACTATAAGCATGCACCACCATGCCTGGCTATTTTTTTGGTTTTTTGTAGAGACAGAGTCTGGCTTCGTTGCCCAGACTGGTCTCAAATCCTGGCTTCAAGCTATTCACCCTCCTTGGCCTCCCAAAGTGCTGGGATTATAGGAGTGAGATACCATACCTGTTATTTAAAAGGTGACTCTGTCAATTGTATTCCAGGAGTCAATTTCAGGAAACCAATTAAGAGGGTATTGAAGTAATCTATATGAGAGATTATTTGATCACATGGTGAAGACAATAAGGACAGAAGCAAGTGAACCTATTGAGAGATTTTGTAATAAATAAAATCAGAACTCAAAAGAAGTCAGTGATCAACGATCAATGATAATGACCAGTTTTCTGGCTTAAGCAACCCGTTGGATGCTAGTATCATTTGTTGAAATCGAGTGAACCAGATTTAGAAGAAAGATCATAATTCAGTTTTTGGCATTTGAGTCTAAAACGAGTGTGAGATATTCAATGACTAGTGGACAGTTGGATATAAAAGTCTGGGGCTTAGAGAAAACATCTAAACTAGAGATACAAACTGGAGAATCACTTCCATATTGTAACTAAAACCATATACTGGGATAAGATTAGTTTATGAAGAAAAGATGTTAGCTATAACTACGCCCTGCAAAAAGAGACCAAGAGTGAGTGGCCAGGGAGGCAGAGAAACTAAAATCATGAAAGCATTGTATTACAGAATCCGAGGAAGAGAAGGGAGTCAATAAATTCTGCTGAAAGTTCATGGAAATGAGACCTGCAAAATATTAATGTTTCACTAATATGGATGGCATTTGAAATCTTAGTAGCGGTCATTTTAATAAAATGGTGGAGAGAGAAATCAATATAACATGAAAAATGGGGACAGTCATTGTATCCAATTTCTTTAAGAAATTTGACTGTGAAAAGGAGCAGAGAGACATGACATGTGTAGAAAAGAGGATAATTGAAATACGAATTTTGTTATAATAATAGCGAACACTCACACAGTACATTTTGTGAGCCAGGACTCTTCTAACTCTTTTTTACATACTAACTAATATAATTCTACTGACTCCATCACTATTCTTCCATTTTAGAGATGAGAAAAGTGAGGCACAAAAGAGAAAGTACATTGTCGGAGGCTTAGTAGGTAATAAGAAGCAGACCTGGGAATTGAACCTGAGTAGCCTGACTATAGAGTCTATGTTGTCACCAAGTCACTGAGCAATCGTCTAAGCATATTTTAATGTTGGAGAAAAGATCTCTAATGTTATTTTTTCTTTTGTCAGTAGTAAACTATTTGGCACATACTCCCAATATTTCTGTCTATCTTTAAATCAGATATACATTGTGCCATACCAACATATGATGTGTTTAATAAAACATATAAATGAAACACAATTTTAAAAATATGGGATAGAAGTAAATATAAATAGAAGGTCTAATGTTTTCTTCTCGTACTCCAATGGATTACGTTATGAAATCCGCAATGAAGATAACTAAATAAGAGAGGGAAAGGAGAGAGAGAACTGAGTGCATTTACTGGTTTTGATTGCATGTGACAAATTTCCACAAATTCCGTGGCTTAAAACACCCATTTATTAGTTCACAGTCCAGTAAAACAGAAAGAATAACCAGACAGGTAGCTCTAATAAAGTAAAATCATGGAAATGTATGATTTCCCAGCCAGAAGAACCTTCAGGACCATGTTATCCAAACCTGTTTTATAAAAACAAGGAAGGTGGGGCCCCGATGGTTAAGCAGTTGACCACATTTCACCTCCTTCAAATCCTTCTTATACAGACCTTCCCTGAACTTCCTGTTTCAAATTGCTATCCTTATCCCCCGCCTACTTTACATGTTTCCACAGCACATACCTTACCAAACATGTCTTTTATTTTACTCATTGTTCATTGACTTTGCATGTCTTATTGACCACTGTGCCCAAGGGACTAGAACAGTGCCTGGCACAGAGGAGGTACCCGATAAATATCAGTTAAACCAAAAAATAGTGAATGAATACCCATGGCGGTCCAGTACTCTTTCCACCACTCTCTACTGTACTTTACTGTCACTTTTTGTTTGTTTTTGTTGTTGAGACAGGGTCTCGTTCTATCTTACCAGGCTAAAGTACAGTGGTGCGATCTCTGCCCACTGCAACCTCCACTTCTTCAGCTCAAGTAATCATCCCACCTCAGCCTCCTGAGTAGCTGGGATTATAGTGTGCATCACCACACCTGGCTTTTTTTTTTTTTTTTTTTTTTCCCCCTGTAGAGACAAGGTTTCACCAAGTTGCCCAGGCTGGTCTCAAACTCCTGGGCTCAAGCAGTCTGCCCGCCTCAGCCTCTCAAAGTGCTGGAATTACAGCCATGAGCCACCATGCCTGGCCTACTGTCACTTTTCAGAAGCATTTTGATTTTCTATTTTCATCCTTATTTTGATCACATCAGAATATCTGCTTTTCTATGAATTATTATTTCTAATGGGACCACAAGTGTATCAGTTAATCAAAAGATAAATTATGGATATCATGAGGAAATTTTGAACTTCTAAATCATAAAGTGGAAATCCATTTTCAATTAAATTACATGAATTTTATACTTACAGAAGAGTAACTTGGTTTAAGCAGTTCAAGTGGTATAGTACTGTGGACATGCATTCCTGTGCCTAGAACACTCACGCCCTCTTGTGGACAGGGTTCATCCTGACTTCCTGCTGAACCTTCCTTATGTCAGCCCAGGTAACGGCTCCTCCAGGACACTTACATGTCCCCTGCCCTCATTCTCCTCCCATAGACACCAGCTCTGGTTAAAAGGGCAAAGCTAGAAGGCATGTTTTAAAGCTACATTTGCATGGCCAGCACATTGATTTTACAAAGAACATGCATTTGGGGTGGCTTGCAGAAATTTATAATGATTATTGGGGGAATAAATCTCAAATTAAAGTTCCCCTCTCCTTAGTTCTGTTACTAGACCCTGGAAAGTTTTAATCTTTGCCTCCTACAGCGTTTGTGCCACTTCTGTGGTACAGTCAATGCATTATATTGTTACTCATCTAGGTATCCATAGAGCCTAGACTAGAACCTAGAAGAGTCTATGGTGGAACTCAGTAATTATTTTTTAATAAGAAATGAACGAATATAAACCAATGAATTATAGAGTAGGCCTAAAGAATAAGCATCCAAAGATACACTCTGTCTTTCACCTGAACAATTTACTGTGCATTTGTACACTAGGCCAGATTCAGTCTTTCTAGCCTGAACACATCACACGGCAACATTTCACACTGTGACCATCTGGTCCATTAGATGTAAATACCGATTTGGCAGATACTTCAGGAGTATGAGAGTAATGTGGGAATAAAATGAAGATGAAAAATACTACCACCCAAAGATATATTTAAAGCCACCCATTAACTTATTAAAATTAAAAACATGACATTGTCCTTCATATAAGTGAAGACCATCTTAGTATTTTTATTAATGGGGACTAAGCAAATGGTCTGAGTTTTCATTTGAGAGATAATTAGGTCTCCATTTGTTTTTCATCTCTAAACAAGACTCCCAACCTCAGAGAAAAATCATCTACTCATCAAAGAATATGTTACCAATTTAACACATAGAAAAATCTTCCTACAATTAACATAAATAGAATGTCCTTTTAAAATGTCACAGCATTAATTCAGATACTTTTGAAAAACTCACTCAAGAGTACAGTGTTTCCATCAAATGTATGCGCTTAGCCCCATTTGCAAAGGTCACTGAAATGAACCCATCTTTTTCCACATAAAACGATGTATGGGGCTACAGAAGCCATTAAATAAATATTCATTTTAAATCAAGCTTTTTATTTATTCTTTGGAGATGACCTCTGTTCTAATTATCTATAATGCTTTCCAAAAAGGAAAGGTATTTTTGTCGTTGTCTAGTAAATCATTAATTTTGTGTCTATTCAGTGGCTGCATCTTTTTAAAAATAATGAAGTTATCAGGCTGCTCTGAACAAAGCTGCCTTCTGATTGTCAGCTCCATATTCTAAAAGAGCAGGTTAATTTCTCTGAATCTCACAGCTGGAACTTTTCTAACACTAACTGGCAGGTTCCACCTAGTGATCAAGGCAATTGACTAAAATAAATTACACATAAAGCTGAAATTCCTAATAGTAATAAGGCCCCTTCATGAGATAATCACACCAGCAAAAGCACTTATGTGTTGGCTGCAACCCTACAGGGTCTTGAAATTATCTTATAAAAACTGTACCTCCAGAAATGGTTTTGTTTCTAGTTTCATGACAGGGCTAATATGGCAGTGTCCATAGTACTAGGCACAAAGGAGGAGCTCCAAAAAAATTCCTTACTTGACTGGATTGAACTGGAGACACTGTTGTTAGAGCACTAACATCAGTGCTATTTACAAAGCAGACGACTGGTGAGTTCCTCATTTCAATACAGTCAACTGACAATTATTTAGAAGCCTTTATTATGTGCCTGGAGCTAGGCATAGAAAAGTAGTATATAGTCCCTGCTCTTCTGGAGTTTAAGGTGAATTGAGCTCACATATAAGAAATAAATAAGGAAAAAGTAATCTCTAGGCACCATTCTACTGGCTATAAAGCAATTGCTAGCAGAAATCCAAGTGGGCTAAGAATAATAAGGATAGTAAGGAGGGTTTGTTTGTTTTTTCGTTGTTTCTTTGTTGTTTTTTTTTTGTTTTTTTTTTGTTTTTTTTTTGAACATGGACTAGGGCTTAATGGTTAGGAGTAATTTCATTAGGCAGAAGGGAATAAAAGCATTGCAGATGGATTTTCAACTGAGCAAAAGTCTGGTAACTGGAAGGAATATAGCTTACAGAGAAACAGTGATTGTTGTAGCAAACTTCCCAATCTTTGTACCATCTTCATGACCAATGCATTTATTAGCTGGGCTGAAGGGAGTGTTGATGGCTTATAGCTCACAACTGAGCTCCCCCTTCCTGGCATCACCCTCAGCTGAAAAGATGCTGACCCAAGATGTAGGAGCAGCCCACATCCAATATTTGGGGGATTCAGGATGATAAAATCTCATCCTTGTTGCCCCAGTTCCAAATATCTTTGAAGAACTCTCAACGCTCCAGAGTTCCCCATAGAATTGACTGAGGTCTTTGATGTAACTGTCTCACAGCCCAACTTCTCTGCCTGTGTAATCCCAATTCCCTCGCTCCCAAAGAGGACTTGATCTAAAGGACACACCCCTATAAACCTCATGTTGAAAATCTGCCTGAGTCTGCTTGCTCAGAGAACTCAAGACAAACGAAGATGCTGCAAAGACCAACCTGACTTACTCAGTTGTAGGGAAGCTGCATGTTCTCATTCAATAGGCCTAGACACTATTCTAGTGCTGGGAACACAGCAGTAAGAAAAACAAGTCTCTTCTCTTATGGATCTGATATCCTGGTGAAGAAAACCTAAACAGACATAATAGAATGTCAAGTAATGACATGTACTAAGACAAAAAAGAAGCAGGGCAAGAGGAGAGGTAATGTTTGTGTTTAGGACCGCATTGGACTACGTTAGATAGAGTGGCCACAGAAAAAGTCCCTAAAGAGGTAACATACAAGCAGAAAGCTGAATAAACTAATGAAACAATTCATGCCAGTATCTAGGAGAAGAATATTGCTGACAGAAGAAACAGCAATGCAAGACCCTCAGATAGAAGAGTGCTTGGCATGTTTTGGGACGAGGAAGTGAAATCTGGAGAATAGTGGTAGGATACGAAGGGGTCAGATCATATCAGACCTTTTAGTATAAGGAACAGATGTTATTCTAAGTAAAAAGGGAAGATATCAAAGGGCTTTGAGTAGAATTGTCCCATGATCAGATTTCCGTTTTAAAAGGATCACGCTGCCTTTTAAGCAAGAAGGAAACTAGAAAGGAGCAAGAAGAGGTGCAAAGAGGCTATTATGAGGCTACTACAGAGGTCTAGGTCAGAAGTGACAATGACATGGACTTAAGGTTGCCACTGGTCATGGCTTGCCTGGGACTGAGGGTTTTCCCAGGATGCAGGACTTTTAGATCTTAAACCAGGAGGATATTGAACAAATCAGGACATTTAGTCACCCAACTTGGACCAGAGTGATAACCCTATGAATGAAGGCATGTGGTCAGGTTCAAAATATATTCTAAGGGTTGAAGAAGCAGTGAAACAAGAGAAAATGGTTTAGACATTTAGGACAGAGGCAAAGTGTAAAACTTCTTGAAAGTCAGGAAGAGGGGTTCAGACCTTTCAAACATTCACTTGGCATTAGTATGTAGTATGCATTGAATTTTGGAGAGACTATAAATAAAGAGGTCTTTACTCAGACTATTTCAGAAAATATGACAGAAGTGTCACTAGGGCTCAAACACAATGGAGCTGATGGTAAAAATGGAGGTGGAGGTGATTGAAGTGGTATGTTGGTAGTAGCAGAGGTCATAGTGTAGGATGGTGAAGGTGGTGGTGATAGTGGCAAGTATCATGTGGAGATGGTGGTCATATTGACATGGATGTGGAAGTGAAAGGAAAGAAAGAAAGGCAGAAAAGGAAGGAAGGAAGGAAGGAAGGAAGGAAGGAAGGAAGGAGAGAGAGAGAAAGAAATAAAGAAAGAAAGAAAAGAAAAGAGAGAAGGAAGGAAGGAGAGAGAAAAAAGAAAGAAAGAAAGAAAGAAAGAAAAAAGAAGGAAAGAAGGAAGGAGAAAGAAAAAAGAAAGAGAAAGAAAAGAAAAAGAAAGAAAGGAAGGAAGGAAGGAAAGGAGGGAGGGAGGGAGGAAGGAAAGAAGGAAGGAAGGAGAGAGGAAGAAAGGAAGGAAGGAAGGGAGGATCCAATCTAGAGACATTTACAAAACGAGAAATATTAGGACTTGTGGGTTAAATGAATAGACGAAAACAGAGGGAAAGGAAATTGAGATGCGTTAGTGACCCTGACAGAAGGATGTTGGAAAGAATAGTTGAGGGGAGGGATTGGTATTGAACATTAATTTAGTTACAGATATAAAGTAATAGTGGAATAACCAAGTGGATGGCCAACTGGAATATTAGTT
This sequence comes from Mandrillus leucophaeus, assembly GCF_000951045.1. NCBI lineage: Eukaryota > Metazoa > Chordata > Mammalia > Primates > Cercopithecidae > Mandrillus > Mandrillus leucophaeus. The sequence goes on from NW_012102310.1 coordinate 4,351,406, forward strand.
TCTATCATTCCAGACAGCAGTGTACTAGTAAAGAAAACTCATGATTTTGAGTCAAAAGAGTTTGCCCCAGTTCCTGAGACAGCTATGTAACCTACACCCTCTGAGTCTCAAAGTCTTTATATATAAAATGGACATAACAGTACCTAGTTCACAGGGCTATTCTAGAAAAAAAGCAGACAAAATTGTCAAGGAGCAGCAAGGATCTGATTTGGGTATCTTCTTTTTTCTTTGCAAATTTTCCAAGAACCCTTTTAGTCTCCATCACCATAATCCCACCAAAGAAAAACTTTCTTTTTAATTTAGAAAACCTTGGTTTCTAGAACTTTGGAGTGACAAATAAAATATTTATATTAAATGTTTATAAATTACTACGCAGCCATCTTTCTTCCAAACTGGCATTCCAAAACTATGAAATTAGAGTTTGATGTAAAACTCTTCATATAAAACTACTGGGTTCTTCTAATTCCTCTATGTTGATGGACAAGAGATAGAGTAAAACTTTCACATGCTAGAACAAGACTCTAGGATCAGAAGTGCTTTTCTTCTCATCACAGAAGTTCAATGAAAGACTTCACTGAGGAAATGAAAATATTTGTTTCCAAAAATTCATACTGGCATGAGTCTTTAAATCTGATTCAGGGTAACAACACTGGCCTACTATATAAGCCACAAACACAAGCCTTGTTTTGACTGGGGCAGAATAGAACACACCTTGTGGGGATGACACAGAAGTCCAGATCGTCCTGCCATGAGTGTCCTTCTGGCAGGCAGTATCAGGGCCTTCCCAGGATACATATTCTAGGTCTTGTTTCACATGAACTTCAAGTCCCTCATCCTCCACAACATGTGAGAAACACATGACAATCATATCTGCAAATGTCCTAAATCAATTAATCTAGGATCAAACTATCAGGTGGTAAAAGAAAGCTGCCCTAATTTTCAAACTTTTGGTAGACAATTATTAAAGCTGATTCTTAAAGCATTAGGGGAAGCATATACTTAAACCTCCAAAAACTTCACTAACAAGACAAAGGTTAGTATAAACTAGGTATTTTCCTTGCCATTTCCTGGAAATGAGTTTTTCTCTATCTTGTTGATGCCCATAAAGGACACAAATTTCAGGAAAATCAAGGGCTAGCTTTCAAATATTTTGGAGATCCAGAAGTAATAAAGTGTTAAAACTTTTTGGAAAGTACTTCAGTTAATTAATATAAACTACACATTCAATTTGGCATATCAATTATGATAATTTTATGAGCAAATGAAATTTTACATGTTAAAGTTCTTAAACTAATGAAGCAAATGTAGATCTGTAAAGGGTGCTTTAAAAAAAGCACTTTTTCATATTTTTATTTCTCCCAAAATGCCCGTATTTTTCTTCCAAACACTCATTCTTCCCCCATCCCATAACTTTAAAATTGTTAAGTAACATCACAGGTTTCTCCTGCTTTCAGCATGCTTTTTCAAACTGTACAAATACTCTCTTCTGAAGATAAGTATTATGTAAAATATTTTACATTTCCTATGTGTCATAAGATTGAGGAATAAAAAGATATTGGAAGAAAGACATTTGTGACATTTCTCTGTTTAACACAATTGCAATGCCCCTAAATTAATCATGGAATTAGATTATGGCCCATAAAGGGAGATGTTATTTAAGAGAGAGCAGTGATGTCTGAAATCCCTAATTAGAACGGTTAGAGTAACCTGAACCTGCAACACAATCAGTTCCCCAAGGAGGCTATTGTGGAAAATAGACAGAATTCTGGGGAAAAAAAAAAAAAAAAAAAAAAGAACCCTCCTTCTAATGAGCATTTTGAACAGCAATTTTGTTCATTTACATTTCTCTTGTCCCATAAAGTTCAGATAAATTTGTCCATATTTTATATTAATTTCCATGATATTGTCTCCCATTCTTTATTTTCAGAGACTCTGAAGAGTAATTTATTCCACTAGCCTCTCCTGTTGTATAAATTAATTCCTAAGAGTGTGTAGGAACATCAGGTGAATTCAGCACATTAGAAGTAACTCTTTATTATTTATATTAATGGAAGGGGGTTATGACCTAGATAATTCAACACAGGTATTTTCTAAAGTTTCCACTTTTTAAGTTTTGAAACTGTGTGGAAATTGATAATTTAATCATGGATCCTGTCTTCAAGGAGCTTACAGTCATGTGGGAGAATTAAGACATATACACACTAAGACAAAAACAGAGTTCTTAGTAACATAGAGATGTATGCTAAAATGCTATAGGGACTCAAGAAATGAAAGACTTGGAGCCATAAACATATATGGTGATGTTTCCAGCACAGACATTACTTTAGCAGAAAGAGGCGCTATTTCTCCCTCACACATTGAATGTATTACCTCTCAATTACAGATAAATTACAACCTTTCTCTTCTGAAAAATGGATATAACGAATACACCCCCCCAAAAAAAGAGGGGGGGAATTACATTTTCTTACCTGTTAAATTACATCTAGGCACCTATTTCCACACTGGAGACTCTGGCTGACTTAACATATATGTCAAGTTATAGATAAAGACACATATAGTCATAATAAGGGTATAACTTGAAAGTGCCTTAGTATATGGCCTTCTGTAGCTCATTCCTATGTTAAAAGTCTATCTGCAGAAGTCTGACATAACTGTTGCCTTCTATAGCATCAGAATTCACATTTCATTGTGGGAAACACTAAAATAAGTCCTGATTTGCCATCCTGCATGTCAGAAAGCACTCTAGAGCCTGCAGTATCTGAGGGGCATACAACAAACTCTCTCTCTTGCACTCTCTCTCTATCTCTATCTCATGCTTATAAATGTGAATGCAAATTCTACTTATGTTGAACAATAATATAGTTCTTAATTAATCACCCTAGAAAATAAAAAACTTAAGGTAGGATAATGAGTAGGAGTCTTTTCCGAAAAAATGTAAAATTCCCTATACCATCATCATTGTAAACATTTGATCAGTTGTTCAAAAACGCCTGAGTACAGGACTGTTGAATGGTCTTTGGGCCTAAGGTATGGTATCAGCGGAATAACATGAGAAGTTATGAGATGCATTTGCATTGTGTTAATATGGATTTCCATTTTCTAGCCTGCTGCTCAGATTTTTAGGATTAGGAAAAAAAGTTAGACCTCACTTAAGATGAGTAATACTAAAAATGCAAAACCTTATCCTTTGTTACATTTCAGCTATCAGGAATTCAGAATTTCTCATCAATAAACAGAATTTAATGAAACACAAATGCAAGTCTTTTTCCCAAAAACCTAAATATAGAGTATTAGAGGTAATCCTATTTGAAATGTAAAAGGACAAAAATTTAGGTGGATTGATTAGACTAAAGCGTTAGGCTTTTTTCAAAGTTATTTAATAAAAATATGAAAATTTTGCCAAGAGTTTTGCAGTGCTATTCAGAGCACAGACTCTCTTTAAAAGTCATGTTGTTCTCATTTCCTGCACCATTGAATTATAGATATATTTTGATGAACATTAAAGTATAGATGATATTTGTTAAAAACTGAAATAGATGGTCTTAAAAAAGAATAAAAGCTGTTGTTACTCTTGATACCCTAGTCAATGAAAGGCCACTGTGTAAATGCCAATGGATCTAAAATTTTCAAATTCTAATCAACATAATCCTCCTCTTGAAGAATTTACAATATATATGTTAAAACTCTATTTACTTGTATTTGGAAAATTACTAATGCTTTCTTATTGGTTTTCTTAGCAAGAGAAATTGGGTGATATCTGCTTCTCCCTTCGCTACGTACCTACTGCTGGTAAGCTGACTGTTGTCATTCTGGAGGCAAAGAACCTGAAGAAGATGGATGTGGGTGGCTTATCTGGTAAGCCTGCGGTGTTTATTGATTTTTTTCAAATGCTGTTTCATCGTGGATACCAAATGCATGGCGCACATGCTGCGACTCCCCACTCCTTAATTGATCACAGTTCTCTTTCCTACGGAGCCTGGAAGCAGTCTCAGAATTCATCCCAACACAGTGCCCCAGGAAGCCACTCTCAATTTATAGGAATTGGCATAGAAGATGAAATCTATTTTCCTTCTTTGGAGCCAAAGTATCCATTGTCTTTTTGATGGCATTGAAAGCTGAAAATGTTTGCTTCTTTTCTGAAAGGGAGTACTTATGACAGATTATAATTTTGTTGAGTGTGGAGGGGGTTTTTGGTCAAAATTCACCCACGATATAAAAAATAATGTTTTCTCTGAGACTTATTTATTAGGTATTTGATAGCCTAACATAGTTCCTACAATACCATTTATTAAAGACATGGTATTTCAACATATATGCATAATGAAATCTCTGTTTGAGAGTGAACCCCTATGGTAATGCATTTAATTCCACGGCTTACATTGAGGATGGGAGAGATGTGGGGATTTAAAGTTCTATACAACCCAATCTCAGTAAAACATGGTGAATAACGTATACCCTGCCTCAAAAGCAAAATCAGCTCAAGGACTTGTCACTTCCACGGTTGAACATAATTTTTCTTCTTCTCCGTATGATTAAATCAATTATATTTTTAATTTTCCGCTAAATCATTAAAGTGTGAGGAATTTTCTTGATATGCCACAAGGTCATCATAAATTGACTGCAGTTGTCATTGTTTGTGGCTGTGGAATTACAACCAACATTACTGGTTATTCAATGCTTTCTTTAATAAAAATATTGCAAACTTCAAAAGGTCATCCTAAGGCAGCATGGTGATTTTTTATTCTGAAGCATAACAGCTAAAAAGTGCTACAGCTGAGCTTCCCCTTACTTATCCACTAATTTGTCAGCCAAATTCTCCTGGTACCTAACTTTATTTCTCTTTATAAATAAGTCATCTGGGGAAGCTGTACTAATTCTTTCATGTCATTAAGACCCTATTTAATAACTTGCTGTTTTTATTGTGCCTAGTAGTGTAACACAGCAAATGTAAAGCAAAGAGCACAGTGTTCTCTAGAAATATAGAGTATTTAATGTGACTATAAATGAAAAACATGCAGAGAAATTTTTAACTACAATAACAGTTCACTCCCAGATTATTACTTGGTATCCTAAGGTAACTTCAGACACTTTTAACATTTCCCTGTCCTTTGGTTCAACAGCCAACTATCATGACATGATTTCTTTGTATCCTCTCTCTTATGCTTTATCCCAAATGTCCATGTCAACCATCCCCTCATCACCTATGTCTAGTACTCTGCTAGTCTTCCTAAGGCATCCTATATGCTTCAGCAGAATTCCAGAGCAGTGTTACCATGAAGCCAGAAAAGCTTCAGGGCCCCTCATTTGTCCTGGCTTCTTCCAGGGTCCCAGAAATGAATTCCCCCCCCCAAAAAAAAATTTTTTTTTTTTTTTTTTTTTTTTTTTTTTTTTTTTGAGACAGAGTCTCGCTCTGTCGCCCAGGTTGGAGTGCAGTGGCCGGATCTCAGTTCACTGCAAGCTCTGCCTCCCAGGTTCATGCCATTCTTCTGCCTCAGCCTCTTGAGTAGCTGGGACTACAGGCGCCCGCCACCTCCCCCAGCTAGTTTTTTGTATTTTTAGTAGAGACGGGGTTTCACCGTATTAGCCAGGATGGTCTCAAACTCCTGACCTCATGATCCTCCCGCCTCGGCCTCCCAAAGTGCTGGGATTACAGGCATGAGCCACCGCGCCTAGCTAAAAAGCCCTAATTTTAAGGGCTCTTCACTGCCTGTGGAATTAAGCCATAATCACTCTCTTCACTTAAGTATACGTACTGTAGATACATCCAGCCTATGTCATGCCATATCTCATTTTCACCAAATTGACCAGCACACTATTTTGCAAACAAACTATACAACTTTTTGCCTCCATTACTTGCTTAGGTCATTTCCTTCACCTGGAATTTTCTTCCTGCCAACAATGTCTAGCCAATTCCTACCCATTCTTTAGGCCCAGCTTAAGTACTATCTCCTCCATTCATTCAATAAACATATATTGTGTCCCTACTTTAAGTCAGCATTGTTCTGAGCACTAGGTTTACATTAGTGGATAAAACAGTGCAAAGACCCTCCCCTCCTGCAGCTTGCATTCTAACGCAGGGAGACAGAGAATAAACCAACAGATAGCAAAAGCATGAGCCTACCAAGAGGTAACAGGTGCTATGGAGCAGTCAAGCAGGAAGTAGGATAAGGAGTATTGGGGATTCATCTTAAATGGGGTTTGTGGAAGACCTCATGAGTAGGTGGCATTTCAGCAACAACCTGGAAGAAGTGAAGAATTGAGCCATGGGGTATCTGGGAGAGAGAACAGCCATGGGGCGTCTGGGAGAGAGAACAGCCATGGGGTGTCTGGGAGAGAAAACAGATACCTCATGGCTCACTTTTTCACTTCTTCCAGGTTGCTGAAATGCCACCCACTCATGAGGTCTTAAGACCTCATGGTTTTAAGATCCATCCCAGTAGAACAAATCTTTGCCTTTTTTTAAATGCCGCTAGCCGTTTGTTTACACCCCTCAAACATCGTGCTTCTCTCTCACTAGACTGTGTTCTGTATTTATCCCTCCCACAATGCTCTCAGTGACGGGTAGCACTAAGCATAGCTGCTGAATGAATAATGAATTATTTACAAAGGAGCTATGGCCTGAAAAAACAACTCTTGCATTTCAAATGTGTCTAACCCACTTACCATTAAAATAACTTTAAGCACTTGGATGGTCTGTCTCAAAGTAAGTTGACCTATGTACGAGGAGAACAAAATTATATAATAAGATCATTCTAGGTAATTCAAATGCCAAAGTACATTTGCTGGAAATGACTAGTTAATTGGAACCAAAGTGGGTTGTTTTGCCAGAGTTTAAACTCCATCTGCCACTAACTAGCAATTTGACATTGCACAAGTTATTTATTTAACTCTTCTAAGCCTCAGCTGCATTATCTATAAAGTGGGAATAATGAGAGGACTTTGTTGATGATGCTATGAGAATTAAATGAAAGCACAGGGCCTGGCACAACTAAGTGCTCACTAAATACTATTGTAGTCATTTCTATTAGTAATTTTATCAAATCTTGGTCTAAATATGCAACATGGGAAAGCAACCAATGGATGATTTAACCAATTACTTGCTTCAATGGGGAAAAAAGTTTATCTGATTGTTTGATGGAATTAGCTGATTAATTCAGGCAAACGTATCAGTAGGCCCACGTTTTGCATAGACACTATAGTGAATTAAGATAATTAACAAAACATTTGAGAAAATAAAACATGGAAACATATGTAAAATAATTTTCTTATTGCTCTCCAACAAAGTTGTTTCCTTCCTACAGTATTCACTCAAAATGCATTGCACAAAGATTTTGCCTCCATTGTATATCCATATGCCAAAAGATGCAAATCCCAGCCCTTCATACTTTACAGTGACAAGCTTAATTGGACTATGCACATCTCTACAGTAGATTCTTGCACTTGCATTCTTAATATCCCAACTTTCAAGTGCTTGTGAGCAACAGTGAGGATTTCTGAATTTAACTGCAGTCGTGTTGATTAACGACAGGCACATTCTGAGAAATATGTCATTAGGTTATTTATCATTGCACAAACATCATAAACACAAACCTAGATTCGGCAGCCTATTGCACACCTAAGCTATGTGGTATGGCTTATTGCTCCTAGACTACCAATCTACACAACATGTTACAATAATGAATACTGTAGACAATTGTATTTATGTATCTAAACATAGAGAAGGCACCACAAAAACACAGTATCAATCTTACGGGACCACCATTCTATAGGCAGTCCATCCTTGACTGAAATGTGGTTACACAGTGCATGATTGTATTTGTATTGAGATCTTGACTCTTGTAGGCTGCAAGACTGTTCTTCAGGAGCGAGTTGGTGCTGTAGAATACGTGTAGGATTTTTTGCCTTGTACTTGGAAAGAATCAAGCCTTCTGCCTAGTAAACATGTCTCAATAGCTTCGTTGCCTTTTACACATCTCTGTGTGGAGTAAATCTTCCTTCAAACAATAAATGTTTTCTACTTGGGAAAATTGGGGAAGAGAATAAAGAGGTCAAAGTGAAGGCACTGGAAACGTTGAGGATTCCCAAAGGTATGAGGCTGTGTGTCTCATAGTTTTGAGCTAAAGTATGTAACTTTTATTCCTAAATTTATACCTGTGTAAATTCCCAAGTCAGAGACTAATCAGATACTTTGCTTCTTGTCCCTATTTGTGTCACAGCAATTACTTTCCTCAAGTTTGGTGTTTCACTTTGTTTTTTGTCATCTCAGAAATTTGACACTTCTGAGTACAGCTTTAACGAGGAATGTCAACACTGTAAGTTTAGTTTAGGCTTTCTATTGTAAATTAAATGAAATTCTGAAAGTTTTCTATTTAAGGACATGGCTGTTTAAAGAAGGAAACACTAAACTTTAAAATCAGCAAAAATTGAAGTGATTATAGCTTTTAAATTTTGATCTATTCAGTAGAAATTCTGTTTTTCTACTTCAATCTGAGAATTATTTTTGACTGTTAAAAAGTCACATTATCAGTTAGAGAACGGTTTCTAATTTAGAAATCTTTTTTAACTTGGTTTTCTCATGTGGTTCTCATGATAGCACTGTGAGGTAGTTTCTGAAGATGACATTCTTATTTTACCAGTGAGAAAACTTAAGCTTAGAGGCATTAGACAGTGTCCATAAACTATCTTCCTGCATGTGGCACACAGATGGGGGTGTTCATTACTTGCGATTGCTCTTATCGCTACTGACATTTGATCTCAGCTGACCTGAGGGTAGGACTGAAGTTCAGATCCCCCTGTTCTCAATGCAGAGGACTTTCCAATGTAGCATTCAGCCTTGCCCACACCCCTACCTTCAAGATGGGAGAGAATGAGGATTCCTCAGCTCTAACCTGCGTGAGGTTTCTCCCTTGCCCAAAGCCAAAACATCAAGATGAGGTCCTCACGGTAGAGAAGACTAGAAATGGAGTCTTCATGGATTGTTGGAGATGGAGGGATTCTTGGAGACTGGGGAAAATGTTCGTAAGTGTAAACCCTTATGGATTCTCCTAGTCAAATAGCTCCAGGGCAGCCCCTTTCTTGCCTTCTCAGAACCACAAATTGATTTTCTTGCTTCACTTGTGGTTTCTGGCAGATTCCTCTTCTTGCTGGGCCCAATATGAAACAGAATGTGGTCTCACAGACCTGTTACACTTCCTTCATTCCCTGAAGCTAGCATGTAGTTCTTTTGAGACTTCTTTCTGTGTTTGTACTGCTAGTAGCCATGGAAAATCAACAAGGATAAAAAGCGTACCGTCCTTTGATGTGGTTTGCATTCACCTAAATTGGAGGAGTAGGGAACATAATAAAAGTATGTCAAGCATGGGGGCAACCTGGAAACCCATATGGTAACGGGCTGAAATCACATGTAGCTATTCCAGCAGCCTCCTGAACATCAAGGAGCTAGCGGGGTGGCTAGGAGGTGGGATCAGGTCAACAATGGTTGCAAAGTGCTCTCCTTCATCATTTTTCTGTCCCTTTCACTCTCTGTTCTTTGCCCCATCCCTAGTCCTCTTCCTGGCCATCCCTGGTCCTGCCTTGTCACTATGAAATGAAATCTGTACTGTGAAAAGCAACATTTGGAGCTGTAGAAGAGTTCCCCCAAAACATCTAAGTCTCTAAAAGAAAAGGGAAATGAAATGTTTGAAAGTGGCAGCAACTACTTGAGGGAAATGATAGAGAGGGAACAGGGGACTCGTGGTGATGAAGGAGTCGCCATCACTGTATGTCACACTGCCAGTGTGTGGATTAGCTACTGTGACTTAGGCCAGCAAAATTTACCCTATCCCTCTCCTTCCACCCACACACACTCTGTTTTCTGGAAAATGCCATTTTTTAAATGTTACTCGTGGGTTTGTCTTTTCTCTATCTCCTTTTCTACTGTCCTAGAAATGTAATTTGGGAAATGCAGCCAGATTTAAATATTTGAGATCATTTAGGAAAGAGCAACTCACCCAACCTCAGGTAACTACTAGATTCCAAGGAGAAACCATGAACCAGCAGAGGTAGGTCATTCCCTTAGGCAGCATTTATCAACATGTGATATTTTGCATAACCCCATCAAAATCACCTCGGGTACTTATTAAAAACTAAGATTTCAAGGACTAATTCAAACCAAGCTGCAATTGAATATCTAGGGGTGGGCACCTGGAAATTGCATTTTAAACAGGTCCTCCCCATCCATACACACATACCTATGTTATTTGTATGCATCTTAAATTTGAGAACTATACTTCAGAGGCTTAAAACACTATGTCATAATTTTAACTGAGGCCTAGGTCAGCCAAGTTCCAAGTTAGAATTTTTTTTTTTTTTTTGTCAGTAACATAGAATACATCTTTTGCTTTATATAATGGAATTTCCTCAAATAAGAAGTTCTATTTCTTTCATCAGTCCAGTATCCTCTTCCCTGAAAAATACCTTGCCCACATGTCTAAATTATTATCTTTTTTTCTTGAGTCTCCTCCACTGAAAGAGGAAATAAAAGCAATAGATGTTTCCTTTGTACATTCTGAAGCTATTTCCTAATACCCTTGACTACCACCCTTATCTGTCCTTCCACTGGTGCTGAAAGCACAACAAAGAAAAACACTCCAAATTCAATTGATTTGAACTAAAAGCCACTAGTCTGGGAGCCAGGCCAATAAATAAAATGGCAAAAACTTATTTGAACCAATTAGATAGGGATATGCAAATTAATTGGCCATGATATCAGGGTCAAGCAATAATATGCAAATAAACTGGCATCTTATTGAGCTAATGGGACAGGAATATGCATAATAAGTTGGCTGTGATGTCAGAAGCTTCATCATAATTTTAGGCATGAATGTTACAATATAGTATCAATTCTGGGACACTTCAAAATGCTTAACTACAATATTGATAAAATAATCTAAATTCCTAAAACGTGAACAGATTGGTCTAAAAAACAAATGACAAGTCTTGAAACTGGATCATTCTAGAAAATGAGTAATTAGAAAGGATTATAGCCAAGCCCGGCACAAGTTGGGACCCAGGCACAGTTACTCGTTTCCACAGAATGGATAGAAATGCTATGCCTGAAGGACTAACAGTTTTAGAGAAATGAGCAGACGTGAAATCAAGAGAAATAAGTGATAGACTGTAATGTATTTGTTCAGAACAGTTAGCCCAAAAACTCCTAAGTAAATTCTTTAGCCAGCAAGTATATATCCAATCAGTCAACAAACATCATGTGAAAACTCCTTTGTGCCAGGCACCATGCCAATCTTTGGGAATATGAGCAAAAACAGCAGACACTTGCATAGCAGAATGTGAGCCAGACACTGTTCTAAATGCTTTACATATGGCTGATTTAATCTCCATTACAACCCTATGAGGTAGATACTATTTTTAATGTGATTTTATTGATGATGGAACTGAAGGACAGAGAGGTACATAACTTGCCCGAGGTCACAGGATTACTATTTGACAGAGCTAGGATGTCAACCCAAGCAGACTGTCTTCAGACTCCAATGAATAAAACATGATGTCTAGGTCCTTATCATTGCTCAGCAGGTTCAACCTGGAGAACAGGTGGGTAACTACATGCTGCAGTTTGAAAGATGTCCAAAAGTGACCTGATTCCAAATATCCTCTATACTCGAACTAAAATTCTATCATGGAACTCACTAACATAAATCAGTTGGTTGACTGTTTAATTAATTCTTTGGCTACTTAGACAGAAAAGGTGAGATCAACAAGTCCATAACACCAGACATTGAATAGTCATCGATGATTTTTATTCTGGAAAGGACTGTATCAGTTTCTTCCTAATGCACAGATTGGTATGTTATTTTTAGTGACTTATTCTTCATACACAAAAGAGGATGAGACACAAAACAGTGACATTTCAGCTGTATCTGTACAGGTGCAGAAGAGAGGTTGCCGAACATGGTGGAAGAGAGTCCAAGTTTAAGGGATTTGGGTGCCTTTTGGAAATTAAAGAAAATTTTTACTGACAACTAAATTTTAGCTAGGGCTAATTCTGTAAAGGAGTACGTGATATTATTGCGAGAGGGGCAGTATGATGTAGGAGTACAAAAGCTTACTACCCCTGTAAATTGTTATGGCACTCTTTGGGTCAAAATTACATATATAAATATTAACATTAAAGAAATTTGAATTGCAATAGACAACTTACCAGGAAAATACATCTCAGCTAAATAATGTTAACAAGAGAAATCTATGGATGAAGAAGTAGAAACAGGGAGGTCTGTTTTAAGGCACTTTCACCAGTCACTTAAAACTTGTAATTCTGAAGGTAAGACAAATGTTTCCAGCCATTGAAATGCAAAGCTCAGTGGGTAAATTTAAAAAATCTAGCTGAGCTGAGTAAGCCTAAAAATGTGGTAGATGTGCTTCATTTGGGTCAAGCTAAAAAATAATACACTGAAGGGAAAACATGACCCGATTTAGAGTACAGAGAGTAATAGGATCAATTATAAATCAAGAAAAATGTCACATAGAACCATATTGAAGACATTCACCAAGTGAACGTGTCTTTTTTGCTACCCCAAAAAAGGCTTGATGGTGTCACAGAAGATTTTATAAATAAAAGGGAAGGAAAATCCCCTTCCTTCGTCCAAGTCCAGAGCTCATTCATGTGCACAATACACAGAGTTTTGGTTGTCCACCTCAGGAAAGACAGTGGTGTTAGATGACTATCTGCTGGAGGACGGCAGCTACAATAGAGGGATGAAGGGGCTGTGTGTGAGGACAGGCTAGGAACAGTGGGACTTTGTGGTCTGGAAAAGGAAAGCTGAACAAGGATATGATGAAAGTCTGAAAATCTTGAAAGGTAGAGCTAGAGTAATACCTACCTATTTATCACATCCCACAATACCAGAATCAGGAAGTCACCTTGATGTTTGAAAGAGAATAGATAAAAGGGACAGCTATTCAGGATGATCTCAAAGGCACCTTTCTACTCAAAATTTCTTTGTCAAATTTCCTTTACTACTTTACAGTTGGGTTGTAAATACGTGTTGCTCTAGGAAATGGAACAGATTGAAATATAAGACTGAGATAAATGTATGTCTGTTTTGTGTTATAGGCTTATAAGGAGACATCTCTAAACCTTTGTGTTGTCTTGTAGGAACCCCTCAAGCCTTTCCATGGGTAACCATAAATAGCCCACAGCTGCATATCTCACTGGTCCAACCCAGAATGCTTACATTTGCATTCTTGAGTTGGACACTTCTATTCCCTTCTCTTCATTCAGTAAACAGAAAAAAAAAAAAAAAAAGGAAGGTCGGAATTTCTAGCAGGTAATTGCACTGGGAGGAATAGAGCCCCCACAAATTCCTATTTTTAAAAATTATATTTAGTGGGTTCTCCCAGGAGATATTTGGGAGTTTCTAATAAAACTATTAAAAACATGTAGCAAAAGTCAGTGCTTATTTTCCCCTTCCTTTTATAAAGGTATAAGATTCCTGATAGTAAAGCCTATAATAGGTGACAAAAGCATGCAATGTTTTGAGTCTCAAACTCTACAATAATGCTCAGAAATGGAAACATCAAAGACAGTCTTTAAAAAAAAAAAAAAAAAAAAAAACTGTACTGGCCAGGTGCAGTGGCTCACACCTGTAATCCCAGTACTTTGGCAGGCCAAGGTGGGAGGATCGCTTGAGCCCAGGAGTTTGAGATCAGCCTGAGCTGCATAGTGGGACCCCCATCTCTACAAAAAAATTAAAAAAAAAAAAAAAAAAACTAGCCGGGAATGGTAGCGCACACCTGTGGTCCCAGCCACTTGGGAGGCTGAGGTGAGAAGACCTCTCGAGCCCAGGAGGTCAAGGCTGAAGTGAGCTGTGATTGTGCCACTGCACTCCAGCCTGAGTGACAGAGCGAGTCCCTGTCTCAAAAAAAAAAGGAAAAAATTGTACTTTATTAAATCACCTCTGCTCCCAAAAGTATATACTGTTTCTACTTGGTTCCTTAATACCTTATTCTTAATCTCAGTTATGAAGATATCATTATTGTTCCCTTTTCACCATAGTCTTGCCACCTGCTGCACCATGAGCTACTTTGAGAGCAGAGATTGTGTCTACTTATGTCTCTGTTCTCAGAGCCCCTAGCATATATGCTGAAGAAACAGACTTTAATATACCCTGCCTAAACAATCAGTTATGAATTTTTAAATTCCACTAATCTAACTGATTATTTTATCTCATCTTCCAAATGATCTGACTTAGTTTCATCACTTAATGCAATTATTTTGGCATCATATAGTAGTAATCCTATTATAATAGAAATAACAGCTCATAAATAAAAACCAGATAATGGAATTCTTAAAATCAATTGGTTATTTTAGCCATCATTTTCAGAAGATTTTACTTCCTTCCTTCATTTCCCCCTTCCCCACCACCTTTGGTGGTTAAAAGAAGAAAAAAGAAGCAGACTATCTCCAAGAGATAAAAGAAGAGAGTGACACAGAAATGCACACATTACTGTAGTTATACCTCAATGACAGTCATAAAGGCATTTTCAAGGGAAAAAGTAAAGACAGAGAATGATCCCCTGGTCACCTTTTGCCCAGCATGAACAGATAAGGCAATGATTCAGCATCTTACTTGCCCACTGTTTTAAAGACTAACTCCTTATCAAAGGAAGCCAAAAGACCATAGCAGCTGACTGCCTTCTTGAATTACTAATGGCCTAAGTTTGGTGGCACATCATTTTCAGTGATGACTGGAAAACTAGGAGGCTTTCTATAATTTTTTTCTTTCAGAAATAAATGATTTTATTTAACTTAAAAAAGAAATAAGCACATTTATTTTATATCCTCAGAACCACTGAAACTGCTTTTACCCAAAACTAAAGCAACATGATTAAGAAATTAATAGATTTCAAACTACTGATTTCAGTCAACAATATGATGGTGTAATTAACTAATAAAGTGTCCTGTTAACAAAAACAAGAGCTGAATGCACATTTCGTGATAGTGCACTTGCAGAATTACTACATATACTACATATACATATGAAACTGCAAGATTACTCAGTAATCTACTGATGCAGCTGTCATTTGTTGAGAATATTATGAACTTTCATATCCTTATTAAGGAAACAAATGCTTCCACAAATAGTACTGTGTTTAAATATTTCTCTAGAATATTAGTTTTAAAATTATAGGAAAGCTCAAGAAATAAAGTTAACCCATAACCCCACCACTTCTTTTCATACATAAGTAAAAAAGTAACTCAAATCAGCCCCTCTAATCCTTTCCCATTCCTCAGAGTTAATTGACTCAAGGAAATAATTTGAAATTTTATATCATTTCAGGTATTCTTTCTGCTTATATCAATTCTATACATATATATACAAATATATATATGCATTTTACAAAATGGGATTTTAAACACATTATTCTGTAATTATTTTTCACCTAGCAATATATAATAGAGATTCTTTGGACCAGCATATCGGTCTGCCATATCTAGTGGTTGCATAGCATCCCTTTGTTTGAATGTATCATAGTATATTTAGTAATTCTCTTATAAATATAACTATGAGAAAAACTATATAACTTCACCAAAAGACTTCAACTGAGACCTAAGTAAATAGTTAAATAACATGCTCTTGGATAGGGAACAATATAGTAAAGATGTCATTCTTCCCAAATAAATGCCATAAATGAATTTGAAACGTAAGTAACACACTAAAAGAAAGCTTTGCCTCACATAAACAGATCAAATATTAATATCCCTATAATACAAAGAATTTCAACATATCAGTGAGAAAGTAAAGCAATAGGAGAAAGTCTCTATTTTATTAATGTTCCTAAAATGTACTTGCTGCTGCTTCTACTACTGGCTGCTGTTGCTGAGAAGTAAGACGTTACATTTATACAATGTCATTATGCATCTAAATAAGAAAGGATTTTAAAGTAAGATGCAATTACCCTAAGTTCAAAATCTAAAAATGTGTTGCTTAAAAAAAAACCTAGACTGATTGCAAAGAGTACCAGAAAAAAAAAAAAAAAAAAAAAAAAAAGCAAGTCATTAGCTTGTAGATTTTCAAATTTTCATCAACTGTATTGGCAGGAGTTTGAATCCATTAAAACACGCAATCCAGCAGCATTATTATGATAACAACTTGCAAAGATCTGTGACAGTCACTAAAAGTCAAAGTAAAAATATATACCACTATGAAAGTCATTTTTAAGGGAATTTTCCAATTTCTAGACTTTACAAAAAAAAGTAAGCATTTGAAAGCTACTTTTACTAAAAGTTGCCAATTCAATTTGTGTCTCTAGAAAACACTCCTGCATTTTACGGCACTGTCTTTAATGTAGTGAAAATATTGCAAATGAAACTAGCCTAAAGGGCAATAATATATCACAGTAAATCTCCAGTTACTATAATTAGGAATCTATTCTAATCTTACTGGAAAGACGTGTTAGTGTTTTATGTTTATAAGGATTTCACTGAAATTTTTAAAAAATAGCTTAGTAGAAGAGATTTTAAAAGAAGCAGTGAATGTTTATGAATTATGCAAGTCTGAACTTTCATTTTAATAACTTCATTAAAATATAAAAACCTTAAAAGCCTCCCATCAGGAATTTAACTTTATAGAAATGCTTTATATGTGCCCTGACCTTGCCAAGAGGCAGGCCTAAGGTATGATTTAACAGTTACTACAGGGCAAAGCCTAATAATAAATACCTATCTGAAAATGCCAGCATTTGTCCTTGCCTTCTTGGCCTCCAGTGGAGTTGCAACTCAGCCATAAACAGGCCCTCTCCTGAGAGACAGCAGGGCGCAGCAGAAAGGGAACAGCAATTGGCCCTGGAAAGCCTGGATCGGAAGCCTTTAACCTTTCTGATCCTCAGTCTGTTCATCTATAAAACTGGGGTATTAGAGACAGCCACATTGTTGAGTAAACAAATGAAATAACATTAAGTGGAAGCTCCAAGTAGAAAGCACTATATATATAAATATTGGTTGTTTCTAAGCAAAAGACAGTTCTTGGTTAACTCTTAATTTTTCTCACACATATCCTGGCTCCAGGAGAATGTGTGTCCCTATATGGCTGATATAAATAATACTCTGTGTGTGTGTGTGTGTGTGTGTGTGTGTGTGTGTGTGTGTGGTGTGGTGTGGTATGTTCAAAGAATGCCTCTTCATTATTTGGATGGCAGTCACATGCTTTGGCTAACTTATGTTGGCATCCTGAAGCTAACAGCAAATCCTCCTCCTATCTCCTGTTACTATGTGGACACAAGACCCAGCATATTTTATAAGAAATCAGACCAGTAGTATATTTCTACCACCTTCAGCTTGTTAAGCTATTTATTTGAGTTAAGACACCGAGTTCCCTTCCAAGTACTTCTTTTATGATAACAGATCCAAGACAGACACAGCTAATTGAGCCATTGAATAGGGACAAAGAGGAAGAACAGAGCCTCTGTCATCCTAATTATCAAGTTAATGCCTGGTTGCTGGACAAACTCTCCCTCTCTCTAAAATGAACCACCACAAGATGAAACCTGCCATTGCAATGTTAATTAGACCAGAAGTGGCAGGACCTGGTCCCAGAGCAGCTCCTGGTTGTCTTTCCAAATAATTTTTCCCCAGCTAATAAATACCTAATTGGATACAATATGAGTCGGTATTTGTTGTTCATTGCTACATAATTGAGTGGTCAAGATTTCATCTTTCACCTGTCTCTACAAATTCTCAATCTCCACAAATAGTCAACATTAAAAACAAGAAAGTTACCCATGTAAATTTCTACATCCTTGCATCCAAAGACCCTTTAACTCTCTTCAGCTTGCTTTCCTCTACATGAAATTTCATTGTCTATATTAAACCTATCCCCAGGCTGTGCCCATCTTGGCATTTCAAAAAAAAATAGAAAAACCTGGTTGGATTATACATCTGCCTTCTCCTTAAATCAGATGAATTGCTCCCCTTGCTGATAGGATAAGTAGCTCAGTTAAAGCATATACTAAGAATCTAGGTAAGAAATGTGAAAAAAAAATGTTGCTTATTAGTCCTACAGCAGAGATGATACCTTTATACCACTTTGATTTGTTATTTAACTAATTGCTATATTTACCCATATCAGTCGTGTTGAACTGTGCCTCCCTCAAACAACTAGCAAGACTGACCTGAGGTTGAACCAATTGCTTAGGACACATCCTCTATGAAGCTATAAACCTGAAACCTATCTATATTTCAGTCTCTGGAGATGAAAGTGTCAGAGCTGGCAGGGCATGGTGGCTCATCCCTGTAATCCCAGTACTTTAGAAGGCTGAGGCAGGAGGATTGCTCGAAACCAGGAGTTTGAGACCAGCCTGGGCAACATAGTGAAACCCTGTCTCTACAAAAATTATTAGCCAGGCGTGGTGGCATATGCCTGTAGTCCTAATTACTCAGGAGGGTGAGGCAGGAGGATTGCTTGAGCCTAGGAGGCTGAAGCCCATGATCACTCATACGGCTACATTCCAGACTGGGTGACAAAGCGAGACCCTGTCTCAAAAAAAAAAACCAAAAAAAGTGTCAGATACATTTAAGAGGTATATTTCAGCCTGATCCATATTGAGATTAAGGGCTGCTTTCTTTTAAATAAAGGTATGTTTAGTATTTCTACAGTAGGATTCAATACAATAGAATTAAAAGTATGTGTGAGTTTAGCCCAAAGCTAAAGAGAAAGATACTATTCTCAAGCCAAATTACATACAGTATGTAGATATACCTGTGTCTTTATCTTTTTTTTATTTTTTTGAGACAGGCTCGGATATATCTTTTAAAATCGACTTGCCCTCCTACTTTTATAGCACATGCAGATTTTGATTCTTATAACTGTCACTTGAAATTTTGTTTTTTAAAGTTAAATTAGTCCAACCATCTTGCATGCTGCAAGAGGAACTAGTTATTCAAGCTATGAGGATTTAGTATTTGCTTACAAGCAAGATAACAAGAATGGAATCTTTTTTATCTTGGGTGGGTCAGTGAGCAAAAAGATGTTTCTTTTTATTTCTGTGTGCTATTGGTATGGGTGGTTCTCATCATTGCCTCTCTAACTTTTCATTTAAATTTCAAAATGATTTAATCTTAAATGTAAAATAACTGTGAAATCTTATTACCAAGATTATTCATTTCAAAGATGAGTCTCCGGCAACAGAGTTCCTACACTCTATGCTGAGAGATCTGGAATATTGCATTCATTTCTGAGAACACACTTAAGAGGAGAGACATTAATTTTCTGAAGCACATCCAGCAGGAAATCAGGGTCGTACAGAGGGCAGATACAGTCTCAGTGAAGGAACAGTTCAAGGAATTGGAGATATTTAAGCTGCAAAATACAGAACTCAAAGAGGACATAACTGTCTGAAAAATGTGGGAAAAGAATTGAACCTACTCTTATTAACTATAAAGACCTGAACTGGGATCCATGAGTATAAGCCATGGAAATCATACTTTGTTCTTCCCATTTTAGTTCCCAAGCAAAAGCTAGACGAAGGTTTAACTCAGAAATACTGAGTTAGGGATGGTACCCTATCTACCTGCCATAGGTTAGGGAATTAACCTATTAAATCCCTCCAATCTCCTAAAGTTTCATTTTAAAACTCTAAAAGATCATGCCCAGCCTAAAGATAACATCAGCCCATGGAAGAACACATCTATTAAAGACAAAGGTATCCTCACCAAAAGTGATTATTTTATTTTTTCCTTAAGATAATAAGAATGAAAGACTACTACTGCTAATAATAATTATAGTTATAATCTAGTCAGTGCTTTCTCTGCTGTGAATTTACTAATTTGGCCTTGTTTAATCCTATTCACACTCTCATAAGGTAGGTATGGTTATCCCCATATATGAATGAGAAAACTAAGGTTTGGAAAAGTGACTTGCTCAAGGTCACAAGGTAAAGAAATGGCAAAGGCCCAGCTCCTCACTCCAGCTGCATCTGTTACCTAAGCCTGCCCACTTTCTCACAGCTTCCCCCACCTAGACTGTGCACACTGTAATTTCAATTGGCTATAATCCCCAAATCATAGAAGCCTCAATTCTAGAAGATAATGAATGCTCTTGAGCAGCAAAATGATCATCAGTTGACTCACAATGAATACTCTCTATAGATTATTTTGACAAAGTAACGCTATCCAACTGTGCCTGCAAATGCCAATACATGCAAATCCCTGCGACTTCA
Source organism: Mandrillus leucophaeus (assembly GCF_000951045.1). NCBI lineage: Eukaryota > Metazoa > Chordata > Mammalia > Primates > Cercopithecidae > Mandrillus > Mandrillus leucophaeus. The sequence continues at coordinate 4,371,617 of NW_012102310.1, forward strand.
TAAACAGCAAATGCCCTAATGAGCTAAAGAAACAATTGCTCTTTATTCATTTTTTTCAGTGTGTTTCTTACTTCTGCTGGAAAATAATGTCCAGAAGGAATTTGTAGTCTATTCAATGACTATAAAAAAGAGGAAGGTTAGTGTTTACAAGTTTACATCATACAAAAAAGAGTGGCCGTGAAACAGTGAGCTGTGGCTTCCTGGTGGGAAGACACTCATATGCAGCCTGTGACTTCCTGGGCAGTTTTAATTTACTTTTAATCATTTCAGAAGTTGTGCCTCCGAGGTTTGAGATAAAAAGCTTCATAGCATCTTGCCTTTTTCTCTCTTTTCTGCCCTTCCTTTTTTAGCTTGGTAAAATGTAGTCCAGAGAAAGAGGTGGAGGGTGAAGAACCAGTTTCAGTATTTGCTCCTCCAGGAAACTTCCCCACATATCCTAAACCCATTTTTGTTCTTCTTTACCTTTATACTGTCCATGTTTTTTCACTTGATCACTGACTGTTGTGTTTCTTTGATTGTGTTCTGTACATACCTTTTCTCATTCATGAGACTGAATTATTTAATCATCAGGGTTATCGACACCCTCATTATTTCTTTTTCTGTGTTCCCATGGTCCACTGGAGTTATCTCGTCCCATGATTTATCACACACCGTAGGTGTCCATGGCTCTTGCTCTGTGAACCCCTTTAAAGAGACCCAACTTAATTCACTTTTGTATAACCATCATCTAGCATCGCCTAGCACATCGTAGGCCCCCATGAGGAAATTAAATTAAATGAAAACTCCGATAGTTCTTTTAATCCCCAGTGTTTGACATATAGTATGAACTGAATTGAAGTAAAGTGAATTAAATTCAATCAGAACAAATCAAAATGAATTGAAATGACTGTATTAAGACATTGTTATGTTGGATAAAATTATCCAGTTTATATTTATAATTTGAAGAAAAATTGATTAGCATAGCCTAGCTATGTTGTTGAGTGATTCCTATGATGGACACTCAAGATTGCCCATTAAGTTACTACCATAGAAAGGTCAGCAGCCTTTAGGCCCAATATTGCAGTTACTTATTTAAGTTGAGGCCATAAGGGTAGACATAGTCTAAATCACTATGTATTTAAAGAATGGCTGAGAAATGTAGACTGAACCCTGGAAGGCTGACAGTGTTTCTGAACAAGCAAATGATGTTTAAAGTGAACTGATGCTGTTGATTATACAGGAGGATTCCCCAAAAAGTAGATCTAAAATTTCATTTCCAGGGCTAAGTCACCTTCTTGGTCCATGGTTTGCTGTGATCCCAGAGGGAGAGGAAACCATACCCGCAACACTCCCATCCCTCCCCTCTTTTCTTATTTGTAGCTTCTAAAAAGTAGTCCATCAGCACGCACTGTGCACCCATCTGGGTTCAGCCCTGAGTTAGGCACCTGAAATTCAGTCAATACAATGAACATTATCTCTCCATTTTGGGGTCCTAACATCTCAAAAAGGAGACCAACAATAAGTAAGTACCAAAAATATTAATCATAAATGATCACACATTCTATCAGCATGTGAAAGAGAGAAATGACAAGATATTCCCCTCGTCCAAAAATGTAGACTCTGACTTAGGAGTATAGGCAATTCTTTTCTCAAAATTATATCCCTTTTCATCAAAAAAAAAGTAATTACTGGTAAACAAGAAAAATAAGCATTTTGTAAAAATGAAAATGACTGGGGGAGAGAGGAATGTCCTCCCCTACCATCTGTGCTTAACTAGCTTAGGCTTGTCTAATGAGACCAGACATCTTTTAATATTGATGATGTTCACCTATCAGTAAAACTTTGGGAGCACATTCCTCTTTATACATTTACTTGTAGGTTTGTAAGTGTATATTTACTGCGATAGTAATATAAAATGGATATTATAAACTTAAAAGTCAAAAAATGTAAAAGATAAAGCAAAAGTAAACATTTTACAATTATTTGCCTTATGAATGATAAAAATGTTACTCTCCCTTTAAAATATAATTACTAATATGTTAATAAATATGCCTCACTTTTCTTTAAGATATCTGTTTAACTTTGTCATGTAGCAATTCACAAGTATAATATTAGATTCCATTTATTTCAACACTTAGTTTTATAGACAGTCACATCTGAAAAAATGCCTCACAAATGCACAATATTCATAATATTTAATATGAGCTTAGTTTGGAATTTACAGAAAATATGTCAATGTATCACATCGACTGAAGTTTCTGATGTTTTTTTAAATTTTAGCCAGCTTCTCTAACCTGAAATAGATGATCATTCTTACCTGTAGTCATGACTGACAGAGCACAGCTGAGGAAGAGGTACCAGCTCTGTCGTATTCTCATTTCTCACTCGTATTTGCATTATCAATTTTTCTTCAAGCCACAGTTGTTGTTCAGGACTCATTTTAGGCAACATGCTCATTTTTTGAGTAGTTTGGTACAATTAAATAACATAATCTATAAACCAATTTAACTGGCCTCACATAAAGTGCAATACATAGAAAAACACTAACAGCAAATAAAGTGCAGGCCGCTCTGGCACCCCACCCCACGGTGGCTCTTCCACGCCACCCTCAGGAAACCTTGAGTACTGCGTGTGAATCATGCCCGAACAGGGGCACCTCTGTGATACTGTACATCAGACCTCAGTAAATTTCCAATCCTTTATTTTTACAAGGAGAAAATAAAGTAGAAACTCTGGTATTTTCTTCTGGGGTGCCAGAAGTAAATATTTGAATTTCTACTTCATTTTTTCCACACTGGAGGTCAGAGAAACTAAAGGTTTCAAGTTTATAAACCAAAAGTCAGCCAGCAAATACATTTTCCTTTCCTTTTTCTTACCAAAGAGAAAAAGATGATACCATATTGATTAAGTTTTGTCTTTATAGACCAATTACTCATTAACCAGAAGGACAGATCATTGTTATTTATTAATGTGATACCGAATTTTTATTTTAAAATGGTACACATTCTAACAAACGGTAAGTTCTTCATAATTTTCAGAAATAATGCCTGGTTTTAAAAAGAAAAACAGATGTAAAGAGGCACGAAACCAGATTAGTTTCAGGACATTAGATGTCACCAGAAGAATAGGAATGGCTGCATGTTGCGCCTGTAAAGGGAAACACTGGATGGGTAGCAGGATGGCTGCTTACAAGGATTTGAAGAACTACCCTATGAACAAAAGTATGGAATCAGACATTCAGCAAATATGTATTAAATGCTCCCTAACTAAGTACCACAGTGAGGAGCTGGAGCGCTGGCGGTAGTGAGATGGATTTTGTGATACCTGCCTACAAGGAACTTGGAACCAGCTCAGGGAGATCCACTTTAAAATACTGTGTGATTTAGATTAGGAGTAAACAAACGTTTTTTGTAAAGGACCAGATAGTAAATATTTTAGGCTTTGCAGGCCACATGGTCTCTTACAACTAAATATTCAACTCTGCTATTGCAACACAAAAGCAGCCACAGACAGTCTGTAAGGAGTAGACATAGCTGTGTTCTAATCAAACTTTTTACTTGTGGATACTGGTATGTAAATTTCATATAATTTTATATGTCATGAAACGTTCATCTTTTTTATTTTTTTCAACTCTGAAAATGTAAAAATTTTCTTAGTTTATGACCTACAGAAACATGCAGCAGCTAGACCTGGTCCACAGTTAGTAATCTGCCGAGAGCTAATTAACAGGATTTCACAAGACCTCAGAGGAAGAGTACTTAACCTCCACTGGAGATTTCATGGACACTTCCTGGAGAAACCAAGAGCCGCGGTGAGGGATTGTGCAGGGCAAGGGGATAGGCCAAAAGGACAGTGAGAGCAAAGGCATGATTGTACAAAACAGACATGGTTGTACAAAAACAGTGTAGAGGAACTGCTAAGAAATGAAGTTAGAGAGGCAGAGCACAGTCAGGAAAATTGAACTTTATGTTCCAGAGGTGGTGAGTAGCCACTGCAGGGATTTAAGCAGGGAGTTTGTGCTGGAAACTGTAACATTAATTCCAGCTCAGGCTGTGGAATCAGCCTGACATGGTTAGGATCCCAGTCTGCCACTCACCAAGCATATGGACTCAAATCATTTTCTTACCCTCTTCAAATATCAGTTCCGTCACCTGAAAACCAAAGATAATCCCTACCTTGCTGTCTGTTATTCTCTCTTCTTGTACCTGTCTGCTTCACTTATTGCTCATAGTGTCACAACTAGTAATATAAATTTCCTTGCTGACTTGTTATTTGACTGGTGCCCCCTCTAGATTGTGGGGCCATGTCATCATCCATATAGACCACGTGCCTAGCAGGGCGCCTGACTCAAAAGTACCTGATGAATAAATGGGAAAAAAAAAATCAACTAACAATGATAAAGCCAACGATCTCCCACCTTGTAGTTCTATCACTATCCATGCTTGCTTCTTGCCTTACAAGGATAAACATGTTGTATCACTTATTTAAAGCTTGGAATAAAGTCATAAAGAAAAATGATTAACCATTTCTATACAACTATTTTATTCACAATGTTTATTTTCTTGAGCAAGTTCACATTCCATTTCACTTTGCCACATGGCTTTTCCTTCTTCCACTGAGATACACTTCCTCCAAGGAATTTTCGTAATCTAAATGTTACAGGAAAGGAGTCCCAATCCAGACACCAAGAGAGGGTTCTTGGATCTTGTGCAAGGAGGAATTCAGGGTGAGTCTGCAGTGCACAGTGAAAGCAAGTTTATTAAGAAAGTAAAGGAATAAAAGAATGGATACTTCATAGACAGAGCAGTCCCGAAGGCTGCTGGTTGTCCATTTTTATGGTCATTTCTTGACGATATGCCAAACAAGGTGTGGATTATTCATGCCTTCCCTTTTTAGACCATATAGGGTAACTTCCTGATGTTGCCACGGCATTTGTAAACTATCATGGTACTGGTGGGAGTGTAGTAGTGAAGACAACCAGAGGTCACCCTCGTCGCCATTTTGGTTTTGGTGGGTTTGGCTGGCTCCTTTACTGCAACCTGTTTTATCAGCAAGGTCTTTATGACCTGTATTTTATGCTGACCTCCTTTCTCATCCTGTTACTTAGAATGCCTTAGCCGTCTGGGGATGCAGCCCAGTAGGTTTCAGCCTCATTGTACCCAGCTCCTATTTAAGACAGAGTTGCTCTGGTTCACACGCCTCTGACATAAATGGGCAATTTTCTAGTTTATATTGCAGTGAGCTGGAAATGAAGCAAAATCTTTCCAATGCATAATTCAGCCTAATTTTTTTAACTTAAATTCACAGGTAGGCTAAATGGCTCATTTCGTTAATGATCTACAAATGTCTGCATGCCTCTTTATCTAAATTGCCAAAATACCTTTATATTTCATTGCCCAATGTCACATTATAAATTGTAAATATATGATTTATCTATTCATTAGATTTCCAGAACTCTTATTCTAGGGCAAACAAGAAAGCAATAAAATCCATGTTAAATTTTAGCTCATATTGTTCCTTATTGTTCAACTTCATTCATTCGTTCAACAAATACCTATTGAATGCTTACTGTGTGCCATGTACTGTTAAACCTTCCCTTTTGGAGATATATATGTAACATGTTTTTTAAGGTGTTTATTTTCTAAATAGCTTAAGTCTTAATCACCAATTTATTTTTTTCTTTTATATGTGTTGGTAATTGTGGCCTAGATAAAAGCCCTAGCGATTATAGTGACAGGACAAAATGTAAAAATTCTCAGGGCTACTTAAATTATACACAGATTTTAAGAAGCACTGTGTTGTGTTTCTGTCATCCTTCTACTTTCCAAAAGAATATATCTGCATCTTAAAATGTAATCACATTTACTTAAGACAGAGTTGCTTTTGGAAATTCAGACTTTGCTTATATTGTGTTTGTTGTATAAACAACTTAGCTTCCCTTTCTCCCTTTTAGTTACAGAATTCTGTAGGACTAATTATAGATTGAGAATATCCAGGGTGCTAAACTTATGTACAATTTACTCAACATACCCAATCT
>NW_012102310.1:4377682-4378054 GCF_000951045.1 Mandrillus leucophaeus
TTCTGTTTATATGCTGGATTACATTTATTGATTTGCGTATGTTGAACCAGCCATGCATCCCAGGGATGAAGACCACTTGATCATGGTAGATAAGCTTTTTGATGTGCTGCTGGATTTGGTTTGCCAGTATTTTATTGAGAATTTTTGCATCGATGTTGATCAGGGATATTAGTCTAAAATTCTCTTTTTTTGTTGTGTCTCTGTCAGGCTTTGGTATCAGGATGATGTTGGCCTCATAAAATGAGTTAGAGGCAATTCCCTCTTTTTCTATTGATTGGAATAGTTTCAGAAGGGATGGTACCAGCTCCTCCTTGTACCTCTGGTAGAATTTGGCTGTGAATCCGTCTGGTCCTGGACTTTTTTTGGTTGGTA
>NW_012102310.1:4380995-4381342 GCF_000951045.1 Mandrillus leucophaeus
TGTTCAATTCCCGCCTATGAGTGAGAACATGCAGTGTTTGCTTTTTTGTCCTTGTGATAGTTTACTGAGAATGATGGTTTCCAGCTTCATCCACGTCCCTACAAAGGGCACGAACTCATCCTTTTTTATGTGCATAGTATTCCATGGTGTATATGTGCCACATTTTCTTAATCCAGTCTATCATTGATGAACATTTGGGTTGGGTCCAAGTCTTTGCTATTGTGAATGGTGCCGCAATAAACCTACGTGTGCATGTCTTTATAGCAGCATGATTTATAATCCTTTGGGTATACATCCAGTAATGGGATGGCTGGGTCAAATGGTATTTCTAGTTCTAGATCCTTGAG
>NW_012102310.1:4381639-4382288 GCF_000951045.1 Mandrillus leucophaeus
CAACCTCCACCTCCTGGGTTCAAGCAGTTCTCTGCCTCAGCCTCCCTAGTAGCTGAGATTACAAGCACACACCACCATGCCCAGATAACTTTCCTATTTTTAGTAGAGACAGGGTTTCACTATCTTAGCCAGGTTTGTCCTGAACTCCTCACCTCAGGTGATCCACCGGCTTAGGCCTCCCAAAGTGCTGAGATTATAGGCGTGAGCCACTGCACCCTGCAAACCCTGCCATTTTCTAAGGAGTTCTTATACTTACATTCTAACATGTATTTTGTTATCACTCCAATCTTGAGTAAAATTAATAAGGGGATCATCTGTATGAGAAAACAGATAATTTGATTATTTTTCTAGAAATTAGTTATTTCCAAGAAAACTCTTTTCAAATATGACAAGATTTCCTGGGATTTAATTTGCAATTACTAATTTGTTCAACCAAAAGAAATTGGAGATATATATTCATTCAATGCCATGTATCGATATTCTATAAATATATATATTTCACGTGTGTGTTTATATATTCTTACTTTATTTATTTTTATTATACTTCAAGTTTGAGGGTACATGTGCACAACGTGCAGGTTTGTTACATATGTATACATGTGCTATGTTGGTGTGCTGCACCCATTAACTCGTCATTTACATTAGGTAT
>NW_012102310.1:4382859-4383586 GCF_000951045.1 Mandrillus leucophaeus
ATATTAGCCCTTTGTCAGATGAGTAGATTGCAAAAATTTTCTCCATTCTGTAGGTTGCCTGTTTACTCTGATGGTAGTTTCTTTTGCTCTGCAGAAGCTCTTCAGTTTAATTAGATCCCATTTGTCTATTTTGGCTTTTGTTGCCATTGCTTTCAGTGTTTTAAACATGAAGTCCTTGCCCGTGTCTATGTCCTGAATGGTATTGCCTAGGTTTTCTTCTAGGGTTTTTATGGTTTTAGCTCTAACATTTAAGTCTTTAATCCATCTTGAATTAATTTTTGTATAAGGTGTAAGGAAGGGATCCAGTTTCAGTTTTCTACTTGTGGCTAGCCAGTTTTCCCAGCACCATTTATTAAATAGCGAATCCTTTCCCCATTTCTTGTTTTTGTCAGGTTTCTCAAAGATCAGATGGTTGTAGATGTGTGGTATTATTTCTGAGGGCTCTGTTCTGTCCCATTCCTCTATATCTCTGTTTTGGTACTAGTATCATGCTGTTTTGGTTACTGTAGCCTTGTAGTAAAGTTTGAAGTCAGGTAGCGTGATGCCTCCAACTTTGTTCTTTTGGCTTAGGATTGTCTTGGCAACGCAGGCTCCTTTTTGGTTCCATATGAACTTTAAAGCAGTTTTTTCCAATTCTGTGAAGAAAGTCATTGGTAGCTTGATGGGGATGGCTTTGAATCTATAAATTACCTTGGGCAGTATGGCCATTTTCACGATATTGATTCTT
>NW_012102310.1:4385012-4456001 GCF_000951045.1 Mandrillus leucophaeus
TGTTTTTTCAGAGTCTAGGATTGCAACCCCTGCCCTTTTCTGTTTTCCATTTGCTTGGTAGATCTTCCTCCATCCATTTATTTTGAGCCTATGTGTGTCTCTGCACATGAGATGGGTCTCCTGAATACAGCACACTGATGGGTCTTGATTCTTTATCCAATTTGCGATTCTGTGTCTTTTCATTGGAGCATTTAGCCCATTCACATTTAGGGTTAATATTGTTACACGTGAATTTGATCCTGTCATTATGATGTTAGCTGGTTATTTTGCTCATTAGTTGATGCAGTTTCTTCCTAGCATCAATAGTCTTTACAAATTGGCATGTTTTTGCAGTGGCTGGTACCGGTTGTTCCTTTCCATGTTTAGTGCTTCCTTCAGGAGCTCTTGTGGGGCAGGCCTGGTGGTGACAAAATCTCTCAGCATTTGCTTGTCTGTAAAGGATTTTATTTCTCCTTCACTTATGAAGCTTAGTTTGGCTGGATATGAAATTCTGGGTTGAAAATTCTTTTCTTCAAGAATGTTGAATATTGGCCCCCACTCTCTTCTGGCTTGTAGAGTTTCTGCTGAAAGATCCGCTGTTAGTCTGATGGGCTTCCCTTTGTGGGTAACCTGATCTTTCTCTCTGACTGCCTTAACATTTTTTTCCTGCATTTCAACTTTGGTAAATCTGACAATTATGTGTCTTGGAGTTGCTCTTCTTAAGGAGCATCTTTGTGGCGTTCTCTGTATTTCCTGAATTTGAATGTTGGCCTGCCTTGCTAGGTTGGGGAAGTTCTCCTGGATAATATCCTGAAGAGTGTTTTCCAACTTGGTTCCATTTTCCCCATCACTTTCAGGTACACTAATCAGATGTAGATTTGGTCTTTTCACATAGTCCCATATTTCTTGGAGGCTTTGTTCATTTGTTTTTACTCTTTTTTCTCTAAACTTCTCTTCTGTCATCATTTCATTCATTTGATCTTCAATCACTGATACCCTTTCTTCCACTTGATCAGATCAGCTACTGGAGCTTGCGCCTTCGTCATGTAGTTCTTGTGCCATGGTTTTCAGCTCCATTAGGTCATTTAAGGACTTCTCTACACTGGTTATTCTAGTTAGCCATTCATCTAATCTTTTTTCAAGGTCTTTAGCTTCTTTGCAAAGGGTCTGAACTTCCTCCTTTAGCTCGGGAGAGTTCGATTGTCTGAAACTTTCTTCTCTCAACTCGTCAAAGTCATTCTCCATCCAGCTTTGTTCCATTGCTGGCAAGGAGCTGCATTCCTTTGGAGGGGGAGAGGTGCTCTGATTTTTAGAATTTTCCATTTTTCTGCTCTGTTTTTTTCCCCATCTTTGTTGTTTTATCTACCTTTGGTCTTGATGATGGTGACGTACAGATGGGGTTTTGGTGTGGATGTCCTTTCTGTTTGTTAATTTTCCTTCTAACAGTCAGGACCTTCAGCTGCAGCTCTGTTGGACTTTGCTGGAGGTCTACTCCAGACCCTGTTTGCCTGGGTATCAGCAGCGGAGGCTGCAGAACAGTGAATATTGCTGAACAGCAAATGTTGCTGCCTGATCGTTCCTCTGGAAGCTTTGTCTCAGAGGGGTACCCGGCCATGTGAGGTGTCAGTCTGCCTCTACTGGGGGATGCCTCCCAGTTAGGTTACTCAGGAGTCAGGGACCCACTTGAGGAGGCAGTCTGTCCGTTCTCAGGTCTCAAACTCCAAGCTGGGAGAACCACTACTCTCTTCAAAGCTGTCAGACAGGGACATTTAAGTCTGCAGAGGTTTCTGCTGCCTTTTGTTCAACTATGTCCTGTCCCCAAAGGTGTAGTCTACGGAGGCAGGCACGCCTCCTTGAGCTGCGGTGGGCTCTACCCAGTTCGTGCTTCCCAGCCACTTTGTTTACCTACTCAAGCCTCAGCAATGGCAGGCGCCCCTCCCCCAGCCTCGCTACCACCTTGCAGTTCAATCTCAGACTGCTGTGCTAGCAATGAGCAAGGCTCCATGGGTGTGGGACCCTCCGAGTCAGGTGCCAGGTATAATCTCCTGGTATGCCATTTGCTAAGATGGTTGGAAAAGGACAGTGTTAGGGTGGGAGTGACCTGATATTCCAGGTGCTGTCTGTCACAACTTCCCTTGGCTAGGAAAGGGAATTCCCTGACCCCTTGCCTCACCCTGCTTCAGCTCATGCTCAGTGGGCTGCACCCACTGTCCAACAAGCCCCAGTGAGATAAACTCAGTACCTCAGTTGGAAATGCAGAAATCACCCATCTTCTGCATTGCTCACACTGTGAACTGTAGACTGGAGCTGTTCCTATTTGGACATCTTGGAACCCAATCCTATATATTCTATTATATATATTCTATAATTATTATCCAAAATTCTGAGGACAATTTAGCATTTTAATAAAATATACATAACATACACAACATTTAAAGCCTTAATATTCAATTAGGCACATAGTAAATACACAAAAATAGCTGTTGAATTAGTCCATTTAGAGTAAATTCCGTCTAGTATTTGTTTCCCTGATAGCTTTATTCACTCATTATTTCAAAAAAAGTATTTATAGAACACCTGCTATGTGCTAGGCATGTCTACAAGTTAAAGATATAGCAGTGAATAAAACAGGCAAAAATTCTCTCTCACAAAGATGGCATTCTAGAGGGGGAGAAAAACACTAAACAAGATAAATTATCAAGATACAAAGTGTTTTAGATAATAAGAGCTTAGAAGAAAAATAATGCAGGGAATGTTGATGAAAAATGGTCAGATTCTGGAGATATTTTAAAGGAAGAGCCAACAGGATTTGCTTCTGACCATGAAAGAGAGTGAGGAGTCAAGGATGAATGCACTGGTTTTGCCCTGAGCAACTGGAAGAGTGGAGTTACTAAACGCTGGGATGCAGAAATCGGCAATAGTCCAGGTATAGGGAGAATCCAGGTTCAGGAAGGGTGGACAGCATGGGCTTAGTTAGGGACATATTAAGCCTACAATACCAATTAAGACAACAAATGGAGATGTCTAATATGCAGTTAGTCACCAAAATTATAACTTCTTATTTCTCACATTTTTCAAACTGCCATGGAGTAGTCCCTTTTTTCATTGTCTCAACCATGACAAATTTCTCATATTTATCACCCCCAATACATGTAAAAGGTGTTAGCTAGAGTGTCTTTCTCACTTATTCCTCATATTATCTAGTTGTTAAAGCCCTTAACTATATAAAATGCAGGCCATAAACCATGGAGTTTTACCTCATTCTTATTTTTCATTCACATCCTAGATTATCAAATTCAAATTCCCTCCCATTAGAAATCTTTTCCTCACTAACTGGAAGAAGCTCAAGGCTTGATTCCTTTATGTAATCCTTCCAATCTAACCCCAGTTTACCTATGTGTGTCTTTTTCCAGGATAAATTTGGAAACCTTCAGAAACATCACAAATATGACCAACTTTTGAAGGATCTTCTACTGTGGTTATATAATCTGTGACACATAAACACAACTCTTAAAATTTCAAAGAAAACAGTCCACTGGAAGAAAACCTTTTTTATTCTTCTTACTACCAAACAGGCTGGATTACATAGCCCGTGAAGCCAGTTTACAGAAATGAATTTGTAAAAAAAAATTGCTTTTAAAGAATCAACTGAAGAGAGGTTAGTTTAGTGGCCTCACAGACTTCATTAAAAACAAGTCTGGGTCCTGATTCGGCAGTGATTTTCAAACTATTCCGATTCAAGAACCACTTATGAAGGTCAAAAGTAAAATTTACTAGCCTCAATGGCTATAAAAACAAACAAAACATGACCCCCAGTGGGGTAAAGGCTTTTGATGAGACACTAGCATTAAATCACTAACTCATGCCAAAAACAAAAGTATAAAGATTGGAATCTAGATCTGTAGTGATTAATCCAAGGAACAGGCTGGAATGAAACAACCTAAGGACCCTACTTGGGGAAGTACTAAATATCATAACTAAAAATGGCCATTAGACGAATTTACAGCCCAAATTAGGAAGGTTCTTCTATCAATTACTTGCATACAGAACTTAGGAGATTTATGGAAGACGTGACTGTGACTTCCAAAATGTATACAAGAATTAGTGCATGTTTGAAAACAGACTTTGGGTCAAAGCGTTTCTTTTCAAAATAGGGATGAGAGTTGGGGATGCGTTTCCCTCTAAAATCTTCCACAGTAATTTCCTCCTGAGAAGAGAAATTCATTTCATTTTAGTTTTCCTATCATGTTTTTGACAATTTACATCCTCATTTTCAGTTCTGAGAGCATGGTTTAGTAAATGGTCCTCAGACCCAATAAACATATCAACAGATAATTTTTAAGCAAGTTAATCAAAATATGAGGAAAACAATGGGATATGCTTGAAATAACAAATCACTTGATTACTTAATTAGGTTAGCAAGACTGCTAGAAATTGAAACCCTGTCGTTTTTTAAAACCTTGGCTGAAAATATTTCTGGGTAATGATTCAAAGAATGAAGAAAATTGGCCTTTTTGAAGGTTACCAAAATGTACCAGCTGTGTACCATTCCAAGGAGTCCTCTGAGAACCCTGAAAGTACATATGGGTTTTTGTTAATCATCTTAAAATCTCAAAGAGAAGTCTGTGCTACACAATAATACACAAAATCCACATGAAGCCTCCTGGTGTTTTATGGAAAGTCCTAGTTAGGCCAATCTTTTTGGATTTGCTTGAGATCTTTATTTCCAAGCTCAGTAACAAACCCCTGAAAGCTTTGATTTCAAATAAACACCTCCGTTTTGTCTTATGCCTCTTCATATAGTAATCACGTATATGTTTACATACTGAAGAATCAATCCAATAGAAATCTAGCTTTGATAAGTATGTTTACTAGGAGAATAGTAAAATTACCCATAACGTAATTTAAGGGAATTAATTACCCAAATAAAAGACTATGACCATAAATAACTATAGATATTGCTGAGAGTTTACTTACTGTGCTTAATACTTCACATGTACTATTATGGCTAATATATCTTGTTGAAAAGATGAGGAAAGAAGCCTAAGGAAATTAAATAATTTGCCGAAGGTTATACCCGAGAGCAAGTAACTGAACCAATCATCTAACCCGGGCCTTCTAACTCCATTTGGGTCATCTTTTCTGATTTGTGGCTCTAAAACCCTTTCCAGAGACAATTTGACATTTTTAGAAATCTTCTTTTAGAATTAACCTATTTTACTGAAAAAGATTCCATTTCTTTTGAAGATTAACCAGAGATTTTAAGGCTAATCTTGGCTTTTCTTTCAACATTTCTTCACCACTGCCACCCCCACCAAAAAAAATAAGAGAAAATACAGTTTCTGTCATTTAGATATTTTGAGAAAATATTAACAGCAGAAACAAATTAGCATGCTCTGAAAAACAAGTCCCAGAGTTTAGAGAGACTCTGACAAAGATGCAATTTGAATGTGTTCCTCAAGTACATTCATTGCCATTTATACCTTATTCACTATCAGCAAATCTGGCTGTGCCTGGGGTGAATAAATTTTTGTTTATTTATTTTAGAGACAGAACCTTGCTCTGCCACCCAGGCTGGAGTGCAGTGGCATAATCATAGCTCACTGAAGCCTCGAAACTCCCCTCTTTCCTCAGCCTCCCCAGTAGTTGGGACTACAGGTACACGCCACCCTGCTCTGCTAATTTTTTTTTAAGACATGGGGGTCTCACTATGTTGCCCAGGCTGGTATCAAACTCCTGGCCTCAAGCGATCCTTCCACCTCAGCCTTCCAGGTATCTGGGATTGCTGGCATGAGCCATCATGCCCAGCTTAACAAGTTCTTTCCTAAAAGTGAAGAGGGCTTGTTTAGAAGGACTGGAATAAGCTTCCCTTGCAATTCCCCAAGTGGACTTTGTAAAATGTCCTCTTCCCATCAACTCTTCCACCTCCTAGAAACACCTAGTCATGCCTTCTTCCTTCCTGGAACCCCTAGGAGTTTCCTGGGCTTCCTTGAGCTACGGCAACCCCATACGTATGATTCCAAATTTAGACAGAGGAGTGTAACCTGTGTCCTAAAGTGCCAGGAGCCCAGGAAAGAGATTTAGCAGCAATATGTGATATGGTGCTAAATACTTGACAATCTTTCCCTCATTGAATTCCTATGACAAATCTAGGTAATACTGTCATTATTAACAATTTCCTGATAGGGCTTAGAGACTCAGAAATCTAAAGTCCATGCCTTTGGCTACTCCACCATAATTTCTCCTAGGACTTAATAGTTTTTATTCCTTGAAACATTGGCAATGGATGGTCTACTATAATATTATGCTGAATTCCCTGATTCCTACTTTAAAACACAACAGTTTCCATTTTTGAAAGATTATAGATCCATCTCTTTTGCTTGCCCGAAAGTAACCCATTCTTCCTTCAAAGGTAAAACTGTACACCTAAACTTTGTAAAACTCTGTAGTTGAGACTGTCTCAAGTTCCTATTGAATCAGATAATTGTTATCAGATCTCCTTGAAAAAGATAAAAGGACCACCATGGTTACAAAGTGCAGAGCAACAAAAGCCAAGGTCCAGTTAACAGCACTTCATTGAAATGCAAGAGGCATCTCTGTGTACTGACTTCCCATCTTAGACACAGCAGAGCAGGGGGTTTGAAGGATTTGAATTCTGAATTTCTGTTAGAATAACATCTGCCAAGAACAAGCCCTGAATGTACTACTTGTCCCTGTAGAGAAAAATGAGGAGCTTATCACGCAGGTCTTTGTCAAGCTAATACCTACACCTGTTGTCAGGCTAAAGATTTAGATACTCCTGGATGAAATTCCAGGTCTGCTGTGTGAGGGTTAGGGAGCATGGTTGAGCTACAAATTGCCTGGAAGCAAGCTGACTTTAAGTTGCCATGGCAAAGAAAATGCAGAGAATGAGAAGCTTTTACATTAATATTTTCTACATCTTGTTATGATAGGATTGTCCAGCCGAGGGGTGCTTTTTTTGTGTTTCTACTGACATGAACAGATAAAATAATAAACACTAATTATAGAGTATTATAATGATTTCTGGGCTTGCCTCAGAGGGGCGTCTATCTAGCTAGGTAATTACTTCCCTGACAGATAGGTTTTTACGTGAGAATGGAGCATGATGAGCCTAGTTTATTGCCTGCTGATGAGACCACGGGGGAGGAAGGTCATGCGGTATGCTCATTAAGACCATTTTAGTCAACGTGTTTTTCAATCAGCCGTCAGGGTACCCACCCCTGGTTAAAGAAATGCTGCAGGTGAAAATGGCACAGTGATTCTCAGTCGTGCGAGTCTGTTACTTTAGGGAAGTGACTAAATGGTAAGAGACTTCTCAGGTGGAAGTAGAAGGCATTTCTTGAAAATATGATACCTTTGCCTATAATGCTCTAAAGTTGTTCCCTAGTGTGAAAGAGAGGGCTGGTTTCTGGATGATACTTCTTTCCCTGAAAGATTATTTTCCCCAGCTAATTCAGATTCAAGTTTCTACACAATTCTGGATAATGTTTAGGAGGTATCCTGACTTCAGGGAATTTATATTCAAAAATACACAAACACATGCACTTTTCTCCTTCTCCCATACCCTAATTGAATTTGCCAGGAAAAAGGGGCAATGATTCTTTCCCCTTGTTATTTACCAGTAGATAATAAAGAATATATAGTGGAGTACAAAAGACAGAAAATCAGAGAATCCAGAGAGGAAAGGAAGTTAAAAAAAAAAAAAAAAAGATAAGGAAAACTAAATGAAGCTTTGATGAAAATGTGATAGTGTACACACACTGCCCTTCTTGAAATGATCCATTTTCTTGAAATGATGTGGTTTCAGTGCTTACCTCTTAGTCCTGCTACACCTATGGAAATTCGGAAGAAAGCTAAGTTTATCACTTTTTAAATGATGGCAAATGTTATTTGCTCCAAAGGCTGAGTAGAGATTCTTGGATTGTGATGAAATATAAAAGTATGGTGCTGTCCCCACTTTGAATTACTAAACAAACTCAAATATTGTAAAAAGGCAGGCTGCTTTTCTTGACTGCTCATGCAACATAAACTTTTCTCCCAACTAGTCTGTGTCATGTATGGAACTGCAGATAATAAATCCAGGATTGTTTGCCATGTCTTCTATGAATACTCTGAAGGAAATGTAGCCATACCTAAATATAACTGTTAAAAATATTATTGGCATGATATGGTAATAGAGGCCCTTGTAGTGCTTTGTGGAACAGACACATATACAGTCACGGGGGATAAGAGTATGTTTTGAGAAATGCACAATTAGGCAATTTCATCATTGTTGTGTGAACTTCATAGAGTGTACTTACACAAACCTAGGTGATCTAATCTGCTACATGCCTAAGCTATAGGGTAAAGCCTATTGCTCCAAGGCTACAAACCTTTACAGAATATTATTGGACTGAATACTGTAAGAAGTTGAAACACAAAGGTAAGCATTTGTGTATCTAAACATAGAAAAAGTACATTTAAAACACATCATTATAATCTTACAGGACCACCATAGAACATGTGGTTCATCCTTGATCAAAACATCCTTGTATTTCCACTTCCTCCCGAACTATGAATACTTTTATCCTCTTCAATATGGGACAATGGCAAAATAAGTTTATATAGTATAGATGGCTATTCAAGATATAGTTATTTAAATAAAAAGTGGGGTTTTTTTCCCTAAAAACAAAACAAAAGAAAATCTCCTTTTGCTTTTCTAACTACCCTTTATGTCCATTTTGTTGTTGTCCCTTGCAGAATTTACAGTATTAGATAAAACACACAGTGGAAGATCAGAATTTAATTAGGTTTATTTGTTGTTAAAACAGCTTTCAAATTCTTTCATCTTATAAGGAATGAATCCTCAGATTACTCAAAGACACGTGAAAACAAAAAACTACAGAGGAATGTTCACATTGCACTTCAGTTCTTAATCATGTAAAGCACCTGGGCCTTTCTAAAAGATGCAAATCCCTCTTTATTATTTTGATGAGCTAACAAGATGAATTCATCTCTAGAACACTATAAAAACTAAATTGTGAAAAATGGCCCCAACCATACAACCTGTCCTTGATCATACCTATTATTTGGTAATTCTCTGGGGAAACTAGAATCTTTTAGAAGTAATATTTGTGTTCTAACTATTTAAGTGGATGATTTACCCTCCTCTAGGAAACTTAATATTGAGAGTAGGCTGAGAGGTGATCATCTTAATCTGGGAAATTTTTCATAAATTAAGGAAATTGAGTTTAATAGTTAGAGCAAATTCTCCACATGCATCATGTTTCTGTACTGAATGCTGAACTATACCATAACCAAGCAACTGAAGACAAGCTTTGAAAATATCCAGCAGATTCAAGTATTGCTATTTGGCCTAACAATCTCTTAAACATATGCTCATTTGCAATAGCCAATACAAAAGCTTTTGTGTAAAAGGCTTTATATTTTATACACAAAATATAAACCAAATTTTATAAGATTAGATTTGTATGCCAAAAAGAATCTTTCATACATATAATTCTCTAATTCTTAGATATCAAAAACAAGACTATTTGAACAGTTTAGTATTCAAATAAGTGGCAACTTACATTACCCATGGGGGCATGTAACCAGAGTGGCTGTATCTGAACTAGGTACAAAAATGCTTAATACTCCACTTAACACCAGCATGTAAAATGTATGTGAATTCAACAAAACATTTTAAATGGCTTTACATTCCATTACTATGTGGGTTATAGACACAAAGTTATGGCACTGAGATGAATCACTACTTTTGACAAACATTTTTGACACTCTGACCTGGGAGATCTGGAGCACCATCTACTGAGAGCCAAAATGATCTAAATTTATACTTCCATCACTTCAAGGCTTGAATAGAAGCATAGCAGAAAACAAGAATGAAAGCTGATCTTCTCTTGTTGGCAGTTGTGAAAAAACATCATCACTTATTATATGATAGGTTTGGTTGGCTTTCTCCTGATCAGTTGCATAAGATGTTATGTTCCTGATCTGTTTATGTATAGGTGTTTAATACCCAAATCTTTGAATTATTGTTAGATTATTTACTGTCTTTTGCTAGTGGTTATTCCCACCAAGCAATTCATAATAAACAACTAATGGGAGGGACCACTGGATTTTTTTTTTTTTTTTTTTTTTTTTTGAGACAGTCTCACTCTGTCACCCAGGCTGGAGTGCAATCACGCAATCTCAGGGCATTGCAACCTCCACCTCCCAGATTCAAGTGATTCTCCTGCCTCAGCCTCCTGAGTAGTTGGGATTACAGGTGCCCACGACCACGCCCAGCTAATTCTTGTGTTTTTAGCAGAGATAGGGTTTCACCATGTTGGCCAGGCTAGTCTCGAAGTCCTGCCCTCAAGTGATCTGCCAGCCTCGGCCTCCCAAAGTGTTAGGATTACGGGCGTGAGCCACTGCTTCTGGGCAGGACCACTGGATTTCCATATGGAACAAACTACTACCAAAAAGAGAATTGATTTTCCAAACTCTACATAGATAAGGATTATATAATCAGTTATTGGAAATGCATTCTCGGGATTGTCTGCATAATTTATTGTGTATGTATTTGTGGATGCTCAATCAAGCTTTATGTATATTCATTGACTTTTTTCAAATCTGATTAGCCTTACAAAACATAACAAAATGTTATGCATGCTTATTCCCCCAAAAAATGTCAGCCACAGTTAAAATTAAAATTATGATACCAAACTTACTGGTTGCTATAATTTATAATTCAAGATGGTATCAGAGCCACATTATATACTAAACTGGTTTTGTATATGCAGGTCATCATAGGATTTAGAACAAATTGGTGTATTAGGCCATAGTTACCAACTGAAGGGAGCATCAACCAACTGTGGTTATATGTCCATTACCTGTTTTTATTTTTTTAATTCAGGAAAATGTGTCGTATATGAACATACTAAATAAAGGAAATAAAGCTACTAATAGAATGTGCCCCTGGTGTCTTAGGTGAAAACATATACCAAGATTCATAACTTCCCTAAAATTGTTTACTGTCAGTTAGCTGGATAAAGTGGTCTATGATTAAGTTAAAAAGCTAGAAAAATCTTGTAGTCAAAAGGAAAACAAACTTTGTTATGTATACTCAGGCTGGCCCATAGAAGGTGGTGCATGGCAGTGCTGGTGAATATCATTGCTGCCGTCTCTAACACTGCTGTAGCACTGCCCAGCTGCTACTTTAAACCAACACTGGCTAATCTGGGGCCTTGAATTAACCCTTAAAAGTTGTATGGTGCATTACCCTGCTATTTAAAAATTGCTTTAAACCATTCCTAAAGAAAGGTACCACAATCTTCTCCAGAAAATAAGTTACTAGATTCTTTACAAAAATACATATTTATTTAAATAATACATTTCCAACAAAAAAATCACAATTATAAGATTCCTTTGAAAATTGCCAGGGTTTTCCCCAAAAAAACATTTTTGGGCTTTTTTCCTTCCTTACTATTCATTAGTTTTCTTTCTTTTTTTTCTTTTTATACTTTAAGTTCTGGGGTACATGTGCACAACGTACAGGTTTGTTGCGTAGGTATACACGTGCCATGGTGGTTTGCTGCACCCATCAACCCGTCATCTACATTAGTTATTTCTCCTAATGCTATCCCTCCTCCTAGCCACCCACCCCCTGACAGGTCCCGGTGTGTGATGTTCCCATCCCTATGTCCATGTGTTCTCATTATTCAACTCCCACTTATTAGTTTTCTATTATATGGACTATCTTCCATGTTTATTTTGCTTTTATTAAAAATAAGAAATCTGTATTCCTGGTATTCCCTGGTGGTTGGATCTTTTAACACCTATTAGAACCATAATTTCTGTAACATAATAATGTTTTTCAAAATGTCTCAGTGCCCGTTCCTGAAGTTACTAGTTTCCAAGTCTCCTCAATGCCTAGCCTCGTGCATCCATAGGTCTGTAGTTGCGCCTATAGCATTCTCATTGCTGCTTCAGTTTCCCCGTGGTCTACTTCTCTATGGTTGTGTACCCTCCTTATCCTTCTTGCTTTCTCTCTCAACATCAACTTCACATACGTGAAAGACCTTCTATGGGAAGAATAACCTACTCCAGCATTTAATAGAGCCATTCTAAACATGTCTGACATAGGGATGTCCGCCTGTCACCTGCCTGTTCAGGATAAAGGAAGTGACCTTGAGATTGGACATACACATATTATTGCAAACCACAATCAAGGCTAGTATCTTAACCTGAGTTCATCCTAATTTATCTCTATTTATCTTCATTTTCAGCACTTCTGCTATTTCTACCCTCTCTACCCACCTTGTAATCTTCGAATACTCTATCTAACTGATATCCTCCATAAAGGGAATATTTTTGCACATATTATGCACTTTCACTTGAAGGGACAGTAACCCTCCAAGACAGCAATGGCCCAGAAAAGAGACTTGAAATGTAGTGATAATTCGTAAGTCAACATCTGCTTCTCTTTTTTACCTTAGTCAAGTTTAATGCAGAGGGCATTACACTTAGTTCTAGTCTCAAGTCTACCATAATTAGAACCATAATCATGGGCAAATCACTTAACTTGTCTGGGCATCAATCTCTCAATGAAAAAACTAAACTATTTGACACATATGGCCCCTTTTATGTTTAAATCAATTTTATTGTTTTTTACTAAATGAGGTTTAGAATATTGACCTATCAAATGAAGTCACTGTAAAGAATATAAAAATTATAGTTAAATAACATTTCAAATATGAAGCTATTTAAATGTCAATTGTGCAGGCAGTTTTTGAATATTTCTAGTTAATTATAATCACTGCTTTCTCCATCCTTCTATTCTTCCTATAAGCATTTGATTAAAGTTGATACACAGAAATATCTTTTAATATGCATTCTATTGGGGATACCAATTAAGATTTCTTTAACTTGTTTATTTTAGAAGTTGTTTATAATAACAAACAATAGTTGTTAAGAGGATAACATTCCCAGTAGATGGTTTTGAAAACTTCTATAATACCTAATTATGTATAGATCCAGACTGTTTATGTTTGGCATACAAATAATTGCTGAGAATTAGACTTGTTTGATCAACACATGCAATTAAGTGCACATAGGTTAAACTTTTTCTTTAAAAGTTACTTTGTTATATGAACATTTATTTTTTAGGTTATATATTTAATCCCAAATCTTTGCTATCTCATGAAGACCAGTTTGTCATAAACACTTAATAAATGTCATTTTGTTCAATTAAAACAGAAGAGCCTGTACATCCTATGCATACATACTTTTTCTTCTACTGCATTGTACAAACATTTAAACCTGTGTGTGTATAGCTTCAGGAAACTATAGCCGGAGCTGGGCCAGAAAATGTCTACAGTAGCCTTGCAATAGTTTTCTAGTTCCTTGGTCACTACTATGCATCACTAGTGGCTTTACCTATGTCCTTTTTCTCTTCAACCTATATACACACAGACTTTTTCCTGCTTCTTTAAGGGGGGAAATGCCTGCTAATTCAGGTGAGGGACTATGTGTTTGAAAAAGTTTCAAATAAGATACTTGGCCAGTCACAGTGGCTCACATCTGTAACCACAACACTTTGGAAGGGTGAGGTGGGTGGACCACCTGAGTCCAGGAGTTTGAGACCAGACTGGGAAACATGGCGAAACCCCATCTCTACTAAAAATAAAAATAAAAATAAATTTTAAAAAATCCGGGTGTGGTGGCACGTACCTGTAGTTCCAGCTACTAGGGAGGCTGAGGTCAGAGGATTGCTTGAGCCAGGGATGCAGAGGTTGCAGTGAGCCAGGATTATACTACTGCACTCCAGCCTGGGCAACAGAGTGAGACTCTGTCTCCAAATAAATAAATAAATAAATTTTGTAATGGTAGAAGTTTCTAAGCAGGGATTTCCATGTTCTACTCATAGAAAACCTTACAGAACAAGCAGGTACTTTAAACCCCAACTTCTAGGGCTTGCTACGTCATAGAAATTATTCTATAAGGACCTGATCCGCGTCATTACATCACACATGATTCCAGCCCTCTTTGTCTAAGCCTGCGACATATACTTAAACCCTGTTGTTTAACAAATCATCTCCAAAGCAACCCATCTTTGAATGTCATTAAGGATGTGTATATGCAATGCAAGAAACTTTGCTATCCCATGATGTTTAGAAAAACCTGCTTAATGAGTAGATATATTCCACTTGTTTGTTACTCTCCATAGGTACCCTCTCTCTCTCTACTTACAACAGAATTGTATGTAATCAGTTGTTCTCATTCACATATACAAACCCTGACAAGAAATAAAAATGTGGGACTATCAGTTCTTTGCATCAGGGAACATTTTTAATAAACTATAGAACATCTTACTAATCAGATCTTTTAACAACACATATGTTAGCCATAATTTCTGTACTAAGACACTGAATCTATATTACATTGTAAAAATTCGAGTATGAGCTATTTATATGTTCTCAGCATCGTATCCTACCTAAAAACCCTAAATTAAATAGTACACCCAATGAAATTGAGACCATTTTTAGTTAATTTAAGAAAATAATGTCAGATATTTCCAGTTGCTAAGCATTTAATATGAATCAGGCACTGTGCTAAGTATTTTATAGAGAGTAGCCCATCTAACCCTCACAGTAACCCTACACGGTAGGTACTGAAATTAATTTTATTTTATAGAGGAGGAAACTAAAATGTTGAAAGCTTAAATAACTTGCCCATAATTGTAAATGGAGCTGGAATTCAAATTACGTTTTTCTGGCTCCTGAATTATATTTTTATACCACCTCCTACCAGCACATTTATATTCAGGTTTATTTGGCTATCTCACCATAAAATGCTGCCACTCCATCTTAATGGTTGAGGAGATTCAACTCTCAGTTCCACTATAAGTAGTAGCATGAAGTTTTAACTGTAGCTCTAGAAGTATCCAAGATTATTTAGCTCAATTTCCCAGGTCTTTAGGTTAAATTCATTGTCTTTAATGTGTTTCACTGCAGCTACCCAATGCAAATTATGTCACTAAGAACAAAGGAATAGTCACTATTTCTTTTTTTGTTTGTTTCCAATAATTATTATAGATGTGCTGTATTGAATTACCTTGCATTCCATTATTTTGCCAAATCATTTATAAGATAAATTCCTAGAAGTAACATTGCTGGGTCAAACGACATCAGTAATTTTGATAGGTACAAAGGCTTTTTGTTATTGTTGCTTGTTTTCATTTTTATTAAAGTTATACATACAAGCACATAGATTTTAGAATCAAACAATTCTACAATTGCTTTTTATAAAGGATAAGAAAAGCAGACACTACCCTCACAGTGCTTGCAGGCACCTCTTTTAGATCTTTTTTTTATTTACCCTCTTGTCTCTAGATAATATGCTGCTTGATGAATTTTGTTTCAGTGTTACCCACTGACTCCCCACCATGGAAAATGAGGGTTTAGCTCCTTTCTATGCACACATATTCCTTTCATTCCCTCATATTTCCAATATAGTTATGCCATAATTTTGTCTAGCTCAACATTCAATTCACATTATTGGGATTATGTGGAAACTGCACAATTGAGCCACGTAGTAACGTTTCAACACTTTTCCTTTCTCATCTAATGTTGCTTAATTGTCCCATTGGCTTAGTTTTCATGTATTCATCACCAATTCAACCCCAGCCTCGCTGCTGATTGTCTAAATCTCTCTCAAGCTGCTCATCCTTACGAAGTAGCCTTCCCCAGAGCCTAACTTGCTAGAGTCTAGACTGGTTGCTCTCCGAGTCATCCTGGGGATTCCTGCCATCTGTGTTGGCGCTCCTAATGTCTTCCTCTTTCAGAGTTGGCTCCATCTTGGTGGCAAACATCCACTGGTAACTAACTGCCTGCAAGGTGACTTTGGGCAAGCTGCTTAACAACTCCAAACCTCAATCCTTTCATCTCACCTTAATTGTGTCACTACTTTTAAGATTAGTCATAGCCTTTAGACCCAGTGGTTAAAGCAGTTGTTTTCAATTGGTAGAATACATTAGAAGTTCTGGGGGCATTTGTTAAAAATGCAGGTGCCCAGGCCCACCCCTGTGATCCTGATTCAATAGCTCTGAAATAGGGTGTCAGGTATCTGAATACTAAAAATAGCTGGTGGTAATTCTGATGCAAAGACCTGAAGAATCACTTTTTAAGAAGCACCAGCACAAAGATATACAACAAAAATAACAAGTCAGCAGTGATTTTCAAAGCCAACAGTAAAAGAAGCTTTCAAAAATTCCTTCCCAGTTCTAAAATGTATACATTGGGGGATGCCAGAAATGTATTGCTTAAGATTTTTGAAAAGTTCCCTGGGAATTAAAAAAAAAAAAACTAATTTAATAAAGAATAGCACAGTCCATAGGTCATTAACTTCAAATCATGTATTAGGAAGATGGCCAAGAGCTAAAATGACCCATTTTTATTATTTTCTGAAAGTGGAAAAGATGTTGCCAAGAGCGAAGAAAAGAAGATATTATCTTTTGTAATCATTGAAACAGAATTTTCAGTTGATCCCCCCAACAGTTTTGAGTAGACAGTGAGAATTACATATGATTACACCACTTAGAAAAGCCAGAGAAAGGAATAAACAGATTTATTTTTGTTCAGAATGACTGATTTGTTGTGATCAGAAACTAAAGGATTTTAAAATACTGAGTACGAACCTGTGTATAAGGTTTGCAAGACAATGGGTGGAATACTGGATGTCACAACTAAAAATGAGGCCAGTGCTGCAGTAATTTTACAAGATGTGTGGCAAATATGAATCCATTGTTGAAAGGTCTCCAATTCACATATAACCTAAACCTCAGTAAAAAATGTGCCACATCCATACCACATGAACAGCACATATCATCACAAAAATAGTGTTCTTTGAAGAATGGGTGGGTACCACTAGAGACCTATTATTAATCATTGTTTCTCCAAAGAAGGAAGAGTTTAGATATTGTTTTGTGAGAGTATCTTAATGACCACCACTTTTCAATATTTTTAAAATATATGTTTGAAATATCCTAAATAGGCACGTTTCCATGGCAATATACTTTGGGCAATTTGAGAGCAAACGAATAACTATGAACAAGTTTCCTTAAAAAGTTTTTATTTTCTAGCATATCTACAAAAATCACATCAACTCTTTGCTATTGTGAAAAACTACATGTCATAGGAAAAGTAATGCTATCAACAGATTTCATAATTTGAAATAAACTATCAGCTGAACAAAGATTACATTAAGAACATACCCAGTAATACAGATTGTAGATACATAAGAATTTACACTGGTTTACAGCAAATGAGGACAGGAGGATGGAGGATAATTTACTCCCCATTTGATCCCACATATGGGATACAATTTACTTGGAGTATAAAAGACAAAGAAAAAGGGTATAGGGAGACTATCAGGAGAGGTAAACCAATTTAAGCTGATACAAAATGAAAAAAAGACAAATGTTTATGTCTAATGACCTAAAATTAAGAGATTACTAGTTCAATCAGTTTAATGAAGATTAATCTGGTCCAGTTAATAAAAAAAAAAACTGAGTACATCTATTGTAACCATGTCTAAAGAGGCAATCCTGAAAGCATTTGTTGTTTCTGAAGCACAACTCTTTATTTTTCTTTCTTTCTTTCTTTCTTTTTTTTTTTTTTTTTACTTATACTTTCAGTTCTAGGTTATATATGCACAACGTGCAGGTTTGTTACATAGGTATACATGTGCCACGTTGGTTTGCTGCACCCATCAACTCGTCATTTACATTAGGTATTTCTCCTAATGCTATCCCTCCCCCAGACTCCCACCCCCCAGCAGGCCCCAGTGTGTGATGTTCCCCTCTCTGTGTCCATGTATTCTCATTGTTCAGCCCCCACTTATGAGTGAGAACATGCAGTGTTTGGTTTTCTCTCCTCGTGATATTTTGCTGAGAATGATGATTTCCAGCTTCGTCCATGTCTGTCCCTGCAAAGGACATGAACTCATCCTTTTTTGTGGCTGCATAGTATTCCATGGTGTATATGTGCCACATTTTCCTTATCCAGTATATTATTGATGGACATTTGGTTTGGTTCCAAGTCTCTGCTATGGTGAATAGTGCCACAATAAACATATGTGTGCATAGGTCTTTATAGTAGCATGATTTATAATCCTTTGGGTATATACCCAGTAATGGGATCACTGGGTCAAATGGTATTTCTAGTTCTAGATCCTTGAGGAATCACCACACTGTCTTCCACAATGGTTGAACTAATTTACACTTCCACCAACAGTGTAAAAGCATTCCTATTTCTTCACATCCTCTCCAGCATCTGCTATTTCCTGACTTTTATGATCGCCATTCTAACTGGAATGAGATGGTATCTCATTGTGGTTTTGATTTGCATTTCTCTGATGACCAGTGATGATGAGCATTTTTTCATATGTCTGTTGGCTGCATAAATGTCTTCTTTTGAGAAGTGTCTGTTCATATGCTTTGCCCATTTTTGATGGGGTTGTTTGTTTCTTTCTTGTAAATTTGTTTAAGTTCTTTGTGGATTCTGGATATTAGCCTTTTGTCAAATGGATAGATTGCAAGATTTTTCTCCCATTCTGTAGGTTGCCTGTTCACTCTGATGATAGTTTATTTTGCTGTGCAGAAGCTCTTAGTTTAATTAGATCCCATTTGTCTATTTTGTCTTTTGTTGCCATCTGAAAGCATTTCTTTAAGCTTCTCTGTCAGCCTCACTTTTCTTTTCCCCACTCCATCTTTCTCTCTGATTTCTTCTGCCTTCTGGGGAAGAAATGAAGACTGAGCAATTTCACCAATATATACCCCTCTGCTAAGCACTAGCATCTTGTGCTTTTCCCTCCTGGGATAAAGAAGACCAGAAACAGCTGCTACGTCAATTTACACCTTGTCTCTGACTAACCTAGAAGCTACAGCAGGGGCTGCATTAAAGACATAATATATCATTTGGCTGTAATTTGCTCTAATGCTTTGGCATCTGGTCACATGTATTATTTAAAATCAGACAAACACATAAACTGTTGACATAGCCCAGATAGCTTGATGATAGCACCTGGTAAATGCTAGGGGTATGTAGCCGGGTATTAACTTCAATTGTAATGGACCAGCAGATATGAAAATGATTTGGGATATTACCAAAACAGTTGTTAAATGGAAATAATATTGCTCTTACTGGGAAGAAAAAAATTGAAAACAGTAAAAATGCAGCTACAAAAAAATTACAGGCAGAAGCTCTATAGTACGTTAGATTTAACCTATGTAGGCAACTGATAAAGACTGATAAAGATAGATTGCTATGACAGCATATAAAACAGTCTGCAGGATGATTCAGTGTCCAGATGTGAACCCGTTTAAGCTAATAAAGATCAATACCAACCAGAAGTTGATGATGTATAACCTACCCTTTATTCTTATGTCTCATTTTAAAGGTTACCACATTTCAAAATTTATACATTTAAAGATGCTTAACTTTTAAGATAGGAATTGATTTGGCTTATTTTATGTTAAAGAAAACTGTTTCAGCTCACATCAATAAAATATAATACCTAACTAGAATTCATCAAAAACAGGTTTCTACTGCAACATTTCAAAAAACTAGATGATATGTTTTTATGCTTATTAATCACTCAAATGGTAAAACATCTGGACTGTAAATTTAATCTTCCAATGAAATAGCTACACAATAGAGTTTTTTCGCTATTAAATACATTAGGTTATTACCCTGTTTACCTAAAGTTACCTCCATAATTACCAACAGAATTAAGGTTAAGTAGATAAACTTCATGAGAATCCCAATGTTTGAAAACTATTTTCACACAACACACACATAATTTTAGTACCTTATATTATTTTTTAAGACCAAGATAATTTTAAAGAACTTGATATACAAGAAGCCTTAAATACATTTGTCAAAGAGATGAGAGAAAAAGAGGAAGGGAAAGAGGTAGAGAGGAAGACTGGTTATAGAAGAGACATGAATCAACCATGTCTGTGTTTAAAAATTCCTCTGAATGATTTATGAATTCATTACAGAGATCAACTTTTTTGTTTTTGGGGGTTTTTTTGAGATGGAGTCACTTCTTTTGCCCAGGCTGGTGTGCAGTGGCGCAATCGCAACTCACTGCAACCTCTGCCTCCCAGATTCAATCAATTCTTCTGCCTCTGCCTCCTGAGTAGCTGGGATTATAGGTGCCCACCACCATGCCCATCTTATTTTTGTATTTTTAGTAGAGACGAGGTTTCACCATGTTGACCAGGCTGGTCTTGAACTCCTGACCTCAAGTGATCCTCCAGCCTCGGCCTCCCAAAGTTGGGATTACAGGTGTGAGCCACCATGCCTAGCCCCAGAGCTCAACATTTATTACAGATTTTGTTTTTTGGTTTTTGTTTTTTGTGGAAACGTCATCTCACTATGTTGCCCTGGCTGGTCTCAAACACCTGGACTCAAGCAAACCTCCTGCCTTGGCCTCCCAATGTGTTGGGATTACAGGCATGAGCCACCATGCCTGACTATTACAGACTTTGATAGTAGTCTACTTGATTCATAAAGATGTTTCCTCTCCTCATCCATGTGTAGTAAATACTTTATACTTAGAGTATAATAAAAGGGGAAAAGAATATAGAAATAGTATCAAAGAAGAGAGATGTCAATTTAAACTGATGCATATCATATCAAAGTAAATTTAAAATAACATACTCAGTAAGGAACTATCCAGATTTTCCTAATTTTCTAAATTAACAAATTTACAGAGACATCTTTATAGTTTATAAGATAGCCATTGACTATTTTGTTATCATACTATGGCTGCAAAATACCCAATAATACTCTGTATCCTAAATTAGTTACTACACCTAGAAATATAATTTTTAATTGCTTCATGCTTACATATGAAGTTTTCTTTAACCATTTCTAAACAGAATATTTTAATACTTTAGAAACTGAAAGAGGTATTTAGTATGCTGGCCATTTTATGAGGTCCAAAGAGTATGTTAATGGAGTTCCAGGTGACAACAAGATATTTTTATAATGACAGCCAATTTTCATCTGGGACCACCCTCAAAGCAGAAGGATTGGTTGATGTCATGTCTGCCCTAAATTGATAGTATTTCACATGAATACAAATTTAGAAAAATATGTTGATAATTCCACAGCATATTGCAAGTAAATATTAATTTAAGGATTAGATGTAGAAGTATTAAATTAAATATTAATCCAATCTTTCTCACCCTCCCAGTACATCAGAATCACCTTAGTGGATTTTTAAAATACAGGTTCCAGGACTCTATCTCAAGAGAAGCAGTTAGTTGAAGGTCATAGAAAATAATTATTTTTCGAAAGTTTTCCCAGATGATACTAATCCAGTACAAAACAGGATTAAATGAAGTAATCATAGTCCTTTTCTGTCAGAATACAGGAATAGAGCTTCTTTGTGTGGCTTGATTGAAGGATGATATTCTTCTGACAGTGTGTCAACAAATATTTATTGAGCATTTATTTAGTCCCAGGCATTATCATGTTGGTACTAGGAATAGAGAGGTTAACATGGTATTTTCCCTTCAGCAATTTATATTGTAGAAGAGATAATTAAATAATAAACATAAAATAACTTTGGGTGCTGGTAAGTGCTACAAAGAAGACAAACAGAATAATGTGAAAGGTAAATGAAGGGGTGGACTTAGCTCTGGTGAACAGACAAGTTTCTTTAAAAAAGTAACATATGAAAACCTAGAGGAAGAGTGTTTCAAGCAAAAAGAAAAGTGAATGCTAAGGTCCTGAGATGGGAAGAAACTTTATAAATATTTCAGGAATATCCAGGAAGCCGGAATGTTCAGAACTCGGCCCAGCACTGGGAGAGTGGAAGGGATAAGGTCTGAGAGGCAGGCAGGAACCAGCCGGTGTAGAGGTTTGGAGACCGCTGGAAGGGGGTTGCTTGTATTCCAGTTGCACCAGGGAGCTAGCCATCAGATATTTTGTTTTATTTTATTTGAGACAGGGTCTCCCTCTGTTGCCCAGTCTGGAGTGCAGTGGCATAATCACAGCTCACTGCAGCCTCGATCTCCTGGGCTTATGCAATCCTCCCACCCCAGCCTTCCAAATAGCTGGGATTACAGGCCTGTGCCACCATGCCTGGATAATTTTATTTTCTGTAGAGATGGGAGTCTCCCTATGTTGCCTAGGTTGGTCTCAAACTCCTGAGCTCAAGTGATCCTCCCACTTCAGCCTCCCAAAGTGTTGAGATTACAAACTTGAGCCACCATGCGTGGCCCATCAGAGGTTTTTAAATGAAAGGAGATCTGCCTGCATTTTGGAATGTTACTCTGGTTGCTGTGTGGAAGTTGGCCTGAAGAAGGAGGTCAAATTTGGAGGCAGGATCTCTGATGCCGCAAAATGATGGTACCTGGGTACTGGTAAGATTCTAGTTGATGACCTAAGTCTTACAAATAATGATTTTTCTTTATCATTCTTTTAGGTCAAAAACTCTATGCTACAAGGCCTAAAGATGTGGGGAGGATGTGATTCATATAAAAAGGAAGCATCCTGATAGATTTTTCCAAGTATATGTGATTTCCTAATCCAAACAGCTTTTCATCCAGGAAGTTTCCATCACGCTGTCCACTATCCACCATAAATTCCATAACACTATGCAGAACTGAAGTTCCTGACATTTTTGTGTTTCTCAGAAAATGTTGGTGCACCTTTTTAGTCTTGTAACTGAATGAGGTTAGGTTATGTTCATGCTACAAACATTAGATTCCAAATTACTGCTTAAAGTTGAAAGTTAACCTTCTAATTGAATTAATTTCTACATATGTTTTTCCTGTTCCACCAATTATATTCCATTTGTCATTTGTTACATTTCAGGAAAAGTGTTCAGTATGAAAGGTCAGTCTGATCCACAGAATAAGGGTAGGAGGGCTCTTGCTACAACATAGGCTGAGCTCCTCTGAACTAACAGGGAAAATGTGCTCAAATGCTGCTGAATGAATTCCATACTTTAAGAAGAGAGAATACTAAGAACCATGCTCTGAGGTCATAGCAGTAGTTATCTCATATTTAATAATTGACTTGGCTTTTAAATACTGTCTTAAAATATCTTCTGAATTATTATGTTTAATTTTTAATTTATACTGGCTTTATACTGTTAGCCAGCTTCACTTTAAATTCCCTGATAACAAGGAGTAGGTATGTGGTCCATGTGTGTTAAGCCTATTACGGCATAAAATATGTAATAAGAAGTCAGTAAATAGGTGCCAAATAAAGTAAACATTAAACAGAATATGGTCCTTATATGGTCCTCATTATGGTCCTTGACTCTAGAAGTCAAGAATAAGGTCCTTATACTTTAGACTTTAAAATGGATTTAAAATATGATTAATGTTAACTTATACAAATCGACATGTATAAAATTTGTGAACAGTAGACGTGTATCAAAACAGTTGCAAATAGGATTTATTGATGAGGAAAATTTTCTGGGATAACATCTAAATTGCTATTTTAGAAGGAAAAGGACTGTAATATATAAAATGGACATGTTTTTAAAATAATGCATTTTGAGTAGGATAGGGTACAGAATCTGATATCAGGGGTCAAACAATTTTCTGTTCAACAGTGATTCCTTTTACAGTATTTTTGCCATGGCCCTTGTAGCTGATTCCTCTCCAACCCCTGCTCCAAGTCACTGTCCAGCTCAACACGACCATACGAATAACCAGTACAGTAGATGAAAATAAATCATGTAGTTTCAGAAAGTCTTCTATATTTCTGTCTGCTTAGTCAGTCAATGTTGACAACATTAATACATAGTCCAGTATTGTTGTCCCTGGTCTCCTTTGAAATGCTACAATTTTAGAATCCTATTGTTTCAGTGACATTTATTTTCTTAGGGGATTGGATTAGGGCATGAATAAGAAGGAATATTCATCTTTTCCTTGTTCTTTTCAAGTTTTAAAAGGGTTTCTGATGTTATTTTTGATGCAAATTGTTATATGACATTGAAGCAAGTCATCTGCAGTAATTTGAATTATTTTTCTGCCTTTCAAAATTTCAATCATTGTCTTCAGTAGGTAATCTCAAGGAATATTACGATAAAAGATAACATAAAAATTCAGATATGATATTCCTGTTATTTAGAGGCATATTTAATTTTCCTGCAAGTCAAAGTATTCAAATATGTTTCAAATATATTTCCAAAAATATATTTCCAATCAAACTTAAATTGGCTTTGTTTATACTCGGAACAGTCTATGTTAACTACATTTATCCCATCTTCTATAACATATTAGGGGAAAAAGCAGACTAAGTGTTATAAAGTACATTTGACGATTGCTGATGGATTTAGTTTTAAAGGCAACTCTTAATGTACAAATAAATTAAAATTCTCATGTAGAAGATATTACAGAGTAAAGAAGTGCCTCTGAAACATTGGGGTTTCAGAATAATCTGGAGGTCTTGTTAAAATGCAGATTTCCCTTCCCACTCCCAGATGTCTGGGTGGTGCCCAAGAATTTCCATTTCTAACAAGTCCCCAGCTGATGCTGACATTGCTAGTATAGGGCCACACCCTGAGTACCACTTGTAAAAATGATGCTCATCAGTCCCCTGCTTTTCTTAAGGAATAAAATTTTTCAAGCTAATCAGTTATATCCACCAGAACAATATCACTTAAGAGAAGCTTCTAGAGATCTTTAACCATATTCATTTACAGCTCTGCTGGACAAACCAAATTGACTTGAGGTGATGCAAAGAGCTTATCTGAGCGTCTTTCTCTCTAAAGCCAAGATGACTGGAATATACCTAGTCCTACTCTTGGAACTTCACTTTTTCTCCAAGAATACACTAGTCATTCCCTCTCCATCAAGTTCAGACTTCTTACTCTGCTTTCTCACTCCTCTATGCCTAACTTATCCTTTATGTTTATGGACATAGTATAAACCATAGAAAGAAGCAGGTACCAGGACCCATGGCAAGTCATTAAGTTGAGCCATGATTTCATCAAAATATAAAGGTAATAGTACCTACTTCTGGCTATTGTGGATAGAAAAATGAGATGATATATGCACAGAACCAAGCACAATACCCAGCACTCAGGAGGTCTCCCCTCCTACTGCCTGCAAAAGAAGCTTTTTCCTATCTTCCTAGAACTTCTGGCCTCTACATGTTATTCATCTCCCTGTCAACTGCATTCCATGAAATTCCCTGCTAATCCTAGAGTGTATTAGACAGAAACTGAAAAAAATGACCATATCAGACAGTGTTTTCAGTTTTTTAGAAGGCAGAAAAACACAAAGGGGATAATTTGACGGCTGCTTGCAAGAAAGTAGCAGGACGGAAATTAGAGCTATGGAAATCTGTAGCTGTCTTAATCACCTCTGGCAGAACACCTTTAGCTACAGGTAATCACAACATCTGACAGAACATAATAAATGAGACCATGCCATGTTTGATAGTAAGTTTTAGACTGAGGGCACATTGCTGAAAGGCAGGTATTGTTCTGATCACGTTTGTACTCACTGTTGCCTGTGCCATTGCCATGTTTTCATAAGCCTCGGTAGTGCATTTGGTTTCCATGGAGTCCATCCATGAAGAAACAAACATCTAATCCCAAAGCAGAATACGGATCTCTTGTAGTTTCATTCACCCTTTTAAACAATATCACAATAATTTTTAGATTCAAGTAATCACTCCTAGCAAGTTTGAGAGACCCTATACAGTTAGGGACATGTCATCTGGACATTGACTCTGTT
The DNA here is from genome assembly GCF_000951045.1 of Mandrillus leucophaeus. Classification (NCBI taxonomy): domain Eukaryota; kingdom Metazoa; phylum Chordata; class Mammalia; order Primates; family Cercopithecidae; genus Mandrillus; species Mandrillus leucophaeus. The sequence goes on from NW_012102310.1 coordinate 4,410,766, forward strand.
GAACAAAGTGACCTTAAATAAACCTCTTCAGTTCCTTGGGTCTATGACCCATCTGTAAGATGGACATAATGCTGCCTGGCTAGTCTGACTTTCATTGTTATTATAGTACATATCAAATTGCATTGTAGAATAAAAATGTTAAACAAGGGCCAGTGGAATACTGGTGACAAAATTGAATAGCAGTAGTACCTAGAATCAAATCAATTATCAGCTTTCAAACATACCGAATATCAAGAAAGTGCCATAAGGCCAGGCACGATGACTCACGTCTGTAATCCCAGCACTTTGGGAGGATGAGGCAGGAAGATGCTTGAGCCCAGGAGTTCCAGGCTGCAGTGCACTATGATTGCACCACTGCACTCCAGCTGGGGAGACAAAGCGAGACCCTGTGTCAATTAAAAGGAAAAAAAAGTGTGCCATAATATTCTCATAATGCTTTCACTTTGTATTCATGAAGCTAGTAACATAAGCCTCCTTGATGATACAGCCTATTACAAAATCCAAGTTTGCCCCTTCTACTTTGGAACAAATGTATTTTATGAGTCCTTTGGCTAGCTAATGAATTTCTACAGAAAGAATTTTACTTTTCAGTTTTCTTCATTTTGATAAATGGAGATTACCACATGGAAGAATGATATTAAATATAATAATTAAAACTCATCAAAACTTAAACTTTTTTTTGGAGATAAGGTCTCACCCTGCTACCCAGGCTGGAGTGCAGCAACACAGTTATAGCTCACTGTAGCCTCTAACTCTTGGGCTCAAGAGATCCTCCTGCTTCCGCTTCCCAAGTAGCTAGGACTACAGGTAGGAGCCATCATGTCTGCTAATTATTTCATTTTTGTAAAATCATGGTCTTACTATGTTGCCCAGGTTGGTCTCATACTCCTGGGCTCAAGTGATCCTCCCACCTTGACCTTCCAAAGTGCTGGGATTGGAGGCATGAGCCACCAAAACTCAAACATTTTTAGGCCAACACTCAAACTTTTTTAGGAAGAAAGAGATTAAGAAGGTGGGCTGCCCTGGGACTTACTGATTGTGTAAGCATAGCATTGTTGGCCTAGTGAGTGTTTTAGCACTTTCAGAATCTAAGAGCCCTTCACAGATCGTCTGACAGGAGTTGACCCTTGACCCTTAGGCCTGAGTCAATCTACACTCCACCCATCGCAAGCTCAGATAGTAGAAATTTCTCCCATAGAAAGTGTCCATAATGCTACATGCAAACCTCTTGGGAATAGTAGCTCCTCTCTTGCCTGGAAGTGCAGGCTACTTTCTGGAGCTGCCATGTCCCGCATGGCCAGTAAGTGCTGCCATGTAAACTTGTGCAATTTCCCAGTCTCAACACAAAATCAAAGCTTCAAGCTTTGGGAGATAAAATCCAGGTTTCAAGTCTGATAAAATCTTTTTCACAGTAGTTATCTAGGATTGATTAATTCTGAAGGCTCTAATTTCTGTTCTTCAAGCTAATTTAACACAAGGCAGCCTGAACAATACCACTCTTGGATGGGCAGCCTAAGAAACAGATTTTCACAGGTGTTTCCTCTGTGCTGCAAACCTAAGTAGGCCCCTGCATTCAATCACATCGATGCCAGAGACAGGAAAAAAAACTTCAACAAAAGAAGAAAAGAGAGCAAGCTCAGTAAAGCTGAGAACTCCTCAAGAGCCATTTTGATGTAGAGATCTCTGTGAAAGCTCATTAAATCCTCAGTGTGTGAGGCAGGGCTTAGGGACAAATCGAAATAAGGATAATAAGACACCATATCCACCCATACTGACATATTTGTAAAGCATTCATTAGTTAAAATACTCCAAGGAAATTCCACATGACTCCTCAGCATATTAGGGACCTAAATCAGCTCTTCTGGTTAAACCAGAGTCAGATTAACAGTTGCATACTTGAGAGATACAGTTAGTTTTTGCTTTGTTTTTTGTTTTGTTTTTCATAATACCACAAACAAACCTATTGAAAAAGCAATTCAAAGCATGGTTCCCATAATGAAGAACCAGTTGGGTCCTCTTCAGGAGGAAAGATAGCCCCATACACCATGAATATCTAATACCTCTGAATAAATGATAATAAGTCATTAGGTGATAGGTGTATATGAGAAAAGCCAAACTTACTAAGTTAGGTCCCTACTGCTTTTATTTTCTGGAAAACATTCATAAGGAAAGATGTATCTTCATCCTTCACCCAAAACCTGGATGAGAATAAGACCTTCCATTATTCAGGATTCCCCAGAGAAACGGAACCAATAGTGAGGGGGTCAGGGGAAGAGGCAGTTGGGAGAGAGGGAGAAAGAGAGAGGGGCTTTATTTTAAGGAATTGGCTCATTCAGTTTTAGAGGTTGGCAAGTCCAGACTTTGCAGAGTAGCCCAGTAGGCTGGAGACCCAGGAAACACTTGATGTTCAGTCCAAGAGCACTCTGCTGGCAAAATTCCCTCTTCTTCAGGGGAGGTCTTTTTTCTCTTAAGGCCTCTAACTGATTGGATGAAGCCCACCTAATGACCTCATCGTAATGTAATTACCTCTTTAAAGACACTGTCTCAAAATACAGTCTCATTCTGGGGTGCTAAGGGTTAGGACTTCAACATATGAATTTAAGGGGACACAATTTAGCCCATAAAATACCTCAATGGGTTTTATTATGATCTAGATATTAGAAAAAGATAGAGAGAGACATAGGGAGGTTGATAAATAACAGATGTATTTCTCAAAGCAGTGATTCTCAAAGTATGGTCCCAGGCCCAGAAGCATCAGTATCATGTGAGAATTGGTTAGAAATGCCAATTTTCAGCCCCCACCCCAAATCTACTGAGTCTGTGAGTGGGGCCCAGCGATTTGTGAATAAACCTTCCTTCCTGGTGGTCCCAATGAAGGCTAAAGTTTGAAAACAACTCTCTTAGAAGTTGCTTGATTACAAGAATGATGCCACCTAACAAGTTTTCCAACAAACATGGGTGTAAATATTGTTTAATCTGTGTGTTTTCATTAAATATATCAAGCTGAGTCATATTTTATAAGTGAGCCTTGGATCTATTTTACTCTTGTAAATTGAAAACGAAGCCAGAGCTCCAAGGATAAGCATCACAACACTGCAAAGAAACTTGGCCTCTGAGTACAGATTTCACAGGGTAAAAGCAAAACTGTGAGTACCCAATAAAGCTAATTTATCAAATACCAGAGCAGTCTAATTGCTGTCTGTCTGGTTAGAAGCCTCAATTACATTATGTAATTCCTATGAATGGCAACTAAATTATAACGGTGGTACTTAATAAAATTCATTCTACCCTCTTCTTAAAAATGAAAAACTATAAATAGAACTACTGAGTGGCCACTTTTGAGGAAGAATGTAATTTATATTATGTCCCAAAACACCTTCCATACCCTCACAAGGTAGCATTTGCAAATACACTGGCATTAAACAAGCCTCTCCCCCATGTTCTTTGAGAATCTACAGTACAGCAGCAGGAGCAAGAAGTTTTAATTCACCTGTGAGTTATTTCCAAGCCTTGCTGGATGGTCAGATCTGTGAACAGTCATACACACAACCAACTTATCTGGAGAAGTCAGCTTCATTTGAACATATATTCTACTTGGTGGTCAAGTACATGTAACCAAAGGTAAAGCCTACATCCAGGAAGCTTACGTGACTTGCCTAGCGTAGGTCTCAGCACATAAGATGCCAGATCACATTGCATAATGCAACGAGAGCTAACACTCATAATTACTTATGTAAATCATATGGCAAGAATTTCCCAGGCCTTTAGGGAAAAAAAAAATGTTTATTTGCGGAGTCTAATTTTTTATATCAGCTATCAAGAAAAAGATTGTCAAGGAGCGTATTTGATTACTGGACTTGGATCTGGATGTACCCTCTTTGTGATATTGTCACATAATGACAACCTGGAGGTTAATACATTAAGGCAACCTCTATGTGAGTGACGATTCAGAACTACTTGAAAGTTGCATTATTTAACTGTGTCCAGATGGAATAGAGAACATTCTCACGCTGAGCAATTATACCAGCAGGCCATTGATTGGGAAGTTGATGTTTGTCTTTTTCCACATGAACAAGGGCAGGCCCATTGCTGGAAGCTAGTGCTCTATCATTTTTAAATAAAGAGAATACTTATCATTAGCACTTTCTAAAGCATTGGAAATATTTGATCTGCATTTGCTTTTATTTCTTCCTGATCAAATGAAATCTGCAAAGCCTCCATATACTCTTGTGCAATCTTAGCACTTATTTAAATCATAGAAGCTCATAGAATCAAAAGTATACTTTTCATAAGAATTTTTAAACCACAAAATTCCAAACAGGCAGAAATAAATATTACCTAGAATTCTTACAGATTTTTCAATGGATGCCTTCCTAATCAAAATATTATAATGTAAATACTGATTAATTTATCTAGAATTTTAGAAGATTTAGAATAATATCAACCCAGCTATGGGGAATACAAAAATAAATCATCAAACAAACATTTTATGACCCTTGCTATGTCTCAGGAATTATACTGGAGTTTGACAAATAAATTTCTGACCACAAGCACTCATAGACCCCTGCCCTCAAGGCTTCACAGTTGGGATATACCCTAAGCAATATCTATTTCCGTTAAGCACACACTGGGCTGCAAGTAACAGAAAACCCACTGTAAACAGTAGAGTAGGCAACTTGGGAATTACTTTTTTCACATAACAAGAAGTCAGAATGCAAGCACTGGTTTGCCTGCTCTATGATGCCATCAGGAACCTATGTTTTTTCCTTCTTTTCAGCTCCTCTATCCTTAGTATGTTGGCCTCTGTTTCCATGATTGTCTCCTCATGGTGCAATGGAAGACAATGGCTATCCCAAGTTTTTCCTCTTTATCAGTAAAGCAAAGGGTTTCTCAGAAATCCTACTCAGACTTTCCTTAGATCTTATTAACTGGAGAGTCAAAGGGCCGCTTTTATCTAAAAGACTAAAAGAGAACGAAAGGGACAAGATCATCATGGCTGGCTTTTAAGTACAAGAATGACATAGGAAAGTAATGGTTTAAAAAAAAAGTAATATGGAAATGAAAGAGTAGAAAGGGAGTCAGTAGGACCAAATGGAACATTGTTAATATAATTCTGTCACGAGAACAAGAAGGTCTAGGTAATGGATCCTCTTATGATGTTTTAGTTTCTAATACCCTTCATGAAAGAAAAAACATTATGGACAGGTGGTCAGATACTTTCTAAACAACAGTCACAAGTTGTGCTGCACTATGGTGACTAGTATGTCTGTAGCTGCAGGTTAGGCACTATCCCAAGCACAGAGGTGGCCCCTAGGGCAAGATAGTGCCTCTGAGCTCCTAAGGGTATACGTTATAGCTCTAAGCCCCTGAGAAAAGTCTAAAAACTACAGGTCTGACATGGGTGCATCTCTGATACATTTTCCCAAGTCTACAAAGCACAAGGTCTGCTTACGTATATCTTTTTCAATGTTATCTCATGTGCCCTGATTTCCACCTTATTCTATACACTCTCTGAAACTTCCAAAGATTCTGCTACATAAATCAACCTCATGCCCACGTTAGTGACAGCAGAAATGAAGCTTAACTTAGCCCAAAAGGGTTTGAAGAGAACCAAGAAATAAAGCTAGAACCAGATCCACCACTATCATTATTCTCATGCTACTTTACATTAGACAGTAAATAGAAAACTGATGTTAGAAACACTGAGCACCTAAGTGTCACTCACTCTGATCTCTAGTTGCTGCTTCTGATAATTTTCACCAATTAGCACAGGCTTAGAGTCAGACTATCTGGGTTTGAATACCAGTTCTGCTACTTAATAGTGGTGTAATCTTGGGGAGGTGCTTAAATTCTCTGTATTTTTCAATAAAATATTGATCACAATAGCACCTACCTCACAGAATTGTGGCGAGAAAGAAAGTGAGTTAATATTTGAAAGCCCTTGAAAAGTGTGTGGCACATGTCAGCACTCCCGGAATGTCTGCTATTTTTATTACTGCAGCCATTATTATTCTGGTGTAGAGGTGAACTACTCTGTTTTGGAGGTCATAAAGACCTTGATTCAAATCCTGACATTACCACTTACTATCCCTATGACCCTGGGCAAGTTAGTTAATGGTTCTGAGCCTCAGTTTATTTATCTGTTAAAAAGGGATAATAATGCTTGTTTCATCAGCCTGTAGTATTAAGATGGCATGTGACAGTGCTTAGCACAGGCTCTGACAAATAAGTAATTTGTATTCTTTTTTCTACTCCATGATTCACTCTTTTCTCTGGGTTTATCACTAGAACTCCCCCGGGATGATCTGTTACTTGTGACTAATTTATACTCTGTGTACTTATCCCACTAATATTATTTGAGTGAAACAAACTTAAATTCAGAATCAGGAACTACCTTGAAAGGAAAATAGACTCATAAGAGTAGTCTCTTCCAGTTTTGAGAAGAAAAGATGCCATCCTACAAATATGGTAAAGGTCTTGATGAGAGACGTAGAACCATGATTCTTTAGCATCAAGAGGTAGTACCACCACGCCTTCGTCTCACTTACCCACCACAACTGAGTAGTCTAGCCACCCTCTAGAGTTGCTACCACCATTCGTTGGGAAGCCATGAGGGCAAAGAAAAGTTTGGGACCTGAGATAGGTGTCCCCATTTGTCATACCATTGGGATAGCTCTGATTGTCACATTCTGAGAAATGCAAATACTAAGCTCTGAGAAGATATAGTTTTCTTTGTGAATCACCTGCATCCCAATTTTTGACCTCACTTTTAGGTGGGATGTATCTACAGAACAGAGTCTGTGACTCTGAGACACATCAAAGCCTATTTGGTGGCCCCTTCTGAAATCAGAAGAGGATGTAATTTTCTATGGTTTTTGCAACTCTCTTACACACAGTCCAAGCAAAGAACGCCATAGTTTTAGAGTGGATGTGGCTGTCCTTACCGGTATACTCACAGGAGAAGGACATTGACACAGTACTTCTTTCCTTCCATCTTCGACCACATCACTACTGTATTGTGACCTCTTCTTCCCAAGCCCCTCCTCCTACGAACAACAGTTGTATCCTCTTAATCTTGTTCAAACTGCCTTCTAACACTGACCACCACCAAAAGATGTTGCTTCCAGAACAGGCTGAATGGAGAACCTTAAATGCATGGGGAATATTCCTGACTCTCACCTGAAATCAGTTTAGCCTGGGCATTACAGTTGAATTTAAAGCAAATGTATGCACAGGCAATCCTGGGTGAGCTACTCTGAACAGGAGATGGCAGTAGCAGCCAAGGATTTGGGCAGCCCTTTCTAGCCCTAACAGAGGGGATTTCCCATCAGTTGACTGTCAATTCTGGACTGCAGTTTTGCCTCACCAAAGTCAAGGTGGCTAAATAATATGCCCAAGATCCCAGACCTTGCTGAATCTCACAACTATTAAAGAACTAGAAATTGCTCAAATTTAAGGTCGAACAACTAAGTGAACACTGTGGAGAGCTGTTACTAAGTCTCACTGCAGAGGAAAGGAGGAGCCCTCCAGGAAATAAACAGATATGCCCACTTAGATTTGCATTAGTGGGTTTATTGGAAGGAGCACGGATCAGAGATCCAGTGCACATTCTTACTGAGACTTTGAGCAAGTCATTTAGCGAGGTGATTCAGCCCATGCTCTCATGTGGATTCAGGGGATAAGGAAGTCTTCCTCACAGATTTTACAAAAGGTTAAGTCAGAAAACAGCCAGGAAAACTCATTTTGTAAACTATGACATGCTATAAAAATACAAGAAGGACATTTTGGTTGGTTTTAAGTTGTTTCTTTGAATTTGTCCTGGCACCTCCAAATTTCCTAGACCACATTTTCTTTCTTTCCTTTTCTTTCTTTCTTTTGTTCTCTTTTTTTTTTTTTTTTTTTTTTCTGTCCAAGTAATACGGTCAGAAGCTGTTTGACTATGAGTCTATTATTTCTCTGATAATTATAATTTCCCAGAGAGTTATGGCACACAAATTACTTTGTAATAGCTCTAAATTCTTTGCTTTATCCTGAGTCTACAATTATGCACTTATCCATGCTCCTGTCATCTGTGGTACTGATTTATGGAACCTCTGTTCTCTGATCTCATTTCTTACCTCTGCCTCCTTTAAAACTCAAGAAATGTGGCAGCAAGGTCAAATTTCTCATCGGTCCAGCATTACATTCTCAGGTGTAATCATTCCATCTTAATAAAGCAAGCAGTTAGTTCCACAATGGTCTGTTTAATCCACTAGATAATTGCTAAGCCTTCATTATATAACCCCGCATCCTGTCCCTTGCTATAATTCCAGAACCATCATGTTGTGGTTTGAAACATCTATTAATTTGGTGCAAATATTAATTAAAAATTTATTTCTAGCCAAGAATATGATGGATTAAGTGCCATGTATTAAAAAAGGAAAATATAATTAATCTTAACCAATTTCACTTGGAGCAAAAACAATGTAACCGGAAAGTTTTCTGGTAATTGCCACATACTCACAGACTTTTTTCAAAATTTGAAAAAAATATATCTAAATTGTAAAGTATTGCAGAATCAGTTTGGTATTGTGGTAGAAGATTTATAAGCCATGCAACTATACAAAATTTTTGATATCATTAATAAAGCAAAGATATATTACTTTGCTTTGTTGCACTTGTGACCTAGAGTGAATTTTATTCATAGTAAAATTAGACCCTACTAGCTTCTTATACCTGAATGGCCAAGAGGTAGAGAAATTTCCAGAACAGCCTTATTAGAGAGTGGGATGCATGACAAGACCATAATCTAAAGCCAGTTCTCAGTTTTATTATTTACTTTGCTGCCTTGATCATTTTTCTGCACTCATTTGGCTTGAAGGCATAGACATTCCCTGTTGATTATCTCGGCTTGGCAGTGGGTTTCTGCTACACATTTTGATTCCTAATATGGTAGTAGGAGAGGATTTTGTGTGAGTTCCAGCGAGTTTCTCTGGGCTTGTGGAATGCAGCAAGGAAAGAATCCTACAGAGATGAAAACATGAACATTTGCATTGATTAAAGAGAAAAATGAAAGAAAGAAAAAGTATCACTCTAATTTTTTTTTCCTTTTCTTACTCTGTTCACTTCACTTCTAATGTGTTACACTTTTGGGGGTTGGAGGAATTAATGCTGTGTGTTCTTTTAATGCTCATATCTTCATGGCCGTTTCAAAAATTATTTTGAAATGCCCGAGTGTGTTTTCAGAGGCAATGTTAACAAAATTGTTTTCATCATCATCATCAAGGTTGAATCCCTGAAGCACCCTATTCCTCTGTTCTACAAATTAGCCACATGAAGAAAACTGAGAGAATAAGTTTCATGTCGCTAAAAGAGAATAATAGGCGGATCATGTATATTCACAGGGTACAAATTTTGCAGCAATATGAACTATTACTAAAGAAATACCTTACTTGCCTATCCATCTATTGATTGTGTTGGAGTTCAATACAATTTTTCTCTCAGGGTCATGAAGTAATTCGCAAAATCAGGGGTGTTCAAAGGCGAGAATTCAGTCATGGGTTCTTAGTTTCTGTTTCTGGTTGGTCCAGTAAAGCCCCTTCCTCAGCCCTCTTTTCCACTTATCACTACAGATGCAGACTTAAAACCATGACTTCAGGCTGTTCAAAGTCAAAAGAAAAAAAAAAACCCTAGAACAATAACAACAATAAAATAAAGCAGATTGGACAAGCTCGTATGCATCCCAGATGAAGAACTTTCCTCTAGTAATAGGTTCCTTTTCCCTAAATGTATTTACTGAAGGCCTCTGTATTTTAATAAGCTATATTTGCACTGGTTTTAAAACTTCATTATTTTCACCATTATTCACATCCACTTAATGTGTTACTTTTATATAATTAAGAATTACATTTGGCAGTTATGCTCTCAAAACTGACTATATCAACATTCTGTCATGTATTTATAGGTTTATTTGGTTCTGTATCCAAAAAAAAAGTCACTAATGAGAGATCATTTACAAATCCAAGAAATTCAGCATGCTACTGTAGATGTGAAAGTGTGGTTTTCATAATGCTCCAAATATTTTCTTTTCTGGACAACTTATTTTAAGAAGCCCTTCAATAAACAGTTCTGATTTGACAGCAATAACCAACCACAAACACAATTAGTCAGTATATTAGATAAGCCCAAGATTGGCTAAAGAATCATGCAAACCTCAGAATAACAATGATGTGAATTACATAGAAATTTATTTCTCTGGAATATGAAATAATGTAAAGATAAGCAGTCCAAAGCCGACATAGGGTCTTCATCTATCACAAGGAACCTAGGCTACTGTCTTTCTCTTCTGCCATCCTCAGCATGTGACTTTTGTGTCATGGACCTGTGTGGCACATGGGCCTCCAGAGAATGAAGAGAAAAAGGGAAAAATAAGTGTGAACCTATGTCCTTTACTGAAAGTCCCACATAGTACTTCCACTTACCTCTCGATGGTCAGAATCTAGTCTTGACCACCTGCAAGGGAAGCTGGGAAGTGTAGGCTTTTACACTAGGTGGCAATGTGTCCAACTAAAAATCAGGGCGCTAAAACTAAGGGAAGGTGGTGAAATGGGTACTGAAGGAGGCCACACCTAGTTTTGGTCCTGGTCAGGTTCCCTGGCTCCTTGACTTGCTATCATTGTCAGATCATACAGTGACTTGGCTTTCCATGCATATTCATATTTATTTATATAAATCAAAGCGTTTGTGTTTCACTAACATAAATATAAATATTTGAAGCAAACATAAATATATATATTTACATAGAAATATATATGTAATTTTAGAAATTTTGAAGTGTAGATAATTAGAAAAAAATGCAAAGCAATCGTAAAATTCACCACCCAGAAATAAGTGGAGTGAATTTTATGGTACATTTTTTCAGGTCTATTTTCATATACACATGTGTATCTATATACTTCTCTTAGTAAAACTGAAACATACAAAGAACATCATTTTTAACCTCTTTTTTTTTTAGCAATAATACATTGAGGCATCTTTCTGCACCAATATTCTTTTCAACATTGTTTTAAATTGCTATAGATCATTTCATGATATCATTCCACAATTTAACCAGTGTCCTATTGTTGGCAGTAGTGAGTCTGTACAGATCTGAAACGTTACAGTAGGTAGCTAGTCAGACATGAGCAGGGCAGTAGAGGGCCTCCCCACCACCACCAAGAATGTCAGGTGGTTATTAAACTGCCTGTGTAAAATCATAATTGGTTGCAGCCAGTGACAGGGAAAGGCAGTCTCCCAACAGACAGAAAAACATGAAACTGGTGACCAACTTCCTGATAAGATCTCAGGAGTTTGGCGAGTGGGCTCAAGAAAGATGGTGGAGTTTAACTGGCATATGACGTTACAGTAACACTCCACTGGTAAGGGAAGAACACATCAAGTAAGCATGTGTACAACTCCTGTAAACACACTGTGCATGCAGCTCTCCCAAACACTAGCAGGCCACTGTGCATTCAGACACCTACCCAAGGGAAGAATCAGGGGAGAAGGGACACAAGACCCTGGAAGTATGCCAACGTATAACGCCCCATGCACTTGATCTTTCAAGTCACCAGGTTGGCCCTCTTGCAAGTGTACTTTACTTCTTTTCATTCCTGCTTTAAAGTTTTGTTAATTAAACTTTCACTCCTGCTCTAAAACTTGCCCCAGTCTCTTACTGTGCTTTATGCCCCTTGGTCAAATTCTTTCTTCTGAAGATGCAAGACTTGAGGTTGCTGCAGATCTGTATGGATTCACTTCTGCTAACATACTTGCTACCTCAAAAAAAGCAACTAGGTGGGATCCTTAAAGGGCCACAGAGTGATGCCTTATGCAGGTGGTTAAACTGCTTCAAAAAACACCAAAAATTTGGTGTTGGAGCAGAATAGAGAAGAAAAGTGTATGATAAGTCATAGGAGCTGGCAGAGCCAGGGTTCCAGTTAATGTCTGTTCCGGCAGTGGGCCAACAGATGGGGAAGGGTTGGGAGTCATCTGAACTGGTAAGGTAAAAACAAGTATAAATCTCAGAGGATAGCTGCAAGGGAGCCCGTATCTTTGCTGCCAAGCAAATGTAGCAAGGGCTGCAGGTGCACAAATAATACACACAAATTGTGTGTTTTAAGGCAGAGAAGGAAGTCACACAACATGTGATGTGAAACCAGGGAAAAATGCATAATTGCCCCTAAGATGGAGAGTCTGGTTGGTGTGCAAGGCCATTGCAGAATACACACAGAGAAAACCGACTAAGTGGGGCAGGTTCTTGGGGGAGAGCTGATTTTAGTTGAAAAAGCAGAGGAAACACCAGACGTTACACGACATTAGGCTGTAGCCCTACTACTCTCGCACGCCTCCTATCCTGGAGGGACTTTAGTACCTCAGTCCTATTCCCACTTGGCGCAGACTCCAAGGTCCTTCCTGCCCCATCAGGCTGAGCTGGGAGATCAGCCAAGGGGAGTAGGGCCACTGTGGCAGAGAGGAATCATTCTGGGAGTTGGTTAGTAAGCAGGAGAGCAAAGAGGGAGAAGGAAACCATGTACGGGGGTTGAACGCCTCTGCTGAAGAAGGTAAGATGTAGAGGTGTCTTACTACTGGGGAACATATCTGTCACACAGTACCAAAGTATGTTAGCAGCATGAATTCATACAGGTCTGCAGCAACCTCAATTCTCGCCTCCTCAGAAGAAAGAATTCAATGGAATGGTATGAGGCAGAGTGAGAGACCGAGGCAGGTTTTAGAGCAGGAGTGAAAGTTTACTAAAAAGCTCTAGAGCAGAAAGAAGTAAAGTACACTTGGAAGAGGGCCACGCAGGCGACCTGAGAGATCAAGTGCACAGTCTGACCTTTTGACTTGGGGTTTTATACGTCGGCATGCTTCCGGGGTCTTGTGTCCCTTCTGCCCTGATTCTTCCCTTGGGGTGGGCTGTCCTCATGCACAGTGGCCCGCCAGTGCTTAGGAGGAGCCACATGCACAGTGTGTTTACTGGAGTTGTACGTATGCTTACTTGAGGCGCTCTTCCCTTACCAGTCAAGTGTTCCTATAAGGTAATGTACCAGTTAAACTCCGCCATCTTGCCTCTTAGTTTGCATGCTGCAGCCCACTCACCCAACTCCTGAGATCTTATCAGGAAGCTGATCACCAGTCTCAGGTTTTTCTGTGTACTGGGAGACTACCTTTCCCTGGGACTGCCTGCAACCAACTATTATTTTAGGGAGTCAGTTAATAATTACCTGACCATCAACTGATGGCTGCCTGACATTCCTGGGTGGGGGCCGAGGAGTGGTCTCTCCGCCTGCCCTGCTCACATCTGACCAGCCACCTACTGTAACACTGTTGTTAATCATTTTGAGTTTTTCTGTATTATAAGCCACACAGCAATTAACATCTTTGTTACTAAATCTTTGTTCATATCCTCAATTACTTTTAGAAGATAGTTTTTCTGATCAAATAATATGCAATCTTAAGGCTTTGATATGCCAAATTCCTCTCCAGAAAAATCAACATTTTACATTGTTACCCTTCCATCTGAGTATATGCCAATACCTTTTGCCCAGCAATGAACATCATATAATTTTTTTTAAATTATTTACCGATTTGATAGACCAAAACATCGGTCTCAGGTTAACTATGCCTTTGATCACTACTGAAGTGGAACATTTCCCCTGCCTTTATATTTAGCCTTTTTTATTATTGTGGAAAGATATGAGAGGAGAGAAAGAAGCTCATGGGCTCAAATTTGGAAACACTAACTTCAGACTGACAGGAAAAAGCCTCTCGTTCTGAAGATAAGTCATGTATGCTAACTCAGAATGGCAACATAAAAGGAGAGGTTATCCTTCCATTTCAAGAGGCAGCCAATGAAGCTGTCACCCGACCTCTTCCAATAAGGTACCCAGATATTTTCCTCCTTTGAGGAAGGAAGCCACCGTGATCTTGGCTCACATTGTGTTGAGTTTGAAGGACGCTGCTTCATATGCAGTGTATGAGTTTTCTCCCAGCACAGTTTTTCCTTTTACTTGACTGTCAAGCTCTTGTCCCTGCAGAGTGGCAAGTGAAAATATTCTAAGGGGCTCAAATTTAATTCAAGTAGTCAATAAACCACAGGATCTGTCTGCTCAACTATTTTCATAGCAAATAGGATACTTCCCATCTAAATTTGTAACTGAGCTGAAAACAACTTTGTGCCTTTAAATATCTGATGTTGTGTCATGTTTCACTACATTTAAAGCCAATACAGTAAGTAGCCAGATCACAGTATGCCAAACAGCTGTTTGTATCATTTCCTGATATATGCTGAGTAAAGAATTTCAAATACCCTAGGCACACGCTATGTGTGAATGGGATTGATATATTTTCTTGCTTCTGTATTATATAAAATACTCTGGAGTAGTTAATTCTTTGCAAGTTTTTAAAACTTTCCTCATGGCCAAAAGCTAAATCGTAAATCAAGAATTAATGTAAGAGAGAGTTTGAATACTCTCTCTTAATTCCCAGTTAGATTATAAGGACAAAACTTCAGGTAATTGCATACCTAAATAGCAAGGTACAAATAAAAATAGGAAGAAAAAAATAATCCTCTAACAGCAAAATCAAAAATTAAATATTGAACCATAACTCTCTTCTCCTCTATAAGCCTAACAGTTCTTTTCCATATATGTAAGGAAGGCAAATATGCATTTCTGTTTACAATTTAGGCTGGGACTGCTACAGTGACTCACTTGGAGTACACCCCAATGAAAATTTAGTGGACAATAACACAGAACACTATAAGCCCATAAAATTATAAAACATTATTGGGGTTTGCCCATCTTCCAATTGTCTTGGTGAAATCTATTTTTCTTCCTGTATAGGAGAAGCTTTTTGGAGTCAAGCATCATTAAATCAAAATGCAAAGGAAGGAGAAAATGAATGTGGGTTAATTGCATTCTGAATGCAACTGAACCGCAGTTGGTACAAATTACTGGAGTATAAGAATGCATTGTGCATACCAGGAAGACAAGTCTTTTTGGTGAAGCCGGAGTATGGGTGTGTACCAGGAAGTGGCAGCAGATGAGGATTCTGAGTGTGTTTGTGTGTGTGTGTGTGTGTGTGTGTGTGTTGGCAGGTGGAGACACATTAGATCCTTGTATGTTGCATTGAGAAGTTGGGACTTTGTCCTGAAGCATATGTCTCCCAGGAGAGTTGCAGCTACTGTCTAGGTGTGTCCCATTGTATACAATTTGGCACACTCTGTGTAATCTTCTCCCCTTTATTGCACAAAGAAGTCCTATACCTGCAATCTTGCTAGAGAAGTAAAACTTGTATTCCTTATCAGTAGATCTACAGGGTAATAAAAGGAACACTCTGATGGGAGCAGCTGTAATGGAATTGACGGCCTCTTTCTTCTTACCATCAACTGCCTGAAGATAAAAGGAATAGAATTAATATAAATAAAGGGCAGAAAGGTACTGACTCTAAAGCAATGAATTTTTTTGTAATAGGAGTGGAAAGAAAGCAGAGACCAATGAGGGCTACAAGAATCACAACAGGCTCCTGGGAGGAGGTGATACTTGCTGTCCCTGCCAGATGTAAAGCATAATCTTCAGGGTCCTCAAGAATTAAGTGGCAATAGGACTCAAAAAACCATTTCTCCAGTAGGGATATAGTGATGTGCAAAACAGACAAATCTCTGGTCTCATGGCTCACCGCAGAAAACACAGGTACCTGTATTTTTTTGCAGGGCCTTGTTAGGTTACCCGTACCCAAAGGATTTAGGTAATTGTTCCTTTATAGATTTTCCATTTCATTTCCTTATTTATATAGAATTATTTGCTTGCTTCTTTACAATTTGTTTGTTTAAATTATAAAAGTAATATGTGTTTATGACAGAGAAGTAAAAACATACCAGAAGTATAAAGTTTCTCTCTCCCCTGCCCTACCCAATCCTTCCATTCAGAGATAACCAATGTTAAAGTGTTGCATGTGCAACCTTTCAGGAATTTTTCATACGTATGCAAGCATAGATTTATGTTATATATAAGTCTTATCATACTATTTCACTTTTTCATGTAACTGCTATAGTGATAGCACCATAATGCTGGTATAAAAGGGACTCCACCAGGGCAATCTGGTTGGAAAGAGGGTCTTGAAGCTCCATTGCAAAACACTTAAATAAAATACAATATCAATTGTTCGTACCAAAGAAAGGAATGTGCTGAAAAGTAGGAGACAGTAAAGCCCCAGCAAGTAATTCCTTGGTTTTACCACTTAAACATTTTTGTATAATGGCACATAAATAGCTGCCTACGATTCCCTTGAGTGAATGGATCATAATTTCTTGAACATTCCCCAATAGTAAACATGCAGATTATATGTAGAGTTTTTGCCTTCATAAACAATAATATTTTGAATCCCTTTGTACAAAGCTTATACTTAGGCAAGGGAACCTATAACAAATTCCTATAAGCAGAATTCCTGACTGAAAGGGAATATGCATTTTTAATGTTAATAGATGTTGCCAAAATTAAGCCAATATTCCAGTTAACAGTTAATGGGAGAGGACATTGTTGTTTAAGGATTTCCTTGTAAAAAGAAAGTGCTGAGTAATGCAGCCACAGAACTAGTTCTGCTAGCTTAATTAAGTTTCAAAGTCTACCTACCCATTTGCAAGCCAGGCTTTACATGTTCAGCTTTCTCTGAGCTTTTGATAACAAAGCTGTTTACATTAGTAATCTAACTAAACTGTGGAGTGGCACAGTCCCATTTACATTGAGAATCATTTTTGTTTTAGCTTGTAGGAGTGTAAATTACTATTAAAGGAGTTCCATTTCAAATCCACAGAACATTCTGCTAAGAAGAAAACTAATGAGAGAGGGAGCCACAAAAGACAAGTCTGAGCTGCTGACAGCAAGGCAGATAGAAAGAAACAAGGCAAGGCAGAGAAACAAGTTCAGGGAATTGAATAAGAAACTCTGTCACAGTCACATGACCGTCTAGCTCTCATGAAACAAAAGGTATGGTAGATGTTTGCCTGGAAGTCCCTTGGGAAAGAATGGCAGCAAGACCAGATGGCAAAAACAAAAAGTTGAACATCTTTGCCATTTTCATTTCATGTTCAAATGCTTCTTAGAAACATACAACCTTATCGGCATTAACATTTTGACATTTTGTGTATAGATTCTCTTCTAAATAGAGGTTAGGTTTATATTCATATTATTGTAATAAAATAATAGATGATCACTATTTTTTCAAAGATTAAAAAATATGACTCATAGAAAAATGCGAGCATTAGTAATTTAGTTTCAGGCTTTGTCAAATATCTTTTTAAAAACTCAGCTAATAATACACTAAGTCTTCTCATACATAATTCATATTGTTGATTAAAACCTAAGAATGGAAGGAAAAGGCTAAGTCTAATTTTTTTGCTAAAAGAATGAGTAAAAAGTAATCAGCCATGTTAATATTTCAAACAGCAAACTATTTGAAATGCATTTCTACTTTGAAAGAAAAATTTGAGACTAATAAGTTCTATTATACACTATTGATAAAGAAAGAAGATATAAAAGATACAATATACTCTTAAAAATGATCATACTTTCAAGGAAATATAAAAGAATAGCTTCTTTTTTTGGTCAGTAAGAAAACTGTTTGAAGCCCTGTGTAGTCATAAATAGCAAAAATACGACGAAAATCCTAATATGTGTGTGTGTGTTTTCTCTTCTTCAAGATTCCTATGATATCTAACAATGATATATTTTTAACTTAGTCTGAATTGTAAAGCATGTATCAATTGTCAGTTATCAAGTGTCTCTGACAATCTGGTAGCAAAAAGCAAAGAAACAATGAACATGTTCATTTAGTCTTCCCTGCTTTTACAATTTGTCATTGAAACCTGTGTCTTCCTCCTAATCATGTTTTCTTAAATTTTACTTTTATTTAGGATTTGGTGATTGAAAGTTTGGGTTTTCTGTTTGCTAGCTGATTGGTTAGTTGGTCAGGTGGTTGGTTTCTCTTCATCCAATTGCATACAATGCATTTCTAAAAGGACTTTTAAGGAAATGTGGAATATCATGTAGTAATATGCCCTGTTGCTCATTCCTCCTAAATCTCTCTTATATCCACCTCTGCCTGCTTTCCCGTGGCCTGCCTTGGTTTAGGCCCTCACCACTTCTCTACTGATGATAACAGCCTCCCAAAGCCCAGCCCCTTTGGCTCCTGCCTTGACGTTACTGCCAACGACCTCGTCCTAAAGCAAAAATCTCATTATGCCACTCTCCTGTTTAAAATATTTAACTGGTTTTAATTAGCTTCTCAATTCCTTTATGATGAAATCCAAATTCCTCAGAATGCTCTGCAAGCCCTTTCATGACAAGGCCCAGGCCTGCCTCTCCTAATGGAATCACTTGTAAATGGCATCATTTACCCTACGCTCCAGCAGTAATAACACTATGCATTTCACACAGGGGAGCTTTTGTGGGTGTCAGTGTTCTCCCTGAACTGTTATCATTGTATCCGCCCACTCCCACCCCCCACTTCGACCTGAAGAACCTCTAAAGTTATGCTTTTCTGTTTTTCTTTTGCATATCACGTCCTAAGAATCTTGTTAAAAAGACTTTACTTCTGTGGGTCTAAGATGGGGCCTGACGTTCTGCATTTCTAACCAGTTCCCAGGCAATGCTGGGAACACATATGCAAGACAAAGCTCAAAAACCTTACTCTGCCATCACTCCTTCTGTGAAAAACTCTCCTACAAAGCGGATCTACACTAAGTGTCCTCTTTCCAGTGTTTATGACTTGTGTATAGAACATGTACAGGTCCTCTTAGATGTCTCACACCTTATTTAATTACTTGGTTATAGGTCTGTCCCTGTAATTACTTGTCCATCATCAAGGGCTGGAACAGTGACTGCTGCTCCTTATAGTCCCAGAGCTAACATTTGGTCCAGATGTATAGGAATTTCACAGAAGTATTTTGCATGAAAATTAGTGAAAATTTTTCACGTGGTACCTGAATGATCATTTGATAAGGTGTTGTTAAAAATGTCCACTGGATGGAAGGTTACAGTAACTTTTTAGCTCTCAAATTCATGGTTTTTCTTCATGTTATTGACAATCTCTCCAGTGGGTTTTGGTTAGGGGGAGGCTTAAAAGTAATTGATTTATGATTCTTTTAACCAACATGTAAGTCAAGAGGCTGGCCAAGAGTTTGAAGAGCCCAAACCTGTTAGACAGTACAACCAATTATCTTTGTGGCCTTGTGGGTGACTTCGCCACCCCCACTGCACAGCACAGCCCTGCCTGTTTCCAAAACACCTGGCCTTGCACAAAAGAATGAAGAAAGAGCCAAGGCACAGAGAATATTCTCCAGCAGAGAGTTTGGGCAATAAGTCTTAAAGATGTCTGAGTAGAGAGACAATTAGTGGAAACAACATCTGTCCAAGGTTTCTCCCATCATGTCATGAACTTGACAAGAAAGGCAGCAGTAACTGTTCCAACTGTGTTAACCAATGGCCCTGAAATTTGGTCAATATCAGATATATCAGAGCCTGAGAGATAAGAGTGGTTTTCAATGCTGTGTGCACATTAGAATCACCTGGGAAGTGATATTTGTAAAATATGAACACCGGAGGCCCCACCCCAGAACAGCTAATTCGGAATTTCGGGGGGAATGGCCAAGGGGTCAGTAGATTGTAAAACTCAGGTGATTATACTGTGAAGCCAGAATTAACAACCATTGGTAGAGGGTAGTACCTTCTTCCCCTATGGGTGCCTCAGAAGTGAACATCTACCTTCAGCTTACACATCCCACTAATTGGCCACTGCGTCTTACTTATTTTAGGCCAAATGAAACCAATAGAAAGTTTTGCCTTTTCTCCATGTAGAAGGGACTAATGATTCTATAACTAAGAATTTTTAAATTTCTACTTACATTTCCCATCACACAGTTGTTGAGAAATTGGTAAGTTGAGAAAAAATGTGAGGTGTAGAAAGAAGGAAGCTGAATTCATTTAGAAAAGAGAATGCCAAATGAGCTTAATTTCCTTTTTTCTAAATCTTAATAATCTGCCTTGCTTTTCTTCTCCTTCCACTGCACCCTTTCTCCACGAATTCATCAGTCATAGTCAGGTCAGGTGGGATCACACTGGTTAACAAAAGATCTGAGGGTACAATGCAGAAGTTGCCAGATAATGGGATTCAATTACATTTCTAAGCATAGACTTCTCCAGTGTTGGCTGTCACACTGCCTAATGCGGAAAAGCACTGCATTATGTACATGGTACGTGCTTCATACATTTTAGTTGAATCTGATTCAGAGTACCTCAATTTTTTTAATGAAATATTTGAGGTCTACAATAATAAGTACCAATAATAATATAACGAAGATGCTTGTACCTACCACACTAAAGAAATAAAACCTAACATCTATAATCAAAATGTCCTGTGTCCTCTTTATCTCCTTTCTCTCATTCTCTCCTTAGAGGTAACTGTTACCTTGAATTTATGATTCCCAACCCTGTTTTTTCATTTTGTTCATCATTCCAATGTATGTTTTTATGACACACACAGTTTTGGTTTTGTATGTTTTCAGCTATATAAATGGCACTTTACTGTATGTATCCTGTGCATTTTCAAGCTTTATATAAATTGTATCGTATATCCTTCTGCATCTTGACTCCATATTTTATTCTTGGGATGTATCCGTGTTGATTAAAGTAACGTTACTTTTTATTGCTGTATAACATGCCATGGTAGGTAAATACCGCAGCTGGTCAGCTAATGGATTGTTGAATTATTTCTAATCTCTTGCTGTCACAGACAATGCAACATATCTCCTTGTGCAAATGTGGATGAGTATTTCTAGACATTTACATAAGAGTGGGATTGCTGGAATGTAGGGTATGCATATTTCTAAATTTCCTAGATGTATTAAATAACACCCCAACCAGAAGTGTGTGAGCTTTCCTATTGCTCATATCTTTGCCACGTTGGCATTGTTAGACTTAAATGTTCGGCCAATTTTAACTGGTGAATTTTTCCTTAAAAACCCTGAAGAGGGCAGCATATCCTGGTAATTGCTGCATCTTATACCTGCATTCCAGTTTATGGGTCCCTCCCTTCTTTACTGCTTGAAATCCTTTGATCTTCTCAGTTACTCTTCAACCCACCCTCTCACCTCAGTCAGCTCTGAGCAGTATCTTAGAAGGACAGACAAATATAACACTATCTCAAAGCTGAAAGTTACCTCCAGCTTTTTCTTTCCACATTCCTGACACACTTCTGTCCTCTGACAAGGAGGCAGGGAAACAGAAACAAGTCAGTCTGGAATTGAAACACTTTTTCCAGTCCAAAGTAGCACGAGAGAGGTACGATGTGAGTAGAGAGCAGTCTTCTACCATTCTAAAGCAGTGGTTTGTAATCTAAATAGAAGGCCATTGCACACTATCAAAAACTATGCTTATATAAATGGGAGACACACTGAGAAGTAGGAAAAAGTATTGCAAAGTGGTAGTGGCATTGTTTTTCTTCTGGAATAAAAGATACTTACTCCTTTGCCTTCTCAGTTACATTGTTCCTGGTTCCCTAAGGAAAAAAAAACAGTGTTCGGCTTCAGAACATCTCCTAGAATTTCTCTCGTTTAATACTGAGCTAAAGTCCTGCCACTTCCAGAGTTCCACAGTGGGAATGCAGCCTTCACAAAGATGCTTTCCTTTAAACAAAGCAGATGGGGAATTGAGCCGTGCTTAAAGATTTGACATGGCTGCTTTATGAGGGAATTTATTGTTAGTACTTTCAAAGTAGACCTAAAACCATCACTCTGCTTTTTTATTCCTGAAACTGAATTTTAAGATTGTATTGCTTTAAAATAAATGAATGAATAAATAATAAAATTTTATTGTTGGGGAGGAGGAAGTAGACAAATAAATATGAATTTTTTTGGAATTGATTGCTATTTTGAGTTATTAATCATTTTTCCCCTCCATTGTGGTAGATGAAACTCCCTCCAAATGAGATCTGCTGCTTTTTCATTACTGTCTTGAACTCTTTTATATGCTGGTGTGTTTTACAAATTTCTAAGGTGCGCCATTTAGAGAGTCTGTGCTTCTGAACTATTTGACCATAGTTTCCTTAAGGAACACCTCACTGGAGTTCAAAGGTCACAGTTTGGAAAAATGCTAGCTTAGCTATTCTAAAGGTGGCTACACCATCATTACTAACCATTCTGGTCAGACATTCACAAGACCCAATTATATGTCATCTTGACTGAAATTCTTTCATGATAGAATATCTGTCTTGACGTGTTGGTTGGGATACATATTGCTTTTGCATTGAATGTTGTTATGGAGACATTCGAAGCCAGTCTAATTTGTGCTTCATCCAATGTGACACGTTTTTTGTTTTTTGGGTTTTTGACTTTTTGGCTTTTTGGGGTTTTTTTCCTCAAATTCCCAAGGGATGTCTTTATTCTTGAATTTTAAGTATTCAATCAGGGCTGTGCTAAGTATTCTGTTACCAATATTTCCTAGAACATGGTATGCTCTTTCAATCTATAAATGTGGTTATTCTTTCTCTTTAGTGAAATTTCCTTGTGTGGTATTTGTGAATACTTTTCCTGTTCCATTTATTGAAACTTCTCCTTCAGGGACATCAATTTCCTCATGTTAAGTGCTTTTGAACTCCAATCTGTCACCTTCTAATTCCTTTCCTTCCCTTGTATTTACAAGCCATTCCTCGAGGCCAGTAATTTTATTTGCAGCCATGTTTATTTTGTTCCTTGCTCTGTCACCTTTTAAAAATTCACTCTATAATATTGTTTTTGTACTCAGCCTCCTTGGTTCTGTAACCTTCCTGTGGTTCTGTCAACTCATCTTTGAGCTCTTGTTTTTCTGAGTTCATGTTCTCATTAACTTGACTCATAGTACAAAGCACTTCTAAGGAATTTTGTTTTGTTCTTTGGACTATGTTTTCTTTAAAAGTGGGAGTTTTATCTTTCTTTTGCATGCTATGTTCCTTTCTTTTAAGGTTGATTGGTTTTGTTAGTTTCTATTTGGGAGCATTGCCTTAGCATGTTTGGATGTTTGTCAATGGTTTTCCCCATCTTATTCACACCTGAACAGCTTTATCCAGATCATCTTTGTTCTCTCTAATGTAGGTTACTTATTGACTCAATTTCTATAGACTCTACTTGTTTTCCCCGAAGCTATGATTAAAGAACTTGATTTTGGATACCATCCACTTAACTGCAGCCTAAGGAAATGGTGCAGGGAGTAGAGAGGGAGGGGAAAGCTCTGCTGAAGCTGTGTGACATCTGAGTTAGAACTCCTGGGCTCTGCACTTTTGATTACCCGCTCTCTCTCGCTGTCTCTCGTGCTCTCTCTCTCTCTCTGGGATTTGTCAGATGTTTTTAATTACATTTTAATCCCTCTCTTGAATCAGAATACATATCCATCCTGAAGGGGAACACTCTAGGATTTTTTTTTAAATCATTCAGCAAATTTTTATTGAGCTCCTCTCCTTTGCAAGGCACTATTCTAATCTAGGTGCTAGAAATAAGCTGTGTGAACAAATGAGACAAGATTCCCCTTTCTAATGAGTTTATATGCAATGTGGTATCTTTACTGATACATGTAGTGTCAGAAAGAAGCAGCCCACTTCTGTCCAATAGCAAATCCACCATCCTTCAGACAAAAATGAGAAAAGTAAGGATAGTCATTTAGTTTCTCTCCACATTTGAAGACCATAGTGAGGTCTTAAGATTTCAGTAATTCGCCAGTAAGGTTCCAGGGGCAGGAAGGAAGTTCAAGGTTAGAAGCTACACTGTGCCACTCCAAGATCTGTTCTTTTCTGAGCCACCATTGTATATGTGTGTGTGTGTGTGCGCGCACGCACACACACATGTGCATGAATGCTTTGTTTTGTTTTAATGTCTGTATTATTAGATTACAGTATTTTTCTTATTTCATTTCTGACTTATTACCAGAAAGGAGGGAGCTAGTGGTTTTCATTTTTGGCATCCATTGTTTTTAGTTCTGAGAGAGACAGAGAGACTGTATAGTCTGCTTTCATTCTATCATCTGAGGCTGGAGGCCTCAACTAGTTCCTTTAACTCTAATTGAATCCCAGAGTCTGCTAGTATAAGATCGCTATGAAGTAGCTCTGCCCTCAAAATTTTGTAAGTACTTTAAGACACACACACACACACACACCCCAAAACAAAACATGAAGCTGAGGTGTTTTGGTTGGGTTATTTGCCAGCTTAGCCTCTTACGCTTGGCTAAAAAACATTTCAAGGACTTAAACTGTGGAATACTTCTAAGAAATTGCTTTGTCTTATCCCTGGATACTGCAAAATGGATTGCCTCAGATCTAAGAAACCCATTTATCAGAAAAATTCTTCAATTTCATGACATGTTATGCTCGAGATGTTATTGCACAATCCCACAGAAATCCAGTCCCTCTCCTAAATATGCCAAATACCTGTACAGATGGAGCAAGCAGAGAGAAGAAGTGACAGCAAACACCTGTTCCTAAACTCTCCCAAGATACCTGCTCTGGGTTAGCATTGGAAGGCCTAAGCACCTGGATCTATTAACCTAAATAGAAAAAAGAAATATTTGTAGTATTTGGTTGTTTCTTTTTCTATTTAGGTTAATAGATGGAGCATTACCTACAAATGAGATGAAGCATCACCTACAAATGTCCCTCAAACAAGTCATACTTAGTTCAGATTATAAAGACAGTATTTGATAAATGCTGTACATATAAGGGAATTTGAATGGCACTAGCTTGCAGCTTCTTGTGTCACTACCATGCCTCTAATGCAATTTCCCCCATCTAGAAATGTAATCCTCAGCCAGTTGCCTTGAAAGCTGGTTACCGTGGAGATGATTATCAGTATTATGATGACCTATTTAGAAGAATTTCTGCATCGCCAGAAAACAAATAACCACAGAGAGAGCCTTTCAAATGAATCATGCTCTTTCTCTGAAAGTGCCTTTACAAACAAATGCCATGGATGCATTGTGTGTGTGTGCTGTGTGTGGATTTGTTCATTATTTAGATTTGCAAAGGTTTTAGTGAAATTCCAGTTGTCTTTAAGCATTCCAAGAGTAGAGAGGGTAGTACAAACAACAGGCATAAGCATACAGACATCTGTCCTCTTCCTACAATTTGAAATGCATGGCCATGGCTGTATTGATTTCTCAGCAATGTTAACATTTCTTTCATTTGTACAGTTTTTCTTGCTCATCCACTGCTTTTTGAGGCTTTTTTAGAAGTGCTGGAGTGTGGTTGGCTGGTGGTTGGTAAAGACTGGTTTTTACAAACTGATTGATTGACCATTAATAGCTCCTAAACATACTCTGACTGCTTGATGGCTATTTTGATTTTCTCAAAATTATGTCATGAAATCGTCTCTTAACTTCTGTTTGATCTCCCATTTTTCTAATAGTTTTGTGTGTGATTGTATGCAGATCTAGCGCCTTTTTTTTAAAGTTTTTAAGATTGTTATCCATTAATCATTGCCCTGCTCCCTATAGGAAAGACCGATGTTTCAGCTGCTGCCCTTTTTGGTTTTGTTTTGCTTTTGGGTTTCCTTTTTCTTCTTCTTCTTCTTCTTTTTTTTTTTTTTTTTTTTTTGAGACATTTAATTTGCACTTGTAAAAATTTCAGTGATAAAAATTAAACCTTTATTACGTTCACAGAAGCAGCAAATAACAACATAAGCCAAATGTTACCCCAAAGAGGTCAAACAGATCTAATATTTTCCTTCCAGTCTATGGAGGTCGTGTATTCATGGCATTTTTATATTTGTTCTTACTGTATTTTCAGGCACACTCCTTTTTCTACTCTCATCCTTCCACCCACTGTCACTTCTTCCAAGGTAATGGCAGGAATGTTCATATTTTCTGCTGTTACTTCATATCATCTAGCAAAGTGCTGGATAATGGATGTTTAGTAAATCTGACCCCTCATACAACCTCCAAAGTTTTTTGTTTTTTTGTTTTTTTGTTTTTTTTTTTTTGTCTGTTCACGTTCACAATGGCCTTCCAGTGAATTATCTAGGAATCTCCATTTTTTAAACCATGTACAGGCAGTCTGTTTTCCACAGAACATTTTGGGTTCAAGTCAATTGACCAATTTTGGCTCCATTTTCCATTTCTATACCATAGACGTGTCCTTATGCCTGAAATCACATTGCTCTGAACTGAGGACAAATATCAAATTCATATTAATTGCCTCACTAATATTCTTAGGCTAGTTTAAATGTTATGCAAATCCCAATAAAAATCTTAGTGTGAGAAAATTTTCTTCCATTCAACTAAATATAACTCTTTCTCTTTCAATACTTTTTAGAAGGAAGTACATTGACATTTTAATTAACAAGTTCTTAGTTAAATTTTAACTCCAAAGAGTCTAGCACAATATCTTTAAGTAGTCAACTACACAATCAGTGTAAAATGTTGACTTCTGTCCATCTAACACAGTTGCATAGGAACGGTTTTACCTGCAAAGCACTAATAATGCTTACTGGCATATGGCCTTCGACTCATTTATACCATTTCCTAAAAGAGGCATGAAGGACACAGAGAGCTTTTCCATGTAACTCAGAGCCCATAAATGGTAGCTCTTCTTAGAATATTATGTCTAGTCTTTTATTCAATTATTCAATTATTCAATAAAGATTGTTAACTCTCCCTCTAAAATGGCCTTCAGATTAAGTAACAAGTTGTGAGTTGTTTGAAGCATATTCACATCCAGCACTGCTTGATTTAAAAAAAAAAAAAAAAATAGCCTTTCTGAAACCAGACTTGGAGTCCGAATCACCCAGAATAGTTCCAGACAAGATTCAGAATCAGACCTCTGACTCTGCCCAACCATTCCACTAAATTAATTCACTCTGCACTCCCTTGGATGGACTTGGAAGGCAAATCATGAGCTTGCTTTAGAATATTTCCTCTTTGCCTAATCTTCACTCCTAGAAATGACAGTGCTTAACATTTAGCACTTGCAATCCTTCCCACCCTGAAACTAAACTGGGAAGAATGAGAGCAGAGTGTTCTAACCTTATTCATACCACAAGAAGTTATTCAAGGAAAAAAAAAAAAACATATTTTACAGCCTTTAACTAGATAAACTTGCTTTGTGAATACAGCACAATCTTCAGAAGAATGATGTGGAATAACTTCTCTCCAGAAACATTCCATGGCTTTATTCCCTCTTCTCTAAGAAAATTCATGTCCTTAACTGCTAGCTATCCAAAGCAAATCATTAACACTCCATGTGTCTTGCAATGTTGCATGATAGCGATAATCTAATATTGACAACCTGCAGACCTGCTCACTCCAGGAAGCTATCAAAAAATGATAAGGCAAGTGAAAAAAGTACAGCCACACAACAGAATGTTAATATTTGTGTTTCTAATAACATTTTTAAAAGGTTTCTAATTAAGGTAAACATATTATGATATGGTTTGGCTGTGTCCCCACCTAAAATCTCATCTTGAATTCCAATCCCCATAATCCTCACATGTCAAGGGTGAGACCAGGTGGAGGTAATTGAATCATGGGGGGAGTTTTCCCAAGGCTGTCCTCATGATAGTGAGTGATTCTCGTGATATCTGATGGTTTTATAAGCATCTGGCATTTCCCCTGCTTGCAATTCTCCTTCCTGCCGTGTGAAGAAGGATGTATTTGCTTCCCCTCTGCCATGATTGTAAGTTTCCTGAGGCCTCTCAAAGCCATGCTGAATTGTGAGTCAATTAAACCTCTTTCCTTTATAAATCACCCGGTCTCAGGTATGTCTTCATCGGCAGTGTGAGAACAGACTAATACATATTAACTCACCACAGTTATTCCAGTTAATAATTTTTGTCATGTTCTATCCAATCTGGAATAGTACCTGTTAGGGTATTCCTGATGAGAAGCTCAGGGAGGGTACTGTTGGATAAATCAGCTGTTTACAAGTTCCGTTCACCATTATTTTAGTGTCCAGTGAGTAAACTATGCCATCTAAGATTTCCAGGGACAGCTCTTACAGGGCTGTGCCCAAGAAGTCCCCACAAGGTTTAGAGCCCTCAATCCAACATGCTAAAAGAATAAACCAAAAATAATGTATTCATTAAAGAAGTGATCATTGAGGACCCATTGTGTGCCATCAGGGTCTCAGCTAGTGCTGAAGATATGGCGGGAAGAAAAAAGTAAAAACGGACATGGTTCCTGTCTTTTGAGGCTTAGAGATTAGGAAGGAAAAAGACATTTATAAATCACACAAACAGAAAGAATGAATTGGCATTTTATAAGAATTATGAAAGAAACGCTGCTTTAGAATGAGGAGTCAAAGGAGTTTCCATGAATAAATGATGTTGGAGCTGAGCTTAATTGAAGAGG
The DNA here is from genome assembly GCF_000951045.1 of Mandrillus leucophaeus. Classification (NCBI taxonomy): domain Eukaryota; kingdom Metazoa; phylum Chordata; class Mammalia; order Primates; family Cercopithecidae; genus Mandrillus; species Mandrillus leucophaeus. The sequence goes on from NW_012102310.1 coordinate 4,439,142, forward strand.
TGTGGGAAAGGAACATGAGGAGGAGGCATCCCAGGCATGAGGCATGAGAAGTGAACACATTCAAAGGGCTGAAAGGTCACTGAGGCTGGAGTGGAGGCAGGAAGCGGGAGTGTCCTGAGAGAAGAAACTCGAGAGGTAGAGTAGGAGCCAGATCATTCAGGTTCTATTAGTCTAGCTCAGACATGTCTGCATTTAACTTATGGTATAATTACTGGATTAAAAACAATATAAGGAGTTATACCATGTTTTAATCCTTCCTTACACCATGTATGTAATCTAAATTGATAATGCTTGTGAATGTTGAATTACAATGAATGTTCAAAGTCACAGGACTTCTGTGATAACTAATATTAACTGTGTGACCGTGGAGTGGTAACTTTTAGTCTTAAGAACCTCATCTGTAAAATGGAGGTCATAGTACCTACCTCTCAGGGTGGCCACTATATCTTCATAGATAAATTGGAGAGACTGGATGGTACAGTGCCTGGTCAAAGCCTTTTAAAAATTGGAAGTTATGCAGTACAGCCCTTACACCTGGGAAAGAATGAACTCTACCCTGGAACCCAGAGTTTGGAAGGTCCTATTCTGGTCCTCCCCTAGCTACACTCTCATGGGGTGGAGAGTCTTCAAGTCCAACAAAATATTCTCACCTGGAGGCCACACTGAACTCCGTATTCTAGATGATGCTCTGGATACCTGAGACCCCAAAGTTTCCTGCCAAAATGATCCCATGATGATTCACGAGGCCTTTAAGTGTCTTTTCCCAAAGCATGCACCATCTGAAGGCAGATGCATACCCCATGTCTGAGGGGTGGCTAGGGAGCAATGGTGAATGGAAATTGTACATGCAGGCAGAGTGTCCTCAAATGTACATGTGAAACTTCTTGCAATGCATGTTGTAGCTCAATGTGGGAAGAGAAAGGGGATGGGACAGGGCCAGTAATAAACTTTACCCACACTACTGGGTTCTATTGTGGGACCCCAATCTGAGAATTATAAATGTAAATCTAGATTCTCTGGTCATTATGAACATTTATTTGTCAAGATATGAGAACAGAAAATACATATTGCCTTAGTCCACTTGCGTTGCCATAAAGGAATACCTGAGGCTGGGTAATTCATAAAGAAAAGTGGTTTATTTGGCTCATGGTTTTATAGGCTGGACAAGAAGCCAGCATCTGCTTCTGGTGAGGACCTCAGAAAGCTTCCAATTGTAGTAGAAGAAAGGGAGCAGGAATCACATGACAAGAGAAGGTGCAAGAGAGAGATGGGGAGGAAAGTGCCGGGCTCTTTTTAAAACTCAAATCTCTTGGGAACTGATAGAGCAAGAACTCACTCATTACCATAGGATGGCACCAAGTCATTCATGAGAGATCCACCCCCATGACCCCATGACCCAAACGCCTCCCACTGGGACCCACCTCCAGCATTGGGGGTCAGATTTCAACATGGAATTTGGAGGGGACAAATATTCAAACTATATCACATATGTTAACATTTGAATTTTTTGTTTGTTTGTTTGTTTTTGAAACGGAGTCTCGCTCTGTTGCCCAGGCTGGAGTGCAGTGGTATGATCTTGGCTCACTGCAACCTCCACCTCCCAGGTTCAAGCAATTCTTCTGCCTCAGTCTCCCACATAGCTGGGACTACAGGCACCAACCACCACGCCTGGCAAGTTTTTATAATTTTAGTAGAGATGGGGTTTTGCCATGTTAGCCAGGCTGGTCTTGAACTTCTGGCCTCAAGTGATACGCCTGTCTCAGCCTCCCAAAGTGTGGGGATTACAGGCCATCATGCCCAGCCTGGATTTTTAATTTATAACTTTTCACTATTAGATATATGGCACATGGACTTGGATTTTTAGTGTTAATCTGGGCAAGTAAAACAGGGAGGTCTGAGCCTGTGATTTACAAAAGTCTACATATCAGAGAATTCCATTTCATTTAAACCATCTTAAGATATATGGATTTCCTATTTATGAAAATCACATTAGGTTAATCGTGAGTTTGATTATGCACAGGAAGACTAGAGAAAGCCAAGGGAAAAAGTAAGTTCAAAGGAAGACAGTCCCTCTAGTGACCTCTTTCCCTCACTACCTAAGCGTAACGCTATCCGAGTATCACTGAATGTATGTCTTATGAAACTGTATATCTCTATGTAGAGACGGAAGGAGAAAAAAACATGAAAGATGATGTTTAGAATTAACAAATGCTTAGCTCTCTAGCTGTAAAACTTGTTTGTACTCCCTGACTATAGAGCCTCAAATTCAAATTGAGCATTTCCAGCTGAGTGAAAGGTGCCCGCCCGCCTGCTCTGAATTCCTCTCACAGTTATTGCTGTACCTAAGTCATTCAGCAAGAAAACACACATGGTCTTAGGCTATCTTTCCTACTACAAAAAATATGGGCAAATTTAAATACAACTTTTTTAGGAATTGATGTCTTCTCTTCCCAATTGAACTATAAGTTCTTTAAAGAACAACTTGGAGTCTACTGTTTTCTGTGTGCCTTCATTCTCTTGCAGCCCCTAAGAGTTGCTCAGGAAAGCTGGGCATGGTGGCTTATGCCTATAATGCCAGCACTTTGGGAGGCCAAGGCAGGAGGATCACTTGAGTTCAGGAGTTCAAGACCAGCCTAGGCAACATAGCAAGATCTCGTCCTCCTAAAAATCAAAAGAATTAGCCAGGTGTTGTGGTGTGCACCTGTAGTCCCAGCTACTTGGGAGGCTGAGGTGGGAGGATCACTTGAGCCCAGAGGTTGAGGCAGCAGTGAGCCATGATTGTGCCACTGCACTCCAGCCTGGGCAACAGAGCAAGACTCTGTCTCAAGACAAAACAAAACAACAACAAAAGAGATGTTCAGTAGATATTTATACGTAACTGGTTCATTCAGGTATCTAGCAAATATTGACTGGATCCCCACCATGTACCAGGTTCTGTGTCAAGCATGGGGAATACGGAGTTGAACAAGACACTGGCTGAAAGATAAATACCTGGCACATAACAGACACTCAGTCAATGAGTGAATAAATGAATGAATGAATTCTGTACCACAAAGTTAAGAGAAAATATCAAGAAAACTGGAATCACCATTTAAGTTATCTTACATCTGAAGTTATCAAGGTGAAAGATGTCAGCCTGGCAGAACGCCCACGATTCTAGAAAATCTGGGGAAAACAAAAGAGTCCCAGCATTTGTTCATCTGGATCATCTCCATGACTATTTAGTAGTATGTGGTGCTAGAATCTTGCAAAGAATTAAAGTTTTCCATAGAAACCAAATTTTCTATATAAGGAATTTAACTAATACCTCCACTCTCGCTTCTCAGGGACAGAGTAACATATGTAACGAAATTTCTTTTGTCAAAGAAATCAGTGTATACAAAACATTATTGTATTTCTTACTGAGATCTGAAATACTGATGTGTGATGATTGACTTTAATCACAAATTTGCTTCCTAAAAGTCTGTGGAATCAGCACAGAATTATATTCCTCTGTGTCATTTTCCTATATATGGTATAATATTAAAGCCATAGTTTATTTTATTTTTATGTATGTATGTATGTATGTATGTATTGAGATGGAGTTTTGCTCTTGTTGCCCAGGCTGGAGTTGGAGTGCAATGGTGCGATCTCGGCTCACTGCAACCTCTGCCTCCTGGGTTCAAGCAATTATTCTGCCTCAGCCTCCCAAGCAGCTGGGATTACAGGCGTGTGCCACCATGCCTGGCTAATTTTGTATTTTTAGTATAGATGGGGTTTCACCATGTTGGTAAGGCTGATCTCAAACTCCTGACCTCAGGTGATCCCCCTGCCTCAGCATCCTAAAGTGCTGGGGTTATAGGCGTGAGCCACCATACCTGGCCCTTGAGCCACCGTGCCTGGTCCCATCATTTATTTTTATTTTCTCCTTCTAATATTGTAAGAAAACTAGATTACCAAGCTAGAAGTTGATCTCTCCTGCAAAGCTATTTATCTCCTCGATGTGCAGTATGCCAGCTGATTTTAAACAGAATTTTGCAGCTATATGAAAGAGAATCACATTTGGTCATCAATGAATTAAAATGAAATATCTCTCAGGAAGGATAAGGAAAATCAACATTGAAATATAAAAACTTAATAATAAGCCAACTAACATGTTCAAAGCTTCTGTTTTTAAAAAAGGGCCTACATTATTAATACTATAAAATTTCAAACCAAATATTATTGGTATTAAAAAAATTATCACTTTTTCTTTTTTTTTAATTATTATACTTTGAGTTCTAGAGTACATGTGCACAACGTGCAGGTTTGTTACATAGGTATACATGTGCCGTGTTGGTTTGCTGCACCTGTTAACTCGTCATTTACATTAGGTATTTCTCCTAAAGGTATCCCTCCCCCCTCTCCCCACCCCATGACAGGCCCCAGTGTGTGATGTTCCTCGCCCTGCGTCCATGTGTTCTCATTGTTCAATTCCCACTTATGAGTGAGAACATGTGGTGTTTGGTCTTCTGTCCTTTTATCACTTTTTCTAATGGGAGAAAATAGTGCATTGTTCATCCTCTTCCAAGTCCATAGGCTCAACAGAGTCACTTAAGGATACGAAGGGGGTAGCACAGGGAAAGAAATTCCCAAAAAAATAAGTTTCTTTCCTTTTTTTTTTTTTTTTTTTTTTGAGAGGGAGTCTTGCTATGTCACCCAGGCTGGAGTGCAGTGGCACAATCTCAGCTCACTGCAACCTCCGCCTTCCAGGTTCAAGCAATTCTCCTGGCTCAGCCTCCCGAGTAGCTGGGATTACAGGCATGTACCACCAAGCCTGGCTAACTTTTGTATTCTTAGTAGAGACAGGGTTTCACCATGTTGGCCAGGCTGGTTTCAAACTCTTGACCTCATGATCCACCCGCCTTGGCCTCCCAAAGTGCTGTGATTACAAGCGTAAGCCACCAAGCCTGGCCTGATTTTCTTTTTTAAGCAAAGAAAGAAGCACTGAAACGTTTTCAGCTAAGAAAACTTAGAAGCCATTACCCAACCCCCTAGGAAAAAAACCCAAAACATTGAAAAGTACTAGAAATAGTTCAAAATGAGGAAATGAGAGTGATTTTTTCACTTTTTAGAAGCATTTCCAGGTCTCTCCCTCAGTTATCCTAAGATTATCTCAGTCCATACACCGCCTAATTCTTCAACGGCAGAATGTTTTAAAAACCTGCAGATATTTTAAAGCAAGTGCATTCAAGGAATAGAGAGTTAATGAAAGTAAAATTGATCCTGGCCAAACCAACTGTAGAACTGAGTGAGCCTGAGTAATCCCACTGAAGAGCATGAACCCCATGTAGTCATATGATGTATAAGATACCCTCTATTCTCACATTATTTTCATTTTGTACTCATGTTAAAGTGTCTGGAGACTGTCTCTATGTGGATAAGAAGTAGCATTAATTCGTCATATTACATGTACATTTTTTAAAATCCTAGCAGCAATGTTACCAAGTAACAATGTTACTGATATTATTTCATCAATTAGAAATGCTGAATTATTTTTAAAGAAAAATCTCGCTAGTGACCTTTCATCTGATGTAAATAAGAGGCTAAGCCTGCATCTCAAAAAAAAAAAAAATGAAGTCAAATTTACCACTTGTAATTTTGTTTGCATTACTGAATCCTTTGACTTGTTTTTGTCTTTGTGTTTGTTAATCAGCTCATACAAACAGTTTATCCTCAGTCATTCCACCAAGCTCTTTGCAGTCATCTAGAAATAATCAGGCATTATTACTACTATTCCTCCTCTCATGTGTCTGCCCTTCCTGAAAGATTTTCCAAATAAAAGGAGAAACAGGTTTGCCTTATACATGAAGAATTTCACCATAAAATCTGAACAGAAAAGATCCAGATTATACAAACATAATGTACTTGCCCTCTACTAAAGGTGGTGCTCCAGCCCTCACACTGATATTTCACCTGCCCATAACCATGCCCCACCTGAGAACTCTTTCTTTGCCATATTCTTGTTTTCCAGCTTTTGTATATGCGTCTCTACATTTTTAGTCAAGAAGCTGGCAGTCACCTGCAGTCCATTTGCCAATGTTGGAAATGACTGTTGGAATTCAATGGTTTCCCTCACCACTAAGAAAAATGCTTTCCATTTAATTCATAATAATAACAGTTTGCATTTATGTTTTTTATCCATTTCAAAGCACTCTGCCACCATTAATGAACTAAATCAGCCTTTGCTATTTTATGATCTGTCTCATTAAAATGGAGTTGATTTTCTCTGTGGTAGTCACTTGCGTAATGTTGTTTTCATCTAGCAAACCCTGCACTTAACTAATGTAAATTCATTTTTAAATTGTGTGTTTACATAGAAAATTTTCCCAGAATATATTTTTAATGCTGCATCCTTACAACAGCATTACAGGGAGTATTTTATTCTATATAGACATTTTAAACTATAAAGACACTTAAAAATGCTTTAATGTAGTCTTCTCTAAGTACTCATAAATTATTTATAAAGACACCCTTAAGTAAATGTGTTGAAACTGCCAGTGGTAGAAATAGAAATTGTTTGCTCCGTGAGCCTTATTACTACTTAATTATTTGTATACTATTAAATGATTGGCTTACTGATGAACTAAGGCTTACTCAATAAGTGAACAAGAAAACCTACAGTTGGCAAAGAAACTCTGAATGTTAAATTTATTATGTTTTAACTCTGTCTCTGTTACTACTGGACCACTTCATACAAGTGCCTGATGGCTCTTGCCTAGGAATTTGACCTAACATGGGAAGAGGATGTCTCTCTGCAAATAAGTGCAGGCACACACTTAAAGTTTAGGCAGAGATGGTATTCTAGTGACTCTAGGTTGAGAAACTATCAACATTGGTTGGTTGCCACCCACCTTCCATCCTCCCTTCTTTTGGCTAGAGCCTTCTGGCTTCTGCTTGAGGAACCACCCTGTCCTACTCTAGCCTTGTGCTTAGAATAAAATTGAGCTTACCCCCACTTCCAGAGGTAGGTCTGCCTGGCCTTCCTAATGATTTAAAGATAGACACAGAACTCAACTTAGCTCATCACATTCTTTTAGACATGGGGATTAATATAGAATAAGTATTTCATCTATGTTAGTCCAATTAGAATACACTTAGGACCTTCCCTGGGAATTCTGGATGTAGACTGTCTTTTCCCTTGGGTGGTATAGTGTGATGATATAAGACTTGTAGCTGGTGCAGTCATTTGCATCCATAAGAGGAAAGCCTAGAATGGCTGGAAGACAATGGCTGGGGCCTTGCTGATACTGTTGGATTTGTATTAGATAGGGAACAGCCAAACTGCTGTAACAAAGAGATTCTAAGTTACAGAGACTGAAAAAGATAAAATTTCCTTTTTAAATTCTTTTTTTTGTCTTTTTTTTTCTTTTAGTGGAGAATGGGATCTTGCTATATTGCCCAGGCAGGTCTTGAACTTCTGGGCTCAAGCTATCCTCCCGCCTCTGCCTCCCTAAGAGCTGGGATTACAGGTGTGAGCACCCGCGCCCTGCTAAACTTTTTATTTTCCTTATGTCTCCTTTTATCTACCTCATAACTATGTGGCTAGCCAAGACTGATAGATAGGCAGTTTGCAGTCACGGGGTCAGTTAGGGACCCAGGATCTTCCTATCTTGTTGTTCTGCTGTTCTGCGAGGGTATTGTCTTCAGGTTGCAAAGCCGGTGGTGCTTTACCACCCTCCCATCATTGCCTTGTTTCAGTTACAAGAAAAAAGAAAGGAATAGTGGAGGGCAAGAAGCTTATTCTAATGTAGGGCTTATCAATCTAAGTTCTGTTGACATTTTTGGGCCTGGATATTATTTTCTGTTTGGGGTTGTCTTGTATATTGTATGTTTAGCAGAATCCCTGGCCTCTACTGCCTAGATGCCTGTAGCATCCCTCTCTCCAAGTAATGACAATCAAAAATGTCTCAGACATTGCCAGCTGTCTGGGTGGGAAAACAGCCCCCCACCGAGAACCCCTGCTTTAAGGATATCTATGGAGGTTACACATATCACTTCCATGTAAGAGTCAGAAGATAACAGTCTTCTGACTGTGTATCTCCCAGATAAAAGTCTGGGAGAAATATTTCTAGCTGGGTGAACTTTTGCCCAGGTCAAACTTCAGGGACTCTATTGCTAAAAAATGAGGGAAAATGAATTTCAGGGGACAATTCAAAATCTCGTCCACACAGCCGTACTTTTGAAGCTTTCTATCATATTAGTCAGTAAGTTACCTTTACAATTTAAACAATTTGGAATAGGTTTTTCGGTCACTTGAAGTTCAGAGCCCTAATTGATACCAGTGTTATCATCTTTATCCAACACTGTAAGTTGAAAATAGTGAACATTATCCAAAGAAAAAAGGATAAAAGCAATAATACCTGACGATACTCAGAAGCTGGGTACTGGCTGAGAAGGGATTGAATAAAACAGCAGAAATGAGGCTATTTCTTATCAAGAGAACTGTGGTTGAAATGGAAAGGCCATGGTCACAGGAGCCTGCAGTCACTGTAGTAGTTAAAAAAAAAAAAAAGGCAGTATAATTATGCAAAATTACCAAAATGAAAACTGCAGGCATCTTGCATTATTTGGCTTTGAACTACTACTTTCTAGTTCTCATTGTAAATACAAAAAGCATTCAGTGGCTCCTTTGTATCTCACACAAAAGGATCATTGCTTACAGCCAGCTGTTTGGCAATCATATTTCTAGGAAGTTAGCATAATTTGAGATTAGAACTGCCTGAGAAGAGGGGGATGGTGATAACATTCTAGGGTATTAAAGTAGGGTATGGAATAGTGATGGTGGAAGCTCTGATTTTAGAAGTGAATGGCCTTTCCAAAGTTCATCTCAAAGCCAACAGTTCTGAATTCAAAACATATTTTCCCATAAGAATCTAATTTTTTTCAGTTATTAGATTAGCACAGGAGTCCTCCAATACCAGAAAAGAAAGAGATATGTACTTTACGGTAGTACAAAAGAAAATACTGCAGGGCAAAGGAAGATTTGTCTGAAGGTTCAAACTGAGGAAATCATTAGTAAAATCTTCAGGGAAGAGGTGACTTTTAAACTAAGCTTTAGATGAGGAAAGAAAGAAAGGGCATTTCAGGCTGAAAGACAGTCACTTCAAAGACACAGTATTTAAAATTCTCCTTGAGGAATAGTAAGTGTCTACCATGAGTACAGCATAGGGTTTGTGGAGATATGACAATAAGTCAGGACGGGGCTGTGAATGCATGGTGGAGTTCAGACTTTTTAGTCCACAAGCCACTAAAGAGTTTTAATGAGGAGGATAGTATGATCAAATATAGCTTTAATAATTATATGAAGAATGCTTTGAAATTGAGGGCATTACTGCAGGAGAATTGGATTTCTGATCTTGAGACGTGGTAGTGGGTTAGAAAGAGAGAAATAACCAGAGAAACAATGTGAAGGTAAATTGGCATGGGAGGTAGAGAAGAAAGAATCAAATATGGCTTCAAATTTTTAGGTTTATGAGGTTGGAATAATGGCACAAGGACAGGCTTAAAAGGAAAGGAATGAGCTCAGTAGGTCTCTGCCTGCAGGATAAGAGAAGAGTTAAGGTGGTTGTGGCCTTATAGCACATGGGCTGCATGTACATTTCTGCAAAGCTTGCCCACTGGGGTCCCTATAATTGGAGAAAAATCACTTACTGGATTTTGTACCAAGTTCCAAAGTCTTCCTCCAAGTTGACTTTATATTACTTGTTTGGGATATAGCTCCACATGTTGAAACTGTGCCTCTAACAACAGTGTTGGTGAAGACATTGCATTCCAGTGCCAGATTCTGTGGTCAGAAATTTTGTTTCAACAGAGGTAGCAATAATATCGGAAGCATAGGTTGCATTGTAGAGTGTCTGAGAAAAGGGGTGCAGAGAAAAATCCTATCAAACATGTGTTAAATTCATGTCAAATGTGATATACTCATAAGAACATGCTCTTGAACATCTTGGGGCAGAGGAAGGGATGGGAGAGAATAAAGGAGGATCATCTCATGCTCAAAGAGAGAAAAAGAAGGGAGCAAAGGAGAGTTTAGCAGGAAGGGTACTGTGGAAATGCCAGCAAAGGTGGGATCAGGGATTATCTGGAAAAGAGAGAATTTCTGGGGTGCCTGTTGATCCACATCCGAATTCCTTATGTCTATTCCCTCCACACTGTTGAAGTCATCAAACCAACCAAACCTTTGTATAGCATGGTGGGTGATGGAGAAGAACAGTAATTGAAACAGCCAGGAAACAGGCATACCTCATATACCATATATGTCTATATTATATATCATCTCCTCTTGCTCCCTGACCAAAAAAAGATGGCAGATTCATTGTATCCAGGGTATACTGATGGAGGCAAGTAGGATGGAATGCCATGCCTGAAGGACTAGGTGGAGGTGATAGTTCATGCCACTTAGAGCTAGATATTGGAGTATCAGGGCTAGATTAACCTGCTAGGTACTGGTTGCTGGAAGGAACCCTTCAGAAATGAAATTCCTACCAATTAATATGAGAGATCTATGTTTCACTCAAAGTTAATGCCAGAACATGGACTAAATGAACAAAAAAGAATGGCACCAGGCCACAGGTGTCTACCTCATGAATTGTATTCAGAAGGGGCTGCCCATTTGGCAGAGTGGTAGAATGGCTAGTTCATCTTTAGAGTTGTTCATAGACTGAAGCTGATCAGGTAATTACAAAACCAGTCAAACAAGGTCTATAGCCTCATCCCTGAAAATAGCTAGTGAGACCAAAGTAGTCATCTGGTCACCATGCTAGGATCCTCTGCTTCCCTCTCACATGGCATAGTCAGTGTTCCAGGTCTCCACTGTCTTGGAGCTGAGGAACAATTTGATTCGCTAAGTCATATCACTGTAGCTTTAACACAGTGACTTCCTATTCCTCATTCTGAATAGGAAAAAGTTTGGGGTGGAGAGTAGTTGTACAGCTAAGCGGAAACCAGAAAGAAGAAAACAGACTATAAAATTTTCTCAGAGCAGAAAGGAGTCAAGAGAAAAAGCAAGGGAGGAAGTATGGATATTACCTCACTCCAACAACCAATACATACTACCACATCTCTAAGAACAACAAATCTCAAGCCTGAGGGATTCCTTTTCTCTAATTCCTCATTTTCAGCAGAATAAGGAAAGTAGATACTCCAGGCATAATATAGCTAAGTGTATCAACATTAGCTGGCCTCAGAATCTGGAAAGAAGCTCAGTAAATCAGTTTTGATTCACACTATCCTCCAGCCTCAGTAATAAGATTCCATTTGGAACTCTGAGTTTAACTTTTCAGCTGTGTGTGATTTGATCTATTGATGTCAGAAATGGGAGCAAACCATACGGGATGTTGAATCAGTTTCCCATCTCACACTGTGAGACCACCTCATATAGGTGGTAATGAAAGAAATGCTCCCTTTGTCTTTCATCTCATACATGATGACATTCTTCAAAACGAACCAGTTGTTTAGAGTGGGTATGCTTCTTTCCAGAAATAAACTGGGACTGGGATAGCTCGGCTTACTTGTGCAGCAAATGGGAAGACTTTTTCCCAGTAGCTAATGGTGGTTACCAATTCAGCAAAGTGAGTTGAAGGAGAGTCTGATTCACAGATGCTGACTTCGATGTTAGCCCTTTCATAAAACCATAGTAATAATTAACAATGAAATGTGCCAGCCACACTTTGAATCACTTTCCATGTGGTAACTCAATTTAATTTTAACAACTTTATGAGCTAGGCATTATCATTTTCACTATTTTACAGTTGAAGGAGTTATGCCACGAAGAGGTGAAATAACTTCTCCAAGACCACACAGCTAGAAAAAAGCAGAGCCAAGATCCAAGTTAGACTGGCTGTAGAGTCTGTACTTGTAAACACTGCACTAAATTGTCTCTAAGAGCAGGAGGTTTAGAGTCAGGATAGACTGGTTTGAATTCTTTAAAAAACAAAAAAACAAAAAAACAGCCTTTCTGGCTGGGCGCAGTGGCTCACTCCTGTAATCCCAGCATTTGGGGAGGACGAGGTGGGCAGATCACTTGAGGTCAGGAGTTCAAGACCAGCCTGGCCAACATGGTGAAACTCCGTCTCTACTAAAAATACAAAAATTAGCTAGGCATGTGCCTGTAATCCCAGCTACTTGGGAGACTGAGGAGGGAAAATCGCTTGAACCCGGGAGGTAGAAGTTGCAGTGAGCCAAGACCGTGCCACTGCACTGCAGCCTGGGTGACAAAGCGACACTCCATGTCAAAAAAAAAAGGACTCAACTACTTTTTTAAGTTAAACAAACAAAAGAAGTGAAGTGTCCCACGTCCTGCATCTATTCCATTAGCAACAAGGATTATCTAAATGATCATTGAAGACGGGGTGTCAGTATTTAGATGATGAAGGTTTCCATGAGTTCTTGTTTTGGGGAACAGAATGAATCCATACAGTTGCAGAGATACAGAATGCCTAGAGACAGTAGCCCAACTTTTTGGTTGCAGGTTTCCTATGCTATTTACATGTTTCAAAAAACCTAGTGAATGTTTAGATGTTATGCATGGTGTCCAGCAGCCGTACTCAGGAAAAGCAAGAGCAATATTTGTGAGTTTCATTACATCTTATTTTATTATTTCCATAAAATTTTGTTTTGTTGTGCAATCACGAGGACTTCTAAGCCACCAACAAACTGACAAGGATTTTGCTTTGCAGAACAACCCCTAAAACAGAAAAAATTCAATTATCCAGTGGCCTATTTTGTAGGAGAGGTAATCTTTGCTTTAGAATTTTCAAAAGTGTGTTCTTAAAGCACAAATGTGACTCATAGATGGGTGTATTTCCATTTAGAGGACTCAATCAGTAGCTGGGGATGGAGGAGCAAGGTCTAGATCTCAGAAAAAGTTACGAACAAGCTAGGCAAGAGATTAGGGATATCGCTAAAGGGACCCACGTTCAGGACAAGACTTCAGTACAATGAAAGAACTAAAAGACACTTAGCTCCTTGGCAATCAAGACTGGAGGAAATGGAGAAGCAATCTAAGACTTCAGATTGTTGGGCTAAGAAGATGCTCAAATGTGCCCATCCAGGTACATAACATATAGTCTAGACTTATCCAGGCACAAAAGCTGGTAAAGAACTCTAAGTTTCTTCCAGCCTTTGTTTTGATTAAGATGGGAATTTTGCCTGCAAAGTAAGTGCTTTGGTACCTGTGCAAGGGTCAATCTGCAAAGGCAAAGACCAAGACTTCCCGTTTGTAGCAGTTCCAAACCTGCTCCGCTTTCAGCCCTCTGGTTTTGTTTGTTTGTTCGTTTTTGTTGTTGTTGTTTTGAGACTTTGGCTCTGCTGCCCAGGCTGGAGTGCAGTGGCATGATCTTGGCTCACTGCAACCTCCGCCTCCTTGGTTCAAGCGATTCTCCTGCCTCAGCCTCTGGAGTAGCTGGGATCACAGGTGTGCACCACCACACCCAGCTAATTTTTGTATTTTTGGTAGAGATGGGGTTTCACCATGTTAGTCAGGCTGGTCTCAAACACCTAACCTCAGGTGATCTACCTGCGTTGGCCTCCCAAAGTGCTGGGATTACAGGTATGAGCCACTGCACCCGGCCCCCAACCCTCTGTTCTCTTTTTTATGTATCATGAAATTGTAGAATACATCTAAATCATCAGAACTGGCACCCTCTACTTACAAAAGCAACAGATCAGCAAGTCCTAAGTTAATTGACCTCACCATCTACCTCTCTTCCCCCTGCCTTCTATTGTTTCTCAAACATGCAGAAGGAGGTGCTACGTAGGGCCTTTGCAGGTACTGCTCCTTCTGGCTGGTACCAGCATCCACCATACAGCGAAATGACTGGTTCTTTCTTGTCTTTTGGTTCTCGGCGAAAACGTTGCCTTCTCAATGAGCACTTTCCTGATCAACCTTATTAAAATCACCCTATTCTCCCCAAGGCATTAATAACATCATGTCAGAGCTTTTAGCAAAATCTGAAACTATCCTGTTGGGTTTTTAATTTGCTTACTGAAATGGCTGATGTGCAAGGTTTTTTCTTATCACTTACTGTGTTAAATTAATCGGTAGATACTCAGAGTGCTTCTCTTGAGAAAATCTATGCCTCAATTAGGTTGATAAAGTTTCAACACATGAACACAGGAGGCATATACAGTATATACATGTATTGCATCAGTGCCAAAGAACAAGTGGAGACATGACTATCTTTATAAAATTGCAAGGAGTTGGATGGGGGAACTAGGGAACTTTACAAAACAAACAAGGTCTCTGAACCAAAAATCAACTGTGTGTGAACCAAAAATCAGTTGGCTGTGAACAGTAACATGAATTATCAGTGACATTTTTTGCCTCCATTTACAACTGTTTACAGTGGATTATTTTTTTTTTAACTGATCATCTCTTTAGTTTATGGAGCTGGTTTCATATCTCTAGGCCTGGTTTTTAAAGATATTCTTAATTTTGATGAAAATCTTCATTATGATCCCCTGGACTGGATGTCACATTTTTAAAAATCTCCTAACAACATGTATCCTAGTAATGTAGGCTTTGGGGTAGTGGGAAAAAGACAGGAATGGGAGTCTGAAGACCCAAACTGAGGCCCTAAATAAGTTCCACTTATTCAACAAAAACTGAATATGTGCCAGGCACTGTTTTAGCAAATTCAAATAGTGAATATAACAGACAAAGTGTCTGTCCCTTAGGAATTATGTTCTACTGGGGATGGGGGGGGGAGATAAAAATACCCTTTTTTCATCTGCAGTTTTCTCTTCTAAAAATAGGTGGCATTAGACCAGATCATCTGGAAAGTTTCTCCCAGCTCTACATGTTCCGAGAGAGAGAAAAGAAAATTTGAAAGGCTTAGCAGTAGTTATTTTAGGGAAGTAAAATCCTAGATTTAAATTTTTTTTCTTTTTGGTCATCATTGCTTTCTGATATTTTTTCTATAATGAACATGTGTTACATATGAAATGGAAAAATGTTTAAGAAAAACAGTAGAGATTTTCCTTTCAACCGTGAGCATTGGTTTCTAGCGACCTGAAGGTACAACATTCATCCATTAGGAATGGGAGCTGTAAATGGAAATTGTCTTGCCCCTGCAGTGACTTATTAATCTTTGCCTAATGAGGCTTTAGGGAAACTGCTCAGGGGATCTTTATGCTCCTTTTCCCATTGCTTCAGTATGTACCGGTCTCTTCTCTTTTCCTCAAACACTTGAAGTTCTTCTCTACCTAGGAGTATTTAGGCTCAGTTGGCCTGATCTTACCCTTCAACCTTCACATCTCAGCTTAAATGTTACTTCCACAGATGCCTTACCAGAGCAAACTAAAACCTAAATTCCCTATCTACTTTACTACTCACCATATCATCCTTGGTATTTCCTATATTATTTCTACTCTGCTTTTTTCTTACAGAGCACTCTTGTCAACTTGTAATTTCATGTCTTTTGTTTCTGTATAAACTTAGTGTATTTTTCCCCACAGTCTGAAGCTTCATTGTGAAGACAGGGATAGTCCGTTGTGTTGAGGCTATATTCCTAGGGCCTAACAGTGCCTATCACATCATAGGTATTCAACTAATATTGATTAAATTAATAAATGAATGAATAAAATGGTTCTTTTGTCCTTTCTCTGTTAAGAGTTTTATTCCCATACAGGGTTGTGCTGCAGGCAAGCCCTTCGCCAGCTCACAAGAGTGAACTGTTAATTTTTCAGGGATTTTGCAAGCCAATTGTTAAGCTTAGTGGCTTGACATTGGCCTCGGTTGGAGTATATATATAAATACCATAGACATAGGAAAATGCTACATGTTAAGACTTTTTTCTTCCCCAAAGAGCTGGTTTACCAGCATACTGCTACTCTCATCTTCTAAATCAAACTATAAATAGTGAGCTGTCATGCAAAAAGCATGCCCCATAGGTTACTTAAAATATTTCAATAAAAAATTACTGAATTTAAAAAATACTAAATACATGCTATATAATTATTTACCCATGGGAAATACTTAGTTCTTTTATAAGCTAAATTATAATCTAAAATATGTGTCTCTGATCTCCTAAAGTTTCTTTCCTGTTTTTCATTCAGATCCTTATGTGAAGATTCACCTGATGCAGAATGGTAAGAGGCTGAAGAAGAAAAAGACAACAATTAAAAAGAACACACTTAACCCGTACTACAATGAGTCATTCAGCTTTGAAGTACCTTTTGAACAAATCCAGGTAATGTCAAACATAATTTTGTCTTCCCACTCAATTTCATTCCTTCAGACCACATAAATTATACACACAGACCTTGTAAGTTACCAGCGCACATGCCTTCATTAGAACTGCCATTCTTTCTCCCATGCACATTTGATGCTTGAGCTACATCAAGAAGGATAGGATAAAACATATGGCGCAGGATGTGCTGACTCATCAGCCCAAAACAGCTGGCACTGTGTTGAGCGGAAAAAGAGGAAAAGCAAGTAGGAAAAAGAAAATCAACAGAATAATTCTGCTCACTCAAAAAGTGCATCTATAAAAGTTAAAAAGCCCAGAGAAAAACATGAGCTTTCACTATTTACTCCCAGACCATAAATAAGTCTCCTCATCAGATCTTTAGAGCAAAAAATAGTGACAAGAGAAATATTTTTGGTTGATGCTAAATATGCCGCATATTGAGTCTTTATTAAAAGATGATTAACAATAGAAAAATTAGGCTAAAGTTGTATTTTCAATTATTTAAATTCAGCTTCCTGTGTCTGAGTTGGAATGGATGGCCATTTTAGTAAAAATGGAGACTTAATTTGCCAGACAATAATTATGATGGGAAATATTCTATTAAATGTCCTTGTAGTTAACATGTTCAAATTAAGTTGCTACATGTAGC
>NW_012102310.1:4456562-4478486 GCF_000951045.1 Mandrillus leucophaeus
CTGTAGTCCCAGCTACTCGGGAGGCTGAGGTAGGAGAATGGCCTAAACCCGGGAGGCGGAGCTTGCAGTGAGCCGAGATCAGGCCACTGCACTCCAGCCTGGGCGACAGAGTGAGACTCCGTCTCAAAAAAAAAAAAAAGAATCTAAAGTTCATATCCAGTAATTTTGGGCCACTTCTCGCAAATCTTTAATGGGCATCATAGAGTCAAACTGCATGAAACAACACTGTTATTACATTTTATTCAATAATTGGCACAGGTGTATATTTTCAGTGATGTAAAAGTTTGCCCATAACTTGAAGGAGAAACAAAGAGCAGACATCAAACCTACAACGAAGAACCTTCTAAAGGTCCGCAATAACAAATATTCTTTAGTATTTTATTTTATTTATTTTAATTGCCAAATAGTAGTTGTACATATTCATGGGGCACATAGTAATGTTTTCATATATATAATGTATTGTAATCAAATCAGAGTAGTTAGCATATTTATCATCTCAAACATTTATCATTTGGTTTGGGAACATTCAATATCCTACTTGTAGCTATTTGAAATTATATCATATATTATTGTTAACTATAGCCATCCTATAGTGGTACAGAACACTAGAACTCATTCCTCCTATGTAGCTGTGATTTTGTATCCTTAAACAAATCTCTCCCTATCTTCCCATTCCCAGTCTTTAGTATCCTTTGTTCTACCTTTTATTTCTATGATATCAACTTTTCTTTAGCTTCCACATGAGTAAGAACATACAGTGTTTAACTTTCTGTTCCTGGCTTATTTCACTTAACGTAGTGTCTGCCAGTTTCATCCACTGCCACAAATGACAGGATTCATTCTTTTTTATGGCCGAATCATAGTCCATTGTGTTTACGTACCACATTTTATTTATCCATTCATCTGTTGTTGGACACCTAGGTTAATTCCATATGTTGGCTGTTGTGAATAGTGCCATACCACCCTTAATAGGCCCAGTTGTGTCTTCATTTACCTTTAATCTATTCTTAGAAGACAGTATCTTATGAATGAATCACAGCTTTATTCCATGAAGAAAACTAATATAGCTACCTTATTTTATAAAATATATATTTTATATATAAGTATAGCTATATAATATATACATATATAAAATAAGTATAGCTATTATATTAGCTTTCTTCATAGAAACATTAATCCAAAGACACATATATATGTGTGTGTGTGTGTGTGTATATATATATATATATATATATATAAAATATGCCTAGGTCCAAGTTAACCACTTTACGTATGTAATCTTATTTCATCCTTAGAAGAACTTTGTGAGAAAAGTACTATTGTTATTATCCCAATTTTATATGTAAAAAAACTGAGGCTTAGAGTTTCTTTATCTATAAAGTAGGAACGATAAGAGTCCTTGTCAAAGTGAGCTTATGCAATAAAAGCACTTGGAACAGCGCCCAATACATAGGAACACACAGTAAACGGTCCGATCATCATCATCATTATTATTCACATGCTAATGTCCTCTCTTTTTCAAGTTAGCATTTTATTAGAAAATGGATCTAACCATAAGATTAAATCAGTATACAAATCAGTGCTGTCTAATAGAATTTTATAACGATTGAAATATTCTGTCATCCATGCTGTCCAATAATATGGTAGCCACAGGTGGCAAATGAGTACCTCAGTCACTAATTTGACCAAGGAACGTTATTTAACTTTCATGTATTTAAATTTAAATGGATACAGCTAGATGTGGCTGGTAGCTACTGTGTAGTATAGGGCGTCTTAAATGACCAAAAATAACCAATAACTCTACCATCTTCATATTGGTTAATAGTTTTAAATACAACATTTATCATATAAATTTTCCCATGGTGTCAAAATTATACATACTTATTTATTTTCAACATCTGTTATATAAGTAAATGCAGAGGACACTGGTTCCCTCTTCCCAATAACTTGTTCGCTAGCCTGAACCAGTGGGCCCCTTGCTTTGGACCCACTCACAAACCCTCAAAACATCAATTTCTTCCAACAGTTTATTGGCAATAGTTCTTCAGTGAACTCAAAGTTCTAAGACCTTATTCCTATGGAAACTAACACCTCCTGGCATTTAATTTTTTTAATTTCACTAAATAGTATAAAGCAAGGCACTGAGATGAAAACTCCCATTGAGCTACAATTCTATGCCTTTAAAATAAATATCCTTTTCAACTACAAACTGCAGAAAATGCAAATATATCGAAAGTGAAGCACATGAGAAATAACACATAGGTTAGATTTCTGGGGCAGCATTTCAGAGGCAATAACATTTTGTCAGGACAGACAGAAACTAAGCCCAGTACAGAGTACATTAGACATGGAAACAATGAGCATTCCTTTGGCTGTATCCCTCCTTCTCTACTCCTTGAGTCAGTTTGTTCCTTTTTTTTCCTTTTTTTATAGGTGGCAACTTTTCTAGTCTTTACCTTTTCCTAGAAAAAAATAATTGAGTATTTCACATGCTAAAATAGGGGTTTAAGTTTCCCTTATCCTGAGGTTATAAGACAATCTGCCTGTTCTTCTGTCTTTCTCTATCCCTATGAAACGTATTATGAAAGAAGCAAAATACGCGAATTTCCAAATGCATGTGAAAATGTCAGACTTCCTCCCCCAAATGTAGAAATAAACTACATATGCAGCTGGAAACATTAATCCAAAGGCTTCACAAGGATATTTTGTCTTGAATGCTACTAATCAATGCATTCCTAAGTGGAATAATCAAACTCTAAAAACTTCTGTTGCCTTTGTGTATCATGTGCCCAGCCCCATTCATTACAATATGATTGCTTCCTGATAAGTTTGCTTAGGACAAGTTCTAAGAATCAATATAGCCCTCTTCTTGCTTCCAGAAACTACCCAGTGGATAGTTAATTCCTTTAACAATGGAATCACTCCCAGGGAAGTTTGTCTCTTTTATTGCCAATGTGTTGCATTTTACATTCTAAATTCCACTTTCAGAAGTGATTGCTTTCTCTGTTCTGAAGCTGTGTATCAATGACATTTCTCATTTCATTAATATAATAAATCAGTCTTCAGCATATAAAGTCCACTAAAGGGCTCTAACTCAGCTGGCTCTTCATCTGGCCCTAGCTTTTATAATTATATTTTCTGCTACTTTTAACTCTGGCAATAAATGTTATATATTCCATTTATTTTAAACTCTTATCCTTACACTCAGCTGTTAGATTGAAAGCATCACATATTCTGCTAAGTAAATTAACTATTCAGAAAGTAGAACTGAAATGTGCTTTTAAAAAGTATATCTTTTATACCATAATAGTACAGGTTTGCTTTCATCAGTTTAATCATTCAGAAAAGGAAGTTATCAAATAAACTTTCAAAAATCTGATGGAATCATTGAAGTAAATCCTATGTAGCCTAAAATGATATTTACATTTGATATCAATGCCAGATACATAGTAGGTACTCAGTAAATGTTTACTAAGAGAATGAATGGATGAGAAAAAAAATCTTTATTACTAGTTTTTAAAGACTTTCACTATAATGTCATGTTTTATGCTCACAGTCATATGATTAGTTGAAATTCTACATTAATTTTTTTGTAACATGCTGTCCCCCCTTGAAATTGGATTATTGCACATGGTTGCCTTGGGAATTGTAATCAAATAGAGTTGCCTGAACACCAATGCCAGAACTTTCACTGATGAGACAATTGAAGCAAATGAATTTAGAGGTTAGCACAAGTTGACACAGACCCCATGGCACGGAGGTTTACAGCATAGGCTCTGAAAACCAAACAACTCATTCCTTAAACAACCTCAGACAGGTTATCTAACTTCTCAGAGCTTCAAGCATCCTTATCCGTATAACGGCAATATTAATAGGATCTATTATGAGAAGTAACTGAGTTCATTCATGTAAAAGACAGTGCAACATATATAATAAAAATTAACGTTTGAGTAGTAAGATGATGATGGTGACAATTATGATATAGTAACGGAAAAAGGAAATTTGGACTCAAGTTTCTACATTCAAGTCATTTTCATCCTCATCCTAGTGCTTGGAGACTGATTCTTTTATTTCCAATTCTTTAGTGCTCAAGGAAGCTTTATAGTCGGGCCTTATCTCTAGAGCTAGATGATTCATATTCGTTTCATGTCTTCTTTCAGAAAGTGCAGGTGGTGGTAACTGTTTTGGACTATGACAAGATTGGCAAGAATGATGCCATCGGCAAAGTCTTTGTGGGCTACAACAGCACCGGCGCGGAGCTGCGACACTGGTCAGATATGCTGGCCAACCCCAGGCGACCTATTGCCCAGTGGCACACCCTGCAGGTAGAGGAGGAAGTCGATGCCATGCTGGCCGTCAAGAAGTAAAGGAAAGAAGAAGCCTTTCTGCATTTGCCCATATAGTGCTCTTTAGCCAGTATCTGTAAATACCTCAGTAATATGGGTCCTTTCATTTTTCCAGCCATGCATTCTTAACACAATTCAGTGGTACTTCGAATCCTGTTTTAATTTGCACAGATTTAAATGTAGAGAGCCCCTAAGTCCTTCATCATACCACTGCCCTCCAAATCTACTCTTCTTTTAAGCAATATGATGTGTAGATAGAGCATGACTGAAATTATTTATTGTATCACACTGTTGTATATACCAGTATGCTAAAGATTTATTTCTAGTTTGTGTATCTGTATGTTGTGTTTCCTAATCTGTGTATATCTAGATGTTTTTAATAAGATGTTCTATTTTAAACTATGTATATTGACTGAGATATAGGAGAGCTGATAATATATTATATGGTAATATAGTATCGTCTGCATTCCAGCAAAAATATCAACTCGTAAGGCACTAGTACAGTTTAACTGACATCTTAAAGGACAACTTAAACCTGAGCTTTCTATTCAATCATTTGAAAACGAGATAAACTTACACCACATACTTGGTGGGTGAATCCAATTTTGTAGAATTCCTACACAGGCAAAATAGCATGATCTGAGCAGCAGCATCCAGGCTGACCTCAAGGAAGCATAGCCACAAACCAGAATAGCATCTGTCTGTACATATTTACAAAGCTAAAATAATGGCTTCACTCTTACATTTGAGGAAGCAACTGAACAGGAGTCAATGATTTCATATTACTCCTTGTAGAATAACAACAAGGTGTTCCGTGCGTGTGTGTGTGTGTGTGTGTGTGTGTGTGTGTGGTGTGCATACATTTGTTTGGGGTTGGGGGAGAAGAAGCTAAGGGGAGAAGTTAACATTTATGAACTATTGCCTGACTATTTAAAAAGAAAAAAGTAGCTCTCCGTTATCACCTTTATACAAAATGTGCATCCTGTGAATTCTGTTCCAGATTTCACACCTATCGTAATTCCAAAAGGTTTGCACATTAGAGTTTGTAACAAAATATTTTATTATATAAAACCAGATTAGAAGGAATGCAGGATATTTTTAACACAGCAATCTGTGCTTATTACACAAAATTACTTTGTGGTAAACAGACAGTATTGTAATCCCATCAAAAGATGAAAAAAAAAAAAAAAAAACCAACAACAATTAGCCATAGTTCTGAATGCACTTCAATTAAGCCAAAACAGACAGCTAGTGATCTTTTTATATGCTCTTTTTACTTAAATAAGTTTTAATTTGTCCTTTAAAAAAAGGTGAAACAAACCAAGAACAAGTTCTAGAAAACTGAAGCAACCTCTTACGTATACTAGATGCTTGATTTAGGAGGAGTTTTTAAACGTTTTCAATGTTATTATGTAGTAAATGGCACTATTATGAAGCTACTAGTCATTCCATAAGAGTCTTAAAGGACTGCTCTGTGTAACACTGTGACTGCCGTGTGTGCTTAGACCCGTAGTTTCCTCAGTGGATAGCACTCAATTTATTCCGTAGTGATATTGTAACAATACTGCCATTCCCTTCTACTGCACTGCCCAAGGTGTGTGTAGCACAAACAGTTCTCATTACAAAGGACCAATCCAGAACTGAAAAGCTATGCATAGGACAAGGAAGATACATAGAATGGGGTGGAACACAGCATTTTGTCAAGCACTGTGCAATATTCCATATTTTTCCCCACTATGGTAGACAACCACTTCGTGGAAGGGCGGCCTATTATCTCACACTGCATCTAGCCTTTTCTCCCATTCACTTCTGTGACCCATTTTAATTCCCAGGCCACAGACAGTAACGATGCTGTGAAATGAAAGTTTGTCTTCACAAATACCAAAACAAAATGGAGGAAAACTAAGCATTGGCCTCATGTTCAGTCTTCAGGATATCACACCATGTCTTTTCAAAAACTAAAGAGAATTCAAAAAGGGCTGATGGTAGGCTTTGAACATGGGGTTGGCTGTTTCCCAATAAAACTGGAATTCCTGTCGTTACTGTTTCCTTATCAAAGAGGGGGCACTTTTGCCTTTTAGGCCAGACACAGCAAACGCTTTACAATTGGCACAGACATAAAGGATAAAAGGAAAATAACATCACCGTCTGCTGATGGTCCATACTTCTTTAAACACATAGGCAATAGAAAATACACACAAGTCAGAATGTGAAATTAAATAACGGTTTGAACAGAAAATTCAAACAAGACTCTTTCCAATTTAAAGGGCCAAACCCTACCAAAGAGAGGGAGTTGACTGGCTTTTAAAAAATATTTAAATACCACAAAAAACATTTAATTTCACTGTATTCAGCTTTAAGTTGTACACAATGAAACCACACTTTAAAACAAGCAGGTTCAAGCTGCTGAATATACATTATTTCTTGCATTAAAGTACTACTAATGCATTCTCTTGCAACACTGCCAGAAATGGGATTGTCACCATAGAATTAGTTGGTACTATGCCATCTTTCACGAGTCAGTGATGGAACCTGCTTTATGACCAAGATTCATCCTCAAATAAGCCACATGTACCCTTCTGACAAAGCTGTGTAAAGTATTAGAATCCGATGCTCTAGAAAGATCCTAGTTGCCTTTGTGTATATTTACTGCCTGCTTGAGTGTTTCTATGTGTGGGTTTTCCCTGTATCTTGTAGAAATGTTGGGGTGTTTTCTTCTGCCATATGGCTCGTGGCCTGCGAGCCAACTACTTCAGCTGTATTTTACCTTCATTTTTGATGAGGTGATTTAAATTTTGTTTCACTTTGTGTAGTGAATTCCACAGTAGTTTTCTGATTGTTGTTAAAAATGACTTAACATATTACACAGATATTCAATAAAAATGTTTTATTTCCTGTTGATGTTGCTGCCTTCCCACTCTTTTCCTTGCCTGACTCTGGTGGTAAGCCAGTGGCCTACTGACTTTGGGGGACTCCTGGAAGCAGCAGCAGCTAAAGAAAACTGCACTGAATGCCAGCGTCTGAGTCACATCTGAATACAGAATGGCTGGAGGGAAGACAACACCCGGGAGCATTTGGCCATGACCGCGTGGTGTTCCTGGGCAGTGTCATTCTCAACATGTGTTTCTCTATGCTTGTTTGTCATCAGTTCATCTGGCAAACTCTGAGGCTTTTCACTTTGCCCAACATGTGTCCTTCAGGGTTTTCACTCCAGAACCCAAGTCACATAGCTTCTCCAGAATGGGACTGAAAACAAGACTATTTTAACCCCAGTTTCAGAGGACAGCATGATACATTAGATTCTATGCCTACTGCAATTGCTAGGGGAAACAAGTAAACATTTTTCCTCCACTAAATTTAACATTTATCAAGTGCCTACTATACTGGATGCTGGAGCCCACAGTCTCAGGCTGATGTAAATACACCATCCCAATGCACTGTATTTGCACTTAAAAGTAAGGGTGTTGGATCCCTGAGGATTTTTTTTTTTTTTTTACAGAGTCTCGCTCTGTTGCCAGGCTGGAGTGCCGTGGTGCGATCTTGGCTCACAGCAACCTCTGCCTCCCAGGTTCAAGTGATTCTCCTGCCTCAGTCTCCCGAGTAGCTGGGATTACAGGCGCCTGCCACCACGCCCAGTTAATTTTTGCAGTTTTAGTAGTGACAGGGTTTCACCATGTTGGCCAGGATGGTCTCCATGTCCTGACCTCGTGATCCACCCATCTCAGCCTCCCAAAGTGCTGGGATTACAGGCGTGAGCCACTGTGCCTGGCCTATCCCTGAGGACTTTTACTGGCTCAATCGTAGTGGATACCATGGTGTATCACCATGATCCCCCTTCAGCAGAGAGGTACTCTTGTTGCAGCTGCTAGAAGTAGTGCTTGCTGATAGCTGACAGCTGTGTTCCTCTGTGCTCCACAGAAGGAACCTGTCTCACCTAAGTTTATGCACCCTCCCTGGGAGCAGCCCACAATCGGCTGCTGATTCTGTATCTCTCTGAAGTGCCATCTCAGAATCGTAGCCCCAGGGGTTAGTGGAGACTGCTTTTGCCACTGCACTGCAGTTCAACTTCTTTCTCTGCCCTGTTGGTTTTCTTCACTGCTTTGCAGGTGTTGCTCCTAAGAGCACTCCCTCCAATAAAACCCCTTCCTGTACAGCTTCATCTCAGAATCTGTATCCTGGGGATCCTATCCCACAACACATTCTTTGGGGAGGAGATATCAAAGAGTTTTCTAGAGAGGATAATACAGCGAGCGAAGTACTAAAGGAACTGGCAGGAGTCATCCAAGTCAGGGAGTGAGCAAGACTTCTGCAAAATTTATCTCACTTGACAAGTGTATTCATGATGGAGTCTTTGAGGGCTGGCTACATCACACTTCCTTCAATCAGTACTATCAGTGATGGCCAAATAAAAATAGGAACTAAACCCAAACTGCTAAGACAACCAAGGGAAAGATCGCTTAATAACTATATACTGTGAGGAAGTTGTTGGCAAAGGGTTCAAAAATCTAAGTTTATAAAAGGAAACTTAAGGCACAACTCGGGTTAGAAATTTAAAAAAAAAAAATCAGCATTAAACAATCACAATCGTTTGGTTTTCAATGGTGAGGATTCTGTTTCTTAAAATGCTCTTGAAATTTGATCTAAAACTATTTAAAGAATATTTCTTAATGAATTATCAAAAAAAAAAAACTTGCTTCATCCTTTTTCAATGTCATTTTCCCAAAAGGTTTGAACGTCTAATGCAAATATATTAAAGATATTTATTAGCCAGGAAAACAAAACCATCTCACATATTTCAGGGAGAGAATGTAACATAGGAAACTGGCTGTATAGGGAGAGCTGAGAAAGCAAAGCAGAAACAAAGTAACTCAAAGATTAGTAGATAGCACCTCTAGGGTTGGGAGAAGAAAATAGAGAATGTAGTATTCATGGAGCCCAGGACTGGAAGGGAGGGACTGGAATCTTGGAGAAGTTTGCATGGAGACTCCATGATTCTAGGACCACAAAAGTGTATTAGGTGCTGGTCCACCCTGGAGGTGAGGGAACTGCCGGAAAACCCTGATCCAGTCTGCTCATTATTGGTAAAAGGAAACTGATAGAAGCTCAAGGCAGGAAGAAAATCTCTTCTCCTCTCCTCCCTTCCACTACAGCCAGTGCTTCCCATTGGCAGAACCAGCTGGTAAGGGATTCTAGGAAAAACAGTCTGCAAGGACTCTGATCCCACCCCCAAGTATACAGCAGAGTATAAAGGCGGGAATGAGAACAGCCAGCAAATGATCAGTGCGTTAGGAAACCTGTTCCCAGCTGCAAACACTTTTTAAGTGCTTTCATTTTTCCCACAGAGGAGTCAGATGTTTCTGAGTCACACAAGTCATCCCCCCAGCTGATAAAACATGCATAGAAATCACATTCTTATTCTTTTTATGCACAGAGTTGACTCTTAACAGATTTGAAAATTCCAACCATGATTGCAGTTACCTTCCACCCCCACTGCAACACATCTTTATTACATATGCACATGACTCTTTGATGTCTAGCAACTGATTTAGGCTGCACACAAATCTCTACCATAAAACAGTCACACGGTGACTTTGGAATAAGAAGGTAAAAAAGCAGGAAAATAAAAATGAGAAATAGCCTGGTACTAAATGTACAAAAAAATTTTCCAAAGCATACAGAGTAATAATTATGCAAGAGGAGCCATCAACAGAGACCCAGAAACAAAAGCACCATGCACACATGCTGATGATTTGTGTAATCTAAGTTCTGAGGCTGACTGTTACACACATTTTAAAATCCGCATTTCAACTATATTGATTTCTTCACTCCTCACTGCTTCCCACCAATGAATATCCCCAAAGTTGTCACATTCATCTTTCCTTGACAGTAACTATCCTGCCAGCCCAGCCTGTCCCCTGTGCAAAATATTCTTGCCCCTACCAGGGCACACACAAGGTTAAGAGGTATTTTATGCTTAGCAAGTTGGGACTCACTTCCTTTTCAGCTGTCCACTTTAAATCTGTCAACTTCCTACTCCTCTGGACTCTGCAACAAAGTGTCGACACCTTTTATAGGTAAGAATGTTTGAGTTGCAAAAGGAAGAAATCTAAATCAAGTTGTGTTAAGGAAAAAAGACAGAAAGAAAGGTAAAAGAGGAGGGAGGGAGATAGAGATAAACCATCAGCTCACCTAACCAGGAAGTTCAAGGTGGGTGATTACTTTTAGGAACAGCTGGATCAAAAGCCACAAACAATGTCATCCTTTTCTCTCTTTTTCTCCTCCTTCCCCATTAGGAGTAACCTCTCAGTAGGATACTATGAATAATATCACTGCGTGTACACTGTGACATTAGGTGTAACATCTCAGTAGGATATTACAAATAATATAACTGGAAGTACACCCCATGTGATATTAAGAGCAACATCTCCCTTGGATATTACGAATAATATTGATTAATATTTATTATAATAATTATTAATATATTATTTGTAATACCCTAGGGTGATTTTATTTCTAATGTCACAGTGTGTGTACACCATATGTGTATATCCTGTGATATTATTTGTAGTATCCTAGGAAAATGTTACTCCTAATGTCAGTGGGTGTACACCATGTGTTTACACTCTGTAATATTATTCGTAATATCCTATGGGGATGTTACGTGGGTAGACACTATGTGATATTATCTGTAATATCCTAGGGGGATGTGACTGTTACTGTCACAGTGGGTGTGCACGATGTTTTTACATCCTGTGTTATTATTCATAATAACATAGGGGGATATTACTCCTAATGTCACAGTGAGTAAACACAATGTGTGGGTACTCCTAGTGATACGAACCGTAATATCCTAGGGCGATGTTATACCTAATGCCACAGTGGGTGTACACCACGTGTGTACCCCCTGTGATATTATTCATGATATTCTAGGAAAATGTTACCCTAACACCCTGTGATATTATTTCTAATACCTAGACGAATGTTATTTTTAATGTCACAGTAAGTGTACACTATGTGTATACAGTGTGTGATATAATTCGTAATATCCTACGGGCATTTTACTCCTGATGTGTACACCCTGTGATATTACTCATAATATCCTGGGGTGATGTTACTCCTAATGTCACAAGGAGTGTACAACCTGTGATATTATTCATAATATCCTGGAGAAACGTTACTCCTAATGTGACCGGGGGTGTACGCCCTGTGATACTCTTCATAATATCCTAGGGGAATGTTACTACTAATGTCACAATGGGTTTACACCGTGTTACATTATTCACAGTATCCTACTGGGTTGTTACTCCTAATGTCACAGGGCATGTACTCCCTATGATATTATTCATAATATCTTACGGGGATGTTACTCCTAGTGTCACAGGGGTGTACACCTTGTGATATTATTTGTAATGTCCTAAAAAGATGTTAGTCCTCATGTCACATGGGGTGTACACGCTGTGATATTATTCATAATGCCTTAGAGGGATGTTACTCTGAATGTCACAGAGGGTGCACACCCTGAGATATTATTCGAAATATTATAGGGCAATACTACTTCTAATGTCACAGTGGGTGTACACACGGTGATATTATTAATAATACCCTAGGGGAATGTTACTTGTAATGTCACAGGGGCTGTACACCGTGTGATATTATC
The DNA here is from genome assembly GCF_000951045.1 of Mandrillus leucophaeus. NCBI lineage: Eukaryota > Metazoa > Chordata > Mammalia > Primates > Cercopithecidae > Mandrillus > Mandrillus leucophaeus. The sequence goes on from NW_012102310.1 coordinate 4,468,566, forward strand.
CGTAGTATCATAGGGGGATGTTACTGCTAATGTCACAGGGAGTGTACACCCTGTGATATTCTTCCTAATATCCTAGAGGAATGTTACTCCTGATGTCACAGAGGGTGTACACATTGTGATATTATTCGTAATATTTTAAAGGGATTTTACTCCTGAGGTCACAGAAAGTGTACATCCTGTGATATTATTCCTAATATCCTAGGGGGATGTTCTTCCTGATGTTGCAGGGGGTGCACACCCTGTGATATGGTTCATAATATCCTAGAGTAATGTTACTCCTAATGTCACAGCGGGTGTACACACATATTATTCATAACATCCTATGGGGATGTTATTCCTAATGTCATAGGGGATGTCCACCATGTGTGCACACCCCCTGTGATATTATTCATAATATCCTAAAGTGATGTTACTGCTAATGTCACAGGGGGTGTACCCCATGTGTATAAACAGCCTGTGATATTATTCATAATATCCTAGGGGAATGTTACTGCTAATGTCACAGTGAGTTAAACAATGTGTGTACACCCCGTGGTATTATTTGTAATATTTTAGGCGGATGTTACACCTAATGTCATAGTGAGTGTACACCATGTGTGTACACCCTGTGGTATTTGTAATATCCTAGGGGTATGTTACTCCTAATGTCACAGTGAATGTACACCATATGTGTATACCCTATGATATTAATTGTAACATTCCAGGGGGATGTTAGTTCTAATGTGACAGTGCCATATGTGTACATCCTGTGATATTATTCGTATTATTATAGGGAGATGTTACTTCTAATGTCACAGTGGGTGTACTAGGATATTATTCGTAATACACTAGGGGGATCCTACTCCTAATGTCACAGTGGGTATACAACATGTCTGTACATCTGTGATATTATTCGTAATATCCTAGGGAGATGTTACTCCTAATATCACAGGGGCTGTACACCATACCTTGTGTGTACATTCTGTGATATTCTTTGTAATATCCCGGAGAGATATAACTCCTAACATCACAGTGAATGTAGACCCTGTGATAGTATTCGTAATGTCCTCAGAAGAGATTACTTTTAATATCACCGAGGGTGTATGCACTGTGATAATATTCATAGTATCCTAAGGAAATATTACTCCTAATGTCACTATGGGTGTATGCCCTGTGATATTATAAGTAATATCCTAAGGAGATGTTACTCCTAATAACACAGTGAGTGTACACTCAGTGATATTATTCGTAATTTCCTAGGGAGAAATTACTCCTAATATCCCAGTGAGTGTACATTCTGTGATATTATTCATAATATCTTAGGGGGAAGTTACTCCTAATATCACAGTGGTTGTACACTCTGTGATATTATTCATAACATCATAAGGAGATATTACTCTTAATATCTTTGGGAGATATTACTGCTTATATCACAGTGACCGTACACCCTGTGATATTATTTGTAACATCCTGGGGAGACATTACTCCTAATATCACAGTGAGTGTACATGCTGTGTGTATACCCTGAAATATTACTCGTAATATCTTAGACAGAAATAACTCCTAATATCCCAGGGAGTGTCAATGCTAGGATATTATTTGTAATATCTTGGGGAAACAGCACTCTTAATATTACAGTGAGTGTACACCATGTGGGTACACCCTGGGATATTATTCGTAATATCTTAGAGAGATATTAGTCTCAATATCACAGTAAGTGTACCCCATATGCGTATACCCTGGATATTATTCATAATATCCTGAGGAGATATCACTTTCCTAATACCACAGTGGGGGCAAAACATTTGTGTACAACCTGGAATATGATTCATAATGTGCTGCAGAGATATTAATCTCCTAATACCACAGAGGGTGTACTCCATGTGTGTACACCTGGGGTATGATTCATAATATGCTGCAGAGATATTACTCTCCTATTATCACAGAGGGTGTACACCCTTATAAAATAAGCATTCAATAAATGGCAGTTACTGTCTTTCTAAATCTAGCCCAGCAGTCAGCAGCCTTTGCTGTAAAGAGCCAGAAGTAAATATTTCAGGTCGATACATTCTCTGTCACATCTTCTCTCTGTCTGTCTGTTCGTCAGCCCACCCTTCCTTTCTTTCCAATCCTTTACAAATATAAAAACCACTCATAACTCACCAGCCACACAAATACAGGCAGCTGTAGTTTGCTGCCTAGATTCAAGTCATGTCACTCTGCTTCTAAAAAAGTTTCAGCGTTTCCTATTCCTTAAAGATTAACATTGATATTCTTTAGCATCGCAAGAATGCTGAAGGCCATCCCCAGATACTAGCTGTTACACTCTCTCAAACCCTACTCCATTTTCTAGCAACAAAATTCTCTAAACAAGCTGCATCCTCTCACATCTCCAAGCCTTTATAATGCCATCCTTCCACCTGAAATTTCCCGGCAAAGTCCTCCAGGTTGGTGAGTGAGGTGGGGAGGAAGGGAAGGTGGGGAGGCGCTCAGGCAGTTTGGGGGAGGACAGAGACGTGCCATTTATTTCCAACTGCGCTGCACTGCCACTCTCTCTGTGAAGCACAGCCCGGGTTCTCAGGTTTTGTTCATTAGCCCACAAATGTTCTTCTAGCCCACAAATGGTTCCTTAACTTCCAGATGCTTCTGACCCTTAGGCAAACAACAATGCTTCTTAGAGTAACAGTGCCTGAAGGACACACCACTTTCCTTGAATGCATTGCAGAATTTTTTTTAAAAATTCAGGGGAAAAGAAACACATTTCAGAATATGTAAGCAATGCTTCCTCCAGCAAATGTGAGATAGTAGGATGCCTTATCAATTATAGAAAGGAATCAGAAGACAGGTCCCTGACTACTTTTCTGTGAGTACCACAGTTGCTTCATTTTCTCACATTTCCCTAAAAATATGTGCTTCTGAGTTTCTCACAGCTAGGACTCAGACCCAGATGACTCAAATTAGGCAGGTTTGGGACTGTAATTATGGGCTACACGACTCATCTTTGTTTGCTCTGCCTCAGCCTACCATCATTGCTGGTATCTCATGGCCAGGAGAGGAAGAGATAAAGGTATCCTCATTTGCCTCCCCGACCCCAGAAGCCACTGTGACTTGAGCTCACTCCGGCCTGCATTTTTACTCTGAAAGATTCTCCCAGTTTGCTGACAGTTCTTTAGGAAGATGTATGCCATCTCTACCTATTTAGTCTTTGAACACTTGCTCTGAACTAAGTGCTTATTATTTGGTTGGGAGACTAAGGCAGACCTAGGTGGGGTCACTTGGGGCCTGTTATAGACTGAATTTTATGTTCCTTCCAAATCCATCCTAATGCCCAGTACCGCAACATGTGACTGTATTTGGGCATAGGGCCTTTAAGGAGGTAATTAAGTTAAAATGTGGGCACTAGGGTGGGCTCTAAGTCAACCCAACAGATGTTCTTATTACAAGAGGTGATCAGGACCCAGTGAGCCACCAGAGGCACCTGGGCATAGAGGGATGACTGTTTGGAGGCAGCAACCAGGTGGCCATCTGTAAGCCAAGGACAGAGGCCTCGGAGAAACCAAACCTGCCAGCACAGAGGTCTCTGACTACTAGCCTCCAGAACTGCGAGAAAATTAATTTCTCTGTTTAAGTTACCCTGTCTGTGGTATTTTGTTATGGCGGCCTTGGCAGACAAATTCGGGACCCATCTATTTGACCCTTGACAGAATTAAAAATGCTTCAACCCAAGCAAAACTGGCTTTGTTAGGACGGTAGGTCAGATCTCTCTGGCCCTTTGAAACAGAATATACTCTCTCCTTGCAAAGTCAACATAGACCCTTTCCTTCACACTTCTCATGCCCCCTTCCTCTTACCCCCTGGAAAATATAGCACCTCTCCTCCTGCCTCACTTACCCATTCCCAATGCACATACTTCTCTTTCTAGATTGATCACTATTCTGCGAAGCTCTGGACTCTAGAAATGAAGCAGGGAGGTGGAGTAGGGGGTTCTAGATATGGTGTGTGTTTTTGCTTTGTCTCATGCATGTTGTATTGGTTCTCCAGAAAAACAGAACCAACAAAGTGTGTGTATGTATTGATGGAGAGAGAGGGAGAAGTGTATTTTAACACATTGGCTCAAGCCACTGGAGAGGCTTAGTAAGTCCAAAATCTTATGGGCTGAGCTGGCAGGCTGGAGACAGAGAAGAGTCGCAGTTTGAATCCAAAGGCCACCAGCTGACAGAATTCCTTATTGGGGAAATCTGTCTTAGTTTTAATCAGGCCGTCAATGAATTGAATGAGGCCCACCCACATTGTGGAAGATAACATGCTTTACTCAAAGTCCACTGATTTAAATGTTAACCTCAACCAAAACCACCTTCACAGAAACATCCAGAATAGTGTTTAACCAAATATCTGGGCATGTGGCCTAGCCAAGTTGACACATAAAATTAACCATCACAAATGTCATTCTTGTACTAAACTTCTTTGCCCCATTCTCAATGAACTAATTAGAACTATATTGTCAAATATGATCGCCACTAGCCACATGGTGCTACGGAGCATTTGAAATGGAGCTAGTTCAAGTTCAGATGTGCTATATATGCAGGATATATACTAGGCTCCAAAGACTAAGTACAAAAAAGTAAAATATCTCATTAATAATCTTTATGTAGATTTCACCTAGAAATGATAATTTGGGGAGTATATGGAGTATATTAGCTTCCTGGAGTTGCCATGCAAATTATTATAAACTTAGTGGCTTAAAACAGCACATTTATTATCTTACGTTTCTGTAGTCCAGAAGTCTGACTCAGGTCTCATTGGGCAAAATCAAGGTTTCGGCAGGGTTGCATTCCTTTCGGAGGCCTTAGGTGAGATCCTTTCCCTTGCCTTTTCCAGCTTCTAGAGGTTTCCCACACTCCTTGGCTAGTGGCCCCTTGCTCCATCTTCAAAGCCAACAACAATATTGTTGTTGAGGAGAAGAGGCTATCTCCTCTCTAGCCCTTCTAGAGAGGAGAAGAGCTATCTCCCCTCTAGCCCTTCTCCATCCTCGCATCTCCCTGACCATAGATTGGACACACCTGTATGATTCTTGACACTCTATTCTTCTCAAGCCCTAGCCTTAATCACATCTGCAAAGTCCGTTTGCCATGTAAGGAATATATTCACATTTCAGGGATCTGGGACATCTTTCAGGTCGTCATTTTGCCTACCTCATTGGGTTAAATAAAATATGTTATTGAAATTAATTTCACATTTTAAAAAACTTTTCTTGTAGCCACTAAATGTGGCCACTAAAATTTTTTTTAATTCCATATGTGGCAGGCATTTGTGGCTTTCAATATATTTCTATTGGACAATGCTAGATTAGAAACTGAGAAACACAGAGATTGAGGGGCTTGTCAGAAGTTATAGATCACATCAATAATGATGCTAAGAACTTTGGGGTTTTTGTTTGTTTGTTTGTTTGTTTTGTTTTTTGTTTTTTGAGATAGGGTCTCACTCTGTTGCCCAAGCTGGAGTATACTGGTACTATCTCAGCTCACTGCAACCTCCGCCCCCCCAGGCGCAGGTGATCCCCCTGCCTCAGCCTCCCAGCTATATATAGGCATACAACTGGGACTATAGGCATACAACACCACTTCTGGCTAAATTTTTAATTTTTTTGTAGAGACAGGGTTTCACCTTGTTGCTCTGGCTGGTCTTGAACTCCTAGACTCGAGCAATCCAGCCGCCTCGGCCTCCCAAAGTGTTGGGATTACAGGCATGAGCCACCGCACCCAGACCCTAAGAACTTTGAAGGGCCTCAGGGCTCAGACCTCCTCTCTTTCCACACTCATCTTAGGTGATCTCATCCTGTCTAATGAATGCCTTGTTGTTTGTTGTTGTTACAGGTTCTCACTCTGTAGCCCAGGCTGGCACCTGGGCACCATCACAGCTCACTGCTGGCTGCCTCAATCTCCTGGGCCCAGATAATCCTCCACCTCAGCCTCCTGAGTAGCGGGGACCACAGGTGTGTGCCATGATGCCTGACTAATTTATTCTTTTTTTTTTTTTTTTGAGAGATGGGGTCTCGCTATATTGCCTAAGTTGGTCTTGAACTCCTAGGCTCCAGAGGTCCTCCCACCTTGGCCTCCCAAATTGCTGGGATTACAGGTATGAGCCACTGCACCCAGCTGACTTGAATGCTATTTATGTGCTGATGACCCAAAATTATCTTTAGTCCAGGCCTCACCCTTGAACTCTAGCCTCACATCCAATTGCCTATTCAGTGTTTCCACTTGGATGTGTAAGAGGCTTCTGAAATGGAATGTGTCTCAAAGGGAACACTTGCTCTTCCCCAGCACTCCGCCACTCTTCATCCCCACCCACTATTCATATTATTTTCCCCATCTCACTAAGGCCAAAAACAACCTTGACTACTCTTTTTTCTTTCATGACCCATGTCCAATTTATCAGCAAGCTCTGTCAGCCTTGCCTTTGAAATATATGCAGTATCTAATTAGTCACCACCTCTACTCCTCCCACCTGATCCCAGCCACTGTTGTATTTCACAACAATTAGTGCCACAGCTTTTATTTTATCTTATTTTATTTCATTTCATTTCATTTCATTTCATTATTTTATTTTATTTTATTTTATTTTATTTTATTTTTGAGACGGAGTCTCGCTCTGTCTCCCAGGCTGGAGTGCAGTGGCGCAATCTTGGCTCACTGCAAGCTCCGCCTCCCGGATTCACGCCATTCTCCTGCCTCAGCCTCCCAAGTAGCTGGGACTACAGGCGCCCGCCACCACACCTGGCTAATTTTTTGTATTTTTAGTCGAGATAGGGTTTCACCGTGTTAGCCAGGATGATCTCGATCTCTTGACCTCGTGATCCGCCCGCCTTGGCCTCCCAAAGTGCTGAGATCACAGGCGTGAGCCACCGCGCCCGACCAGTGCCACAGCTTCTTAACAGACCTCTGTGCTTTCGACCTTCTCCCCTTTAGTATATTCAATACAGCAGCCAAAGTTATTGTGTTAAAACACAGATTGTGTCATTTCTCATCTTAAAGTTTTCCAATGGGTTTCCATCATACTCAGGAGAAAAGCCAAATTTTTTACCATGTTCTACAAGGCCTTACATGGTCTACCCTCTGGCCACTGCTTTAACCTCTCTACCCAGCACTCCTTCCCTAGCTTGCTCCACTCCAGTCATGCTTGCCTCCTTGTGTTCTTCAGACATGCCGACATGCTTCCACCTCAGGGCCTTTGCACCTGCTGCACCTGCTTTTCCTTCTAAGTCAACAGTCATTCTCCAGAGAGCTCCATATCTAATTCTTTCACTTTTTTAGGTCCTTGATCAAATACCAACTCATCAGCATCCTCATTCCATCATCCTCTATCCTGGAGTGCAGTGGTGCAATCTCAGCTCACTGCAACCTCTGCCTTCCTGGTTCAAGTGATTCTCCTGTTTCAGACTCCCCAGTAGCTGGGATTACAGGTGCACACCACCACACTCGGTTAATTTTTGTATTTTTAGTAGAGACCGGGTTTCGCCATGTTGGCCAGGCTGGTCTCGAACTCCTGACCTCAGGTGATCCACCCACCTCGGCCTCCCAAACCCTGCTTTTTTTCCATAAAACATCACTATCTGGCATACTAAATATTTTCTTGCTTATCTGTTTATTGCCTATTTCTTTTCCTCAAACCCTGGGGACTAAGCCTTTCAACTGCTTGTTCATTCCTGTATCTCATGTATCTAGAACACTGCCTGGCGTTATAAGCCCTCAGTAAATACTGACCAATAAATATATGAACTATCTGACTCAAAAAGAATTAGTAATATTAGGCTGAATAATTAGGAATAAGCTAGATAACCATGTGTTCAATATTATTTTTTCCAGAACTGCATTATTTAGTTTGGCAGATATTTAAAGGCAATTTATCAACCATGTTAGCCAATTTTCAGATGACAGTCTTATCCACCAAAGAGCTAGTGGTTTCAAATCCTAGTTGTCCTTTTGCTATTCAAGATCAATGTTTTTTTTACATAGATAATTGTTTCAATCTAGTCTTTAGAACTGGCAGAAGAAAACTACAGATAATTGCTGTTATAATAAATGGAAAAGCAGCAAAAATTACTGATTTTTTTTCCAGTCCATTTAATCCCTAATCAACTGTCAAACAAAACGTCCTTCCCAACTGACAGCCTCAGTTAGCAAACTTAAAGGGCCTGCTTTTCTCAGGCTCCTGCCACATTTCAAGTCTCAGAAAGCAAGCTAATTGCTTATCACTTATGCAGAATGGGAATGGGGCATTATATGTTCTTACTACTGTACAACTCTATGCCCTTATTGGCTAATATTTTTGGAGCTGTTGATTTCAACTTTCAAATTGCATATTTTCCCCAACCCATATCAATACCAGATGTTTACGACTTTGAAATGAAATCCTCTTTTGCTTTATTTTTCTTAAAATCACATTGCACTTGACACTATTGTCTACATGAGGTATTGTCATATTTTAAAGAAACTTCCAAACTACCAATAGCCTTTATCTTCTTTCCATAAAACCTTGAACTAATGTTTGTATTTTTTCCTAATGACTTACCAGTCCTATGTCCCTTAAAGACATTAAAAAGAAGGAGGCCGGGCGTGGTGGCTCACTCCTGTAATCCCAGCACTTTGGGAGGCCGACGCGGGTTAATCATGAGGTCAGGAGTTCGAGACCAGCCTGAACAAAATGTCGAAACTGCGTCTCTACTAAAAATACAAAAATTAGCTGGGCATGGTGGCATGTGCCTGTAATCCCAGCTACTCAGGAGGCTGAGGCAAGATAATCGCTTGAACCCGAGAGACAGAGGTTGCAGTGAGCCAAGATCGTGCCGCTACACTTCAGCCTGTGTGACAGAGTGAGACTCCGTCTCAAAAAAAAAAAAAAAAGAAAAGTAGAAGGAGCGGTTCTACTGAATCATTTTAAAAATTACAATGAAATTGGACCTAAAAAGAGTATTAAAAATTGAAAAAAATCATAATCCATAAATTAGGTCAGTACTAATTCTTGCTGGAGCAAGATATTAGTACACTGATACACCACACTACACCAGTACACCACACGACACAGATACCCCAATGGCACAGAAAAGAAAGTCCAGAGAAACCAAAAATATGTATAAGAATTTAGTATATGAGAAAATAGCCATTTCAGTAGTTTTTGTTTAGTTTTGTTTTGTCTTGAAACAGGTTTCACCTTGCACCCAGGCTGGAGTGCAGTGGTGTGATCTCAGCTCACTGCAGCCTTAACCTCCTGGGCTCAAGCAATCCTCCCACCTTAGCCTCCTGAGTAGCTGGGACTACAGGTGCATACCACCATGTCTGGCTGACTTTTGTATTTTTCATAGAGACGGGGTCTCCCTATGTCTTGAACTGCTGGGCTTAACTGATCTGCCCACCTCAGCCTCCCAAAGTGCTGGGACTACAGATGTGAACCACTGTGCCTGGCCTTCAGTGGATGTTTAAGACTAACAATCTTAACAGATTTGAGGCTCATTATTTATTTCTGAAGCTGGGATTTAGAATACCTGAATTCATCATTTTATTTCATCATTTTGTCCACTGAACTTAGGAGCAAACAACCAGCTTCATTAAGTTCCTTGGTTTTCCACATAATGGTCAAAGGTATTATGTATGAAGTCACTAAACTTCTTGCCTCTCATAAGTGATGAATCAGGAGTGTCAAATGCATTTATTTTGCATAATTCTCTAAACAGTTTATGCCAAGGACTATCAGTGTTCTCTATAGTATTAGAAGTAGAGTCCTTAGCATTTTTTAGTCTAATCATATTAAGCAGCCAACTCCAGAAACCCCCGAACCAATGAAGGAACCCCATCTTTAATATTCTGTTCCTCTAGAACCACTCCTGGTGCCCAAATCTGTATTAGTCAGGGTTTTCTAGAGGGACAGAACTGATAGAATATATGT
>NW_012102310.1:4479191-4480289 GCF_000951045.1 Mandrillus leucophaeus
TTTTTTTTTTTTTTTTTTGTATTTTTTTAGTAGAGACGGGGTTTCACTGTGTTAGCCAGGATGGTCTCGATCTCCTCACCTCGTGATCTTCCCGGCTTAGCCTCCCAAAGTGCTGGGATTACAGGCATGAGCCACTGCGCCCAGCATCTAACATCACATTTCTATAAAAATTATGCTGTGCTGTATTTAGGCATTGCCACTCCTCCAGATAGAATTCTATAGCCACGTCCATAAATGTCATTGGTCCCATTTCTAGGCTTCCAGGGGGTCCTGGTGTCTTAGCTGTGGATCTCCCAACACCTGCAGGCCACAGAGGCTGTATCTCTAGAGGCAGAGGGCACAGAGAAGTCTACATTGTTATTATAAAAAAGAGTACATTGAATCTGAAGATTGCTTTGGGCGGTATGATCATTTTAATGATCATAATCCTTCCAATCCATGAGCAGGGGATGCCTTTCCATTTGTTTGTATCTGCTTCAATTTCTTTCAACAGTGTGTTTGGTTTTCCTTATAGAGATCTTTCACCTCTTTAGTTAAATTTATCCTTAGGTATTTTACTTTTGTGGCTATTGTAAATGAAATTGCATTCTTGATTTTTTTTCTCAAGTACTTCATTATTGGTGTATAGACATGCTACTGATTTTTGTATCCTGCATCTTTACTAAATTTAAAAAGTTAAATCGGAATTTTTTGGTGGACTCTTGCCTTTTATTTCATTTTCTTGCTTGATTGCTCTGGCTAGAACGTCCAGTAATACGTTGAATAAAAGTGGTGAAAATGGGCATTCTGTCTTGTTCCAGTTCTTACAGAAAAGACTCCGGGCTTTCCCCATTCAATATGATAATAGTCATGGGTTTGTTGTATCTGGCCTTTATAATGTTGAGGCATGTTCCTTCTATGCCTAGTTTGTTGAGAGTTTTTACCATGATGAGATGTTGGATTTTATCAAATGCTTCTTTTGTATCTACTGGGGTGATCATGGGATTTCTGTCTTTCATTCCATTGACGTGATGCATCGTGTTTATTGTCTTGCATAAGCTGAACTACCCTTGCATCCCTGTAAGAAATCCCACTTTATTATAGTGTGGGGTTTTTTTT
>NW_012102310.1:4480339-4480994 GCF_000951045.1 Mandrillus leucophaeus
CATCTTTAATATTCTGTTCCTCTAGAACCACTCCTGGTGCCCAAATCTGTATTAGTCAGGGTTTTCTAGAGGGACAGAACTGATAGAATATATGTATATATATTCTGTTATATATATATGTATATATATAGAGAGAGAGGAATTTGTTAAGTATTAATTCACATGATCACAAGGCCCCACAATAGCTTGCTCCTGCAGGCTGAAAAGAAAGGAGAGCCAGTCCGAGTTCCAAAACTGAAGAACTTGGAGTCTGATGTTCAAGGGCAGGAAGCATCCAGCATGACAGAAAGATGGAGGCTGGAAGGCTAGGCCAGCCTCTATTTTCACATTTTTCTGCCTGCTTTATATTTTAGCTGTGCTGGCAGTTGATTAGATTGTGCCCACCCAGATTAAGAGTGGGTCTGTCTTTCCCAGCCCACTGACTCAAATGTTAATCTCCTTTGGCAACACCCTGACAGACACATCCAGGATCAATACTTTGTATCCTTCAATCCAATTAAGTTGACACTCAGTATTAACCATCACATAGTCCTCATCTGGCTGGACTTTGCCTGGCTTCTTTTTTTTTTTTTTTTAACTTTGGACCTCTCATCTGTGTGATCTGTTGTACTTGGGCTCACCGAGCTTGGGGTTCCACTACCATCTCATGTCTCTT
>NW_012102310.1:4482599-4493771 GCF_000951045.1 Mandrillus leucophaeus
TTTTTAGTAGAGATGGAGTTTCACCGTGTTAGCCAGGATAGTCTTGATCTCCTGACCTCGTGATCTGCCCGCCTCGGCCTCCCAAAGTGCTAGGATTACAGGCGTGAGTCACCACATCCGGCCTTCTTTACATCTACTTTCATCAGGAATGTTGGGTAGGTCTAGCCCATAGTTTTCTTTTTTTGTTATGTCTTTGTCTCGTTTGGTATCAGGGTAATGCTGGCTTCATAGAATGAGTTAGGGAGAATTTCTTCCTCTTAAACTTTCTGGAATCATTTCAGAAAAATTGGTTTTAGTTCTTTTTTGAAAGTTTGGTAGAATTTGAGCCAGGCATGTGGCATGTTCCTGAAGTACCAGCTACTCAGGAGGCTGAAACAGGAGGCTCTTGTGAGCCCAGGAACTTGACACTAGCCTGGGCAACATAACAAGAACTTGTCTCAAAACAATTTTATGTAAAGAAAAGAAACTTTGGTAGAATTTAGCAGTGAAGCCATCTGTTCCTAAACTTATCTTTGTTGAAAGACTTTTTGTTACTCAGACAATCTATCTCAATACTCATTATCAGTCTGTTCAGGTTTTCTATTTCTTCGTGATTTATTTTTGGTAGGTTATATGTGTCCAGGAATTTATCCATTTCCTCTCAGTTTTCCAGTTTGTTAGTGTATAGTTGTTCATAATAGTCTCTGATTATATATTTTTAAAAATTCTTGTGGGTACTTGGTATGTGTATATATTTATGGAGCACATGAGATGTTCTGATAGAGGTATGCGATGTTCTGATGTATTTCTGTGGTATCAGTTGTAATGTTTCCTTTTTCGTTTCTGGTTTTTTGGGGGGAAGGGAGTCTTCTTTCTTTTTTTTTTTTTGGCTAGTCTAGCAACTGGTTTATTAATTTAGTTTACCTTTTCAAAGAACCAACTTTTCATTTTGTTGATCCTTTATATTGATTTTTAGTCTGTTTCGTTGTGTTCTGACCTGATCCTTGTTATTTCCTTCCTTCTATCAGTTTGGGTTTGGCTTCTTCATGCTTTTCTAGTTCCTTTTGGTCCATTGTTAGAACGTTTATTTGGAATCTTTCTACTTTTTTGATGTAGGCATTTTTTGATGTAGGCATTTGTCTAGTTTGTTTGTACTGCTATAGAGGAATACCTAAAGCTGAGTATTTTATAAATAACAAGGGTTTATTTGGCTCACTGTCCTGCAGGCTGTGCATGAAGCATGGTACCAGCCTCTGCTTCTGTTAATGACCTCAAGAAGCTTCCAATCATGGAGGAAGGAGAAGGGGAGCACACATTACATGGTGAGAGTGGAGGAAAGAGAGAGAGAAGGAGATGCCAGGCTCTTTCTAACAGTTAGTTCTTACAAAATTAATAGAGTTATTCAGCAGGATACAGACAAACAACAACAATGACAAAATAACAAAAAGAGAATTAATAGAGTAAGAACTCACTCAGAGGATTGTGGCCAAGATGGCCGACTAGAAGCAGCTAGTGTGCACCACTGTCATGAAGAGAAATGAGTAAAAACAGCACCTTCAACTGAAATACCCAGGTATGTGCATTGGGATTAATCAAGGATACAACTCAACCTATAGAGAATGGAGAAAAACAAGGCAGGATGACCACCCACTTGGGAGCAACGTGGAGCAGGGGGAACCTACACTGTCCAGGGAAGTGGTGAGTGAATGATCAGCCCTGGGAACCCATGCTTCTCCCATGGATGTTTGCAACCCTCAGATGAGGATGTACCTTCATGAACCCACTCCACAAGGGTCTTCAATCTGACACACAGAGCTATGTGGAGTCTCAGAAGATCAGCCACTCAGGCACACGCAGAGCCCCAGGAACCTTAGATACCCAGGCTTCCTTGCAAAAGCAGCTACAACTCTGGCAAAGCAGAACATTTGACCCCCATACATACCCCTGGAAAAAGGGACTGAATCCATGGAGACTGAGCAGTGACAGGCTACAGGCCCAGCTTCCACAGCACTTTGCAGGATAAGATCCACTAGCTTGGAACTCCAGTCAGCCACCAGTAGCAGCGTTAACCTCCCTGAGACAGAGGGAGGGGTGGGCCACCATCTTTGCTGTTTAGCCAACTTAGCCATTCTTGCCTTCTGGTTTTGGAAAGTCTGAGGCAACCAGGGTTTGGGGCAGACCCTCCACACAGTATAGTTGCTCTACTGAAATGTGACCAGACTGCTGTTTTAAGTGGGTCCCTGATCCCATTCCTCCCCACTGGGTGAGACTTCCAGACTGGGGTCTCTAGCTACCCCTCGTTTTCTGGCCAACAGAGGTTTCAAACCTCCCGGGGACGAAGCTCCCAGAGGAAGGGGCAGGCTGCCATCTTTGATGTTTGGCTGACTTAGCCATTCTTGCCTTCGGGCTTTGGAATATCATAGACAAACGGGAGCTGAAACAGACTCCCAGCGCAACACAGCTGTCCTGTAAGAATGTGGCCAAACGGCTTTTTTTTTTTTTTTTTTTTTTTGAGACAGAGTTGCTCTGTTGCCCAGGCTGGAGTGCAGTGGCATGATCTCGGCTCACTGCAACCTCCACCTCCTGAATTCAAGCAATTCTCCTGGCTTAGCCTCCTGAGTAGCTAGGACTACAGGTGTGCACCACCACCACGCCCAGCTAATTTTTGTATTTTTAGTAGAGATGGGGTTTCACCATGTTGACCAGGCTGGTCTCGAACTCCTGACCTCGTGATCTGCCCTCCTTGGCCTCCCAGTGTGCTGGGATTACAGACATGAGCCACTGCATCCGGCCCCAAACTACTTTTTAAAGCAGGTCCCCAATAACATTCTTCCTTACTGGGTGACATCTCCTGAATGGGGTCTCCAGCCACCTCCTATAAGTGCATTCAGGCTGGCAACAGGCCCATACCTCCCTGGGACAGAGCTCCCAGAGGGAGAGGTGGGCCACCATCTTTGCCACTTCACAGCCTTTACTGTTGATACCTCAGGTACTGGAAAATCCAAGGTAACTAGAGACTGGAGCAGACCCCCAGCATGCCACAGCAGCCCTATGGAGAAGTGGCCAGACTGTTACGTGGAAGCCCATTCCCATATCTTCTCACCAAGCAGGTCCTCCAGGCCTGGGCCTCCAGCCACCCCCTGCCGAGACTAACAAGCCAGTAGCAGCTCTGCAACTTCCTGGACACAGCTCCAGGATGGGAGGGGTGAGTTGCCATCTTCACTGTCTTGCAGCCCTTGCCCATGCTGTCTCCAGGCTTGAGAGAGTCTGCAGGGACCAGAGACTGGTACGGACTCCCAGCACAAAGCAATCACCTCTCAGAAAAGTGGCCAGACTGCTCTCCATGCAGATCCCAGTCCTCACTTCTCCTCACTGAGCAGGGTGGCCTGACCTGGGACTCCAGAACAATCCCCCTGTCTCTATCTGATCACCACAATCAGAGACAGCCCAGCATTTCTCCAAGGAGGAAATCTCAGAGTCAACCCACAACCCCTCTGTCACTACATTTGCAGAGCTGCAGCTGTAACAGCCCTCGAACTGGGAAGGAACAAAGGTCCTAGTCATTACACTGGCACCTCCAGCACACTGCAGCCACCACAGAGAGAGGGGTCCAGCCTCTGCTGGGAACCCCCACCCCCATCTTCACCAGGCAGGATCCCCAGCTCATGAGTGCAGAAGTCGCTCCACCCATAACTGAGCATACTCACTGGTAATGGCTCAGAGTTTCCCTCAGGAGAGGTTCCCAGAGGCATACAACAGCCCCTCTGCCACTGCCACAGTAACAGTTCTATCCCTCCTGCCTTTGATCTGGGAAAGAAACAAAGAACCTGAAGACTGCACCGAAGTTTACAGCACAACACAGCCACCATATAAAGACGAGATCGATCTCTCTCCCTGTGAACATTTGCCACCCTGCTCCCCAACAAGTAGAACCCCAAGCTCACATAAGCAGTGTAGCCACCCTGCCACACTAGCTTCACACTCCCAGCAATGGCCACTCCACGTGTCTTGGAAGTGGAGCCCCCAGGGGCAACTGAAAGATTCTCTGCCATTACCTATGTAGTGAAACTGCCCTTGCTACCCTTGGACTAGTGGAGAAGCAAAGGCTGTAAGTGCCTTAACCACACCTCCAACAAACTGCAGTCCACCCAAGGAGAGGAGGCCAGTCCATCTTCCACAGGTACCATCCCACCACCACCCTTTCATCACCGGATAGGAAGTCCCTGGCTTGGGCCCACAGCACAGATGCTCTATCCTGGGATGATTGTACTTAGCAAATTCTGACCTTCATCTCTCCGGGGTGGAGCCCTCAGGAAACAAACAAAATACCCATGGCCACAACCACCACTAAGGTCCCTTCATCTGCTGCCTCCAAGTTGGGGAAGGAACATAAATCCTGAGGTTGTCCCAGAGCTGCGGTGGACAGCACCAGGAGCACCAAGCCATGATCTACAGCCAGCACTCAAGTGGGAGAGAAGCCCATACTTTCAGAGCATTGAGAAGGAGCATAGAGTGGCAACTGTGAGGAAATATAGGGGAGCCACACAACTGAGCAAGAGCCTACCAACTGACCAGTATGCCTAAGCACCACCTACTGGCTTACACTGTAAAGCTTCACCACCAAAATACTTTGCTAACATACGCCCCTGTGAAAGCAAATACAATAAATTAGCTACAAATAAAGACCCTGAACAAAGCCTCAGCCCTGTGAAAACATCCAGAAAAGAAGTTTATTGATTGTACTCAATCTAAACTGCAGTTAAAGGAACACCCACATGCAGAGATGAGAAAGAACCAATGCAAGAACTCCAGTAACTCAAATGTCCAGAGTGTCATATGTCCTCCAAATGACTGCATCAGCTCTCCAGCAAAGATTCTTAACCAGGTTGAGCTGGTTAAAATGACAGAAATAGGATTCAGAATATGAATAGAAATTAAGATTACTGAGATGCAGGAGAATGACAAAAACCAATCCAAGGGTGTTATTTCTGAGGCCTCTGTTCTGTTCCATTGGTCTATATATCTGTTTTGGTACCAGTACCATACTGTTTTTGTTACTGTAGCCTTGCAGTGTAGTTTGAAGTCAGGTAGCATGATGCCTCCAGTTTTGTTCTTTTTGCTTAGGATTGCTTTGGCTATGAGGGCTCTTTTTTGGTTCCATGTGAAATGTAAAGTGGTCTTTTCCAATACTGTGGAGAAAGTCGATGGTAGCTTGATGGGGATAGCACTGAATCAATAAATTACTTTGGGCAGTATGGCCATTTTCACAATATTGATTCTTCCTATCCATGAACATGGAATGTTTTTCCATTTGTTTGTGTCCTCTCTTATCTCCTGGAGCAGTAGTTTGTAGTTCTCCTTCAAGAGGTCCTTCACATAACTTGTGCATTGTATTCCTAGATATTTTATTCTCTTTGTAGCAATTGTGAATGGGAGTTCACTCATAATTTGGCTCTTTGTTTGTCTGTTATTGGTGTACAGGAATGTTTGTGATTTTTGCATATTGATTTCATATCCTGAGACTTTGCTGAAGTTGCTTAGCTTAAGGAGATTTTCGGCTGAGATGATGGGGTTTTCTAAACACACAATCATGTCATCTGCAAACAGAGACAATTTGACTTCCTCTTTTCCTAATTAAATACCCTTTATTTATTTCTCTTGCCTGATTGCCCTGGCCAGAACTTCTAACACTATGTTGAAAGGAGTGGTGAGAGAGGGCATCGTTTTCTTGTGCTGGTTTTCAAAGGGAATGCTTCCAGTTTTTGCCCATTCAGTATGATATTGGCTGTGGGTTTGTCTTAAATAGCTCTTATTATTTTGAGACACATTCCATCAATACCTAGTTTATTGAGAATTTTTAGCACAAAGGGCTGTTCAGTTTTGTCAATGGCCTTTTCTGCATCTTTTGAGATAATCATGTGGTTTTTGTCATTGGTTCTGTTTATGTGATGAATTATGTTTATTGATTTGCATATGTTGAACCAGCCTTGCATCCCCGGGATGAAGTCAACTTGATCATGGTGGATAAGCTTTTTGATGTGCTGCTGGATTCGGTTTTCCAACATTTTATTGAGGATTTTTGCACCGATGTTCATCAGGAATATTGGCCTGAAATTTTCTTTTTTTGTTGTATCTCTGCCAGGTTTTGGTATCAGGATGATGCTGTCTTCATAAAAAGAGTTAGGAAGGATTCCTTCTTTTTCTATTGTTTGGAATAGTTTCAGAAGGAATGGTACCAGCTCCTCTTTGTACCTCTGGTAGAATTTTGCTGTGAATTCGTCTGGTCCTGGACTTTTTTTTGGTTGGTAGGCTATTAATTGCTGCCTCAATTTCAGAACTTGTCATTGGTATATTCAGGGATTCGACTTCTTCCTGGTTTAATCTTGGGAGGGTGTATGTGTCCAGGAACTATCCATTTCTTCTAGATTTTTCCAGTTTATTTGCATGAGGTGTTTATAGTATTCTCTGATAGTAGTTTGTATTTTTGTGGGATTGGTGGTGATATCCCCTTTATCATTTTTTATTGAATCTATTTGATTCTTCTCTCTTTTCTTCTTTATTAGTCTGGCTAGCAGTCTATCTCTTTTGTTGATCTTTTCAAAAAACCAGCTCCTGGATTCACTGACTTTTTGAAGGGTTTTTTGTATCTCTATCTCCTTCAGTTCTGCTCTGATCTTAGTTATTTCTTGCCTTCCGCTAGTTTTCAAATGCGAAAGAATGGAAATAATAACAAACGGTCTCTCAGACCACAGTGCCATCAAATTAGAACTCAGGATTAAGAAACTCACTCAAAAAGGCATGACTACATTGAAACTGAACAACCTGCTCCTGAATGACTACTGGGTAAATAACTAAATGAGGGCAGAAATAAAGATGTTCTTTGAAACCAATGAGAACAAAGACACAATATACCAGAATCTCTGGGACACATTTAAAGCAGGGTGTAGAGGGAAATTTATAGCACTAAATGCCCACAAGAGAAAGCAGGAAAGATTTTAAATTGACACCATAACATCACATTTAAAACAGCTAGAGAAGCAGAAGCATACATTAGATTTTATATCCATTTTTCTATCTATCTTTACAAGACAAAACAAATCCTTTTGTTCAATGAGGAAATGTGCTCAGCTAAAAACACTCACCTAACTTGGATCTCCTTATGATCTTGTGACCAAGTTTTAGCGAATGAGAGCTAAGCTGAAGTAATGAGATTACCATTTATAGGAAAGAAATTCAAGAGGTACTAATTCTATTAATGTGCCCATTTGCCTTTTGTCTCTGTCACTTTATCCTACCTGGAACACAGTCATGATGCCTGAGGTACAGCCAGCATTTTGCAACTATGAGATTGAAACCCACACTCTAAAGAGAATAGAGCAGGAAGATGGAAGCAGCCTGGCCCCTGATGGCGTTATTGAGCTGCCCAGGTTCCAGAACTTCCTTTTGTTTCAGAAAAATAAGCTTCTTTCTTATCTAAGCCAAGAGTTCTTTCAATTTTAACAAACACATTCCTAACCAACAGTCATATTTACAACATTTTACATAATTTATTAGCTTGCAATTAGTTGATTATGTTTTGGATTTATTATTCTTATACTTTTACTGACTATCACCTCAAGTCCTTCTTGAAAGTAGGTACAGTGTGACCGGGCATGGTGGCTCACGCCTGTAATCCCAGCACTTTGGGAGGCCGAGGCAGGCGGATCATGAGGTCAGGAGATCAAGACCATTCTCGCTAAAACGTGAAACCTCAACTCTACTAAAAATACAAAATATTAGCTGGGCATGATGGCAGGCACCTGTAGTCCCAGCTACTTGGGAGGCTGAAGCAGGAGCATGGTGTGAACCGGGGAGGCGGAGCTTGCAGTGAGCCGAGATCAGGCCACTGCACTCCAGCCTGGGCAACAGACCAAGACTCCATCTCAAAAAAAAAAAAAAAAAAAAAAAAGTAGGTACAGTGTACCTGAATCAATAAAAATACTTATAAGTATTATATGTCCTACACTGCAAACTTTGTAGAAAAGCAATTAGAAATAAAAATACAAGTGGCCTGCAATGGATTTTTCTAAACCAAAACATTGATAAAAAATCTAAAACCATTTTTTTTTGTAGCAATCACCTTCTACAAATTACAATATGTTCCCATTCATAATTTAAATACGTGAAAATAAATTTTGTGGTGAGAATTTTATTTTACCCTTTGTAAAACTATCACCAACCTTAAGTATTATACTCTTGAAGTTGAGATGCTAGAAACCAGGCACATATCTGTAACTTCCACTTTGTCTCTTTTCATGGAGAAAATTTGACTTCATTCCATTTCCCAGCACAACCAGACTTGGGAATGCTGGGAAATTGATAGCTCTTCAGGTAAAATGAAGGGGATATAAATTGCTAAGTATTATCATTATCTTGATGGCATTGTCATCTTTTTCTCTTCTTTAGACACAGATTCACTGGCTGGGAAGAGAGATAAAATTGAATTCTATACATCTACGCAAGAATGGAAAGGCAATAATCCAAACCACCACTCTCCAAGTTCTACTGAAGATGAGTTGGCTTGCCGTTATGGCAAATTGCCTTGCAGTTTTCAAAGGTAACTATAGAGACTTGACATTTTTAGATGTGGAAAAGTGATGAGACAGAATCCAGGCTCATTTAGGAAGTTTCACCTGATTGAAAAAGGGCCAAGGAGGCCGGAAGCGATGGCTCACACCTGTAATGCAGCACTTTGGGAGGCAGAAGCGGGTGGATAGCTTGAGGTCAGGAGTTCAAGATCAGCCTGGCAAAACCCCGTCTCTATTAAAAATACAAAAATTAGCCGGGTATGGTGGTGTGCACTTGTAATCCCAGCTACTTGGGGGGCCAAGGCAGGATAATTGCTTGAAACTGGGAGGTGGAGGTTGTGCTGAGTCGAGATCATGCCACTGCACTCCAGCCTGGGCAACAGAGCAAAACTTCATCAAAAAAAAAAAAAAAAAGCCAAGTAAATCAAGCCCAATTCTGGAAATGTTCGTGCATATTAGTTCTTCATAATTGCAAATGGAATTCTATGGAATGCTGAGGCTGTCACTTAAAAGCCTTCTAAATAACCTGCCATAAAGAGAGAAAGATCAAAGAGGGCAATGCTTAATCTTAATCTTTGGCAAGAGTCACCGCAAATAAATTACAAAGAATGTGCCTCTTAGCTTTGCATGCAAAAGCAATCTCCTTCAGGTAAGTAATTAATTGACTCAAAGTATATTCTGAGCAATTAATAAATTTAACAAACTCTGTTGAGTGCCTATTATTTGTTATCACTGAGATTTATGCTAATACAAAAAAAATTTATATGGCAAAAGTATGTAACTTTAAAAAGTTTATAACAGAAAAGGAAATATAAAACAAATACAGGGTAAAAATAATGATACATAGACTAAGTATTCTACATCCAAGTGACACAGCAAAAATGACTACAGGAATCCAACATAATAAATAGAGTGCCATGGGTAAGAACTCTGTAAACAGAATGGGCTTGAATCCCTGTTCCATCCACTTCACCTCTGTGACTTGAGGCATGTTGTACAACCTGTCTATGCCTCAGTTTCCTCAATGTAAAATGGACATAAGAAATGTACCTACTGCACAAGGATGCTGTAAGGATTAAATATGATAATGTACGTAAAATGTTTCTTATGAAGTCTGGCAAGAGTAAGTACATGATAAATATTACCTATTATAAAAAAATTATTAGAGGAACGATAACTGAGGACTGGCTCTGCAACTGCATTGGAAGTCTTTTTAGAGATGTTGTGAAGGATCCAATTTAAACAAGAGGAGGACAGGGAATCACTGAACACATGGACTGACATGAATACATACAGGAAAACAGGAATGCACAGGGAATGTTTTAGACTTACAAATTTGCATGCAGCTGAGCAGTTTTTTACTTTAAAATGAATATTACAATGAATAAAGAAGCAAAGAGTATGAGTGGCAAATTAACAAATTAGGGAATGATTAGTAAACGAACATGGAAAAAACATAGGCTTACAGAGAATCAAAAGTGCAAATTAAAACACAATGTGAGAGGGCGCCTGAGTCAAAGTGGTGAATTAAACACACAAATCTAATTATTCTCTGAACCCCAAATCCCAAAAATGACAGCCATGATATTAAGAAAATAGAACAAATTGCCACCAGCAGACTAGAAATGTTGTGAAACTTTTTAACTATAAAAATCACACTGCACTGGACTGATTGACGGAGAATATTCAAAAGAATGAGCAGAAAAATAAAAACCTCTACCTTGCAGAATGCAGCCCTTCTGGAGGTTATCCACCTTCATAGGTAATTAAAACATGGAGGAGCTGGGATGAATAGTTGTGGGAATTATTGGGCAGTTGCTGTAACAGACACATCCTGAAATCTCATTGGTTTAATACAATAGACGCTTCTTTCTCCCGTTTGCATCATGTGCAATCAGCCGCAAGGATGAGTGGGAGCTGCAAGATGGCGGTGCTGTTGCACGCTTTGCTTCAGTTTGATGGACGCTCTGACATCTTTATAACTTCAGGTATTTCTCCGGGAAGAGAGAAAGGGAGGACGCAGTAATGCCTTTAGACCAGGGCAAGTGAGGCTTTTCTCCTGGGTCATGCCACTCAGGGATCCCCGTGCTTTGGAGCATCTTCCTTGACATTTTCTAAACCTGGTGTCTGAAACTGCCCAGAGACAGCCAGTATCTTCCATGCAGGGTACTTCAAGTCTGGACCTGGTCTAACATGACTGTGGTCATCAGAATTTTCTCTTTGAAATTTGCTAAGCTCTCTCCCAGAACTGGGAACAGCCTGAGCTGGAAGTATCATCCAGGTGAGGCACCCTGGGCCAGGACTGAGTGGGTTTCAGTCTGGTTTCTCCCCTTTGGACTATTCTGTGACTCCTTCCCATATCTTTGTTTTTACTCTAATGTGTCTTTTTTTTTTTTTTTTTTTTTTTTTCTGGCTGTTTTTAAGATTTTTCTCATCACTACCACTTTTCAGCAATTTTATTATGAGTTGGTGTGGCTTTATTCGTGTTTCTAGTTTGGTGTTTGTCATGCTTCTCATAGCTATAGGTTTATAGTTTCATCAATTTTGCAAAATTTTGAATCTTTTTTATTTTTTCAAATATTTTTCTCTCCCCTCTTCCTCTTTTCCTGGGAATCCAGTTATATGT
>NW_012102310.1:4494808-4496659 GCF_000951045.1 Mandrillus leucophaeus
CCCGCCTCGGCCTCCCAAAGTGCTGGGATTACAGGCCTGAGCCACCAGCCCGGCCAGGAATTCCTTTTATGAGGAGATTAGTTAGCTTGATGGTATTTCATAATTCTTGTAGGCCTTCTTAAGTCTTTTTCATTCTTTTTTTCCTTTTGCTTCTCTGATTAGGTGATTTTATATGTTCTGTCTTCGGTCTTGTTAATTCTTTCTTCTGGTTGATCACGTCTGCTGTAGAAGCTTTCTAATGAGTTTTTCAGTTCAGTTACTGTATTATTTCTAGGATTTCTATTTGGTTTAAAAAAAATTTGGTTTCTATTTATGTATTAAATTTGTTATTTTGTTCCTGGGCTGTTTTCTGAATTTCATTTAATTTTCTATCCATATTTTTTGTGATTCCCTGAACTTTAAGAGAATTATTCTCAACTCTCTGTCTGACATTGTATACATCTTCAATTCTAGGTCCATTGGTTCTTTTTGATGGTGTCATATTTCCCTGAGTTTTCACAATCTTTGCACCTTTACATTCATGGCAGTGCATTTGAGGAGACAGTCACCCCTTCAAGTTTTTTTTTGTCGGTGTTCTTTGGTAGTATTAGACCTTTACTAATTAGTATCAGAACTTAAATCTCGGACTGTTGTCTCTTCTCATTCTAGGGAGGACCTGTAATGAGCACCAGAACTAAAACACTGCAGTGGAAGTGATTCATTGTCCTGTTGTTATTTCCTGCTCTGGGGAAGACTTAGAGTGAGCACCAGAACTTAATGTTGCTCCAGAAATATATTGCTGCTCTGCCATTGTTTTCCAGGATGGGGAAGAATAAGTGGGTACTGGAACTTAATCCTGACCTTTTAGTTGTTTCTAGGCCAGGGAAAGGCTCCACACAAGAACCTGGGCTTAATGAAAAATCTGACCAGGGAATTCAGGCCTTCCTGTGAATTGTGCCCCCTGTGGCACTATGGCCTCAGCCTGTCTCTTTATCATGGCATCCCTGCTGATGGGAGCACAAAGTATCCATCAAAATCCACATGCTATTTGCTGCAATCTGTGTCCTGCTCTTTGTCCGCAATTCACTCTGGGTGGTTCAGCCCTCATTGCACCCCAGTGGTTCCTATGGGACAGGACTAGAGTAGGATTCCCTTGAAGATTTCCAGACTGATGGGAGATCAAATGTCCACCTCTGATTCTCTTCTCAAACCTGGGAAATTCTCTGTAAGTGATGTTATGCAGGCTTGCCGGAGGGTCAGCACAGTCTGAAATGACTATTTCTCTTGCAAGTCATAATTCTCTCTGTCTGTGGGCCCAGGGGGTTTTTCTGCTTCTCCCCTGATTTCTGGTAAATTCAGGATGGTATTCTTTCCTGTCTTGGAGTAGTTTCAAGTTGCAATTTTTTGGGGCGGGGAGTGATGGTATGGGACCTTTTATCCCACCATCTTGCTCATATCTTCTCCCTCCCTCCCTCCCTTCTCCCCTCTCTCTGTCTCTCCCTCTCTGCAACTCCATTCTCTGTGGTACTCTGACCCACAAATTCTTGCTACTTTGGCCTCCCCAAACTGTAATCTGTCTTTTTTTTTTTTTTTGAGACGGAGTCTCGCTGTGTCGCCCAGGCTGGAGCCAGTGGCCGGATCACAGCTCACTGCAAGCTCTGCCTTCTGGGTTAACGCCATTCTCCTACCTCAACCTCCCGAGTAGCTGGGACTACAGGCGACCGCCAGCTCACTCGGCTAGTGTTTTTTGTTTTTTGTTTTTTTTTGTATTTTTTATTAGAGACGGGGTTTCACCGGGTTAGCCAGGATGGTCTTGATCTCCTGACCTCATGATCCGCCCGTCTCGGCCTCCCAAAGTGCTGGGATTACAGG
>NW_012102310.1:4497952-4499189 GCF_000951045.1 Mandrillus leucophaeus
TATAGGTGTGAGCCACTGCACCCAGCCAAACAATATGTTTTTGATCAGAGAAGACAATGCATTCATAAAACAAGATGCTATTTTTTAAAAGAGACATTTCCGAGAAAAAAAAAAATGCTCTCATAAATTTAAAATGTGATCACAAAAGTTAAAAAAACAACAAGAAAACCCCAAGAAACAAAAGAAGGGTTGATAAAAGTTCTCATAAGTTGTACACTCACACACACTAAAGGACAAAGATACGGGAAATAAGAGGAAAACAAAGATTAAAAAAAAAAAAATAGAGCCAATCCAAAAAATCCAGTGCTTACATAGTAGGAGTTTCAGAAACAGAGAATATAGAGGAGGAAATTATCAACAAAATAATTGAGAAAAATTTCCCAAAACTGAGATACTAGATTGAAAGGGTCCAATGAGTGCCCAATACAGTGGATGAAAATAAGAATGAAACATATTATGGTGACATTTCAAAACACTAGGACCAAGAAAAGATTCTCTAAGTTTCCAGAGAGAAAGGGAGAGGAAGAGGAGGAGACAGAGGAGGAGGAAGAGGACAAAGAGGACAATGAGGATGAGGAAAAGAACGTGGTGACCATACAAAGAATCTGATATGAGAATAACATTGGACATCTCAATAGCTATACTGGAAGCTGGAAGACAATGGAAAAATGACTTCAAATGATATCCAACTTAAAATTCTATACCCAACCAAATATCAAGCAAGTGGATGAAAGTGGAATACAGGCATTTTCAGGCATTCAAGATCTCAAAACAAATATATATATATATATCTATCTCCTACTAACTCAACATTAAGTGAAACATTAAGTGGGATATATATATATATCCCACTAACTCAACATTAAGTGACACTGATGAATATGTTCTACCAAAACAAGGAAGTAAACCAAGAAAGAGGAAAACAGGATATTTAGGAAAATAGGAGATCTAACACAAAAGGGAACCAAATGGAATATCCAGGAAAAAGTGAAGGATGATCCCAAGATGACAGTCATACAGCAAGTATAGAGGCCAATCAGAACCGTGTTATTCAAATGGCTGTCATATTGAGAAGTAGCATGAGCAAGATTCTCCTTCCTTTTTGCTATTATTTTAATCTGAGAACTGAATGCCCAAATAAAGCCTGGCCCAGATTTTCATATATACTTGGCTTATTTGAATCATGTGCAGGTGCATCTCTTCGCTGCACACCCTGCCTCTTGGATTAGCTAAGAAC
>NW_012102310.1:4500084-4501557 GCF_000951045.1 Mandrillus leucophaeus
ACACACACACACACACAGATATATACATTTTATATACTCTTCCATGTGTGATACACTTCACAAACTTTACAATAAAAAAGAAAAAACATATAACAATGTTCATAACTGGAAAAGTTGGCCATAAAATTGAATGCATGCTATGATTACAACTATGTGCCTTATATAACTAGAGGGGAAAGAATGGAAGCCAGTTATATCTAAATAAGAATAGTGAATTATATTTAAAAGATTACACATAATTTTCTAACAAATGCAACAGTTTTCAAGTGACTCCAAATGCATTATCCCATTTGGTCCTCACCATTCTGTGACACAAAGATTTTTAATGACTTTCATATTACTTATGAAGCAGAGGGCTCACATAGTTTAACAAAGTTTGTCCATAATCTGACAGCCAAGGGTAGTGGGCCTGGAACTCAATTCTCAGTCTTCTGGTTTTAACTTTGCCCTTTGCTGTGTCCTCTATGCCATACAACATCTCTATACCGTGCTATTTGCCTACCTTGGTCAAGTGACAACTTACTAAGCCTCAGCTTCTTCATCTGTAAAGTAATAATAACAATGATAGGGCTTCATTCAGAGTTATCAGGATTAAATGAAATAAATCATGTAAAGCACATAATAAGTGCTCAGTAACTGTTAAGTATCAGTAATGGTAATGTTAAAATTAAAAACTAATTAGCTGAGTTCAAGTACTATTCAACTAGGCATTAGGCATACAAGAAAGAATATGAGCTCACTGTCCAGAACAGACACATAAACAAATTCAGGAACCTGTGGAAATGATGGCAGTATACACAGGATGCTGTGGGAATCGGGAAAAGGAACATTTGGATTGAGATTGGCTGGGTAAAGGCAGCTGGGGAAGGCTTCCTTGAGATGTTACATCCTCTGAGATGTACAATTGAATTGGAAAAGGTATCTGAGATGATTATACTATCCCCTCAACCTCCACCTGAGAAAAGGAGACATGATGATAGTTAGAGTAGAGGCCAGGATATGACTATATCCAGAGTTTAATATTACCTTACTGAAAAGGTCTACAGTGGCTGTTAAAACAAATCAAAGGAATAAAGACAAAAGATCACTTTTGACAAAAGATAAACAGTATTTTAAAAATCTTGAATATGTACTGGGGATTAGATAATATCAAGGAATTGTTAATTTTGTTGTGTGTGCTATGGTTACAATTTTTATAATAATTTTTAAAATGTCTTTATTAGAAATAGAGTTCAGTTTCCATAGTTATATTTAATTTATACATTTGGCCCACAATGCAAATGAGATGGAAGGAGTCAGGATTATTAAAAGAAGTATCCCAAGAAAAAAATCACCAGGAATTAAATGAGAAGAATAATTTTATCTGTACTTTTATATATTTTTGGCATTTTTATAATACAAAATTTAAATTAAAAAAAAAAAGTCAGCCAGGTGCAGTGGCTCACGCCTGTAATCTCAGCACTTTGGGAGGCC
>NW_012102310.1:4501912-4533462 GCF_000951045.1 Mandrillus leucophaeus
CTCACTCTGTTGCCCAGGCTGGAGTGCAGTGGCGCGATCTCGGCTAACTGCAACCTCTGCCTCCCGAGTAGCTGGGACTACAGGCATGCACCACCATGCCTGGCTAATTTTTGTATTTTTTAGTAGAGACAGGGCTTCACCATATTGGCCAGGCTGGTCTCGAACTCCTGATCTTGTGATCCGCCCACCTCGGCCTCCCAAAGTGCTGGGATTACAGGCATGAGCCATCTTGCCCAGCCTACTTTGGCTAATTCTAAAAGAAAGCTAAACACATATGTAGGTCTAAACAGATCATGCCATTGCCCTCCAGCCTGGGGGATAGAGCGAGACCTGTCTCAAAGAAAGAAAGAAAGAGAGGGAGAAGGGAAGGGGAGGGGAGGGAAGGGGAGGAGAGGGGAAGGGAGGGGAGCAGACGAGAAAGGAGAGGAGGGAGCAGAGGGGAAAAGAGAGGAGGGGGGCAAAGAAAGACTAAAAAAGTAAAAGAGAAGGATGATAGATTAAAAACCCTGATGACAAAATACAAACAATTAGCCAGGCGAGGTGGCGGGTGCCTGTAGTCCCACTACTCGGGAGGCTGAGGCAGGAGAATGGCGTGAACCCGGAAGGGGGAGCTTGCAGTGAGCGGAGATTGCGCCACTGCACTCCAGCCTGGGCGACAGAGCGAGACTCCGTCTCAAAAAAAAAACAAAAACAAAAAACAAAAAACAACCCTGATGACAGACATGGTCCTAAAAGGGGAGGTGATTCAACTGTCAACAAAAAAGCAAAAGAAACTATATTCAAAACCGCATCCAATGGGACAAAATCTTCAGCTTTCTTTCAGCCCGATCCCCCACTAGTTTCAGGGAGACAGCAACCATTGCCATTATGGCTGGGATAGAGCTATTTTGATGGAAGACCTGACACACTGGAGATGCCAACAAAAAGGAGAGAAAGCAACATAGCTACTCAGAGTGAAAAGTTCCATATTGAAAGACTCTGGCGTTGGGGTGAATCATGCCATTCACCCACAGCCCTGCTGCTTCACCACCAAGTTTAATCAGACTTGTTCCAGCAAATGACCTACCCACACCCTCAGGCCTCAAGTTCAGGAAAGGCAAGAGGTCTGACCTAGGTTGGAGTAACCCAAAAGGGTTAATATGGGCTCAGCCTGAGGTAACTGGGGCAGGGTTGGGGACTGGAGGTGTCAGTATCCATGTCAGAGAAATTCTAAGTCCCAAATTTGGTAGGTTTTTAATCTCAGGGGTCAGTCCAAACTTAGGCCAACTTTCTTTTGGTTTGAAATAGCAGCAGGCTGCGGCCAGGCATGGTGGCTCACGCCTGTAATCCCAGCACTTTGGGAGGCTGAGGCAGGCGGATCACAAGGTCAAGAGATCGAGACCATCCTGACCAACATGGTGAAACCCCGTCTCTACTAAAAATACAAAAATTAGCTGGGCGTGGTCGCGCACCTGTATTCCCAGCTACTGGGGAGGCTGAGGCAGGAGAATCGCTTCAACCCAGGAGGCAGAGGTTGCAGTGAGCCGAGATCATGCCACTGCACTCCAGCCTGGGCGACAGAGCGAGACTCCATCTCTCCATCTCAAAAAAAAAAAAAAAGAAAAAGAAAAAAGAAATAGCAGCAGGCTGCTTAAATGGCTACTCACTAACAGTACTCATGCTCTTATTCTATACTAAATTCAATGATACAGGAATTTTGGCTCACCATTTCTCTGTAATTGAATTTCCACAGTTACCCCCACAGCAGAAGAAAAATATTTCAAAATAATCATCATAAGAAAAAAAATTAATTTCAATGAGAGGAATAAAATTATTCCTCTCCTGTATGCAAACCAAAAAAAAAAAAAAAAAAAAATTCCTTCCTTTCCCGCTACACCATCCAAAGATGTATCTGAATCAGTGGTCTTTTGAGAGCCAACAATAACTCCCAATTGTTAAGGAACTAGAATTCTACTAGAATAAATCATTTTCCTAACAATGCCATGCAAGAACTGGAAACTATTTGTTGCACTCTTTAGTTGTCTTAATAGGACATCATTAAAATTCCCTTTTCCATTCACTACTTGAGATGCAAAGCCAGGGAAATGGTCCACTACATGTGGGTAAAGACACTCTAATTAGTGTTACTGTAACCCGGTTTCGTGCCCGTGGATATGCTAAATCATGTGAACTGCATGAACAGCGAAATACAGTGGCAAGTGTTTCAGATCTGCCTGCTGTGCTGAATCTATATTCTGCCTCTAATTAGAGCTACAAAGATTTCCTATATACAGGTCCACATTTCTAACTCTCCACCCGTTATTGACTCTTCCTTGAAGCCACCTCACCCCACAGTCCTCTTGGCAATACTCACTCCTGTGTATGTTTTTTATTCCCTGGAACACAATCCATTTCCCCTGGCCAGGAATTCTCACTGACGATACCTGGAGAGCAGAGTTATTCTCAGAGAACAGCTTGCCCAGTGCCAGGCTTCATTTGTCTTTCCTTATGGGTCATTTATCACAGGAAGGTGGCCTGTTGAGGTAAATCTCGATTGAAAGCCTGTATATTCTCCTGTGTGCAACCTGATTCCGGCACTGAGCAAAGGAAATTGCTTTGCACCCTGCATATAGGGTGCACCAGTACAGAAATGAAAACGTCTCACCAGCTGGCAATAACACATGCCCTATCACTGTCTTTGGAAGACAGTCTTGAGTTCTTAGAGAAGAGTAATCACGTGGTATGGTGATTTACATATGCTACCTGAGATTTCCCCCATTCCAAAGGCTTTAACTACCTTAACATCAGAATCCAATGTCAGAGGTCAGGTTCCTAAACTTAGGCATGTTCTTACATTAATTTCCTCACCCTTTCCCACCTTCTCTCCACCCTGTTGAACTTGACATTACAGGTAGAATCCATTTATAAACAACTCAGGTACATTTATTCTTCATTCAGTAAACATCTGTAGGTTGCTGGTATGCACCAGGCACAATAGTAATAAGCAAATCCAAATCATTGAAGGAAAGTAGAATTCTGATTCTGAAGAATTATACATCACACTAATACAAGCATTCATTATTGATTTTCAATTTTTAGCGTCAATCTATACACAAAACTTAAACTCGATAAAAATATACAGGGTAGCATGTAAATGTTAGCAAACATGACAATGTGAAAACACAGATGACAGAGTCTGGGAAGGGGAAGGCAGGAATCATTGTTCATAGGAAGGGTTGGGGAATCAAGAAACAATTTCTAGGGTCAATGGAAGAATAAAAAAAGGTATAAATAAATTAAACCTATGAAGCTAATTATAGCAGACATGATTTGTGCCTGTCCTATTGCTGCCTCTCCTTCTCCCTCCCTTCCTACTGCTTTTTGTTGTTGTTGTCGTGAGCAGAGGCCATATTTTACTCATGTGTCCACATTATTCTTTGGGATTGGGTCAGAGCTCAGAAGGATTGAGGTAAATCATGATTTTGTAGATTATGGTAATGGCACACCCCTTGTCAGTCATGAATAGTGGGTATATGGCTGGTTTTAGTCGGAGACATGAGGAGGAATCTGCACTGGGCTTCCAGGAGTACTGTAAAGAAAGAAACAGACTCTCATATTCTTCTAGACATTATCTGAATTAATTAATCTTATAGCTGACTTATCTTGGGAAATGTTATTGTGAGAAAAATACATTTTCCTTACTGCTTAAATATTGAAATTGATTTTCAGTTACTAGCAGTGAATGTACCTTTACATAAGATAAACTACTGAGGAATTAAAAATGATGATTTAACTATACTGGAAGGAAGGAGAAAAGATGGGGGAGGAAATCCGAGTGAAGAAAACTTTCATGAAAATAGTAGAAAGTCAGTAGATAATAGATATATAACTGATTTTTTTAAAGGGAATGGAGTAGTGGTATAATACTATTTAGAGAGATGGAAGTAGACATCAAAATAAACAGGAGTTAAAAATGGGACCAGAGTTGAGGAGGGGAGCAGTGGGTAAACGTTGCTTTCCATTATTAAGTCCTTTTGCACTATTTTCTTTTTAGACTATGTGCATGTATTATTTTGATAAAAGTTTTAAAATTGACATAAAAAAGAAAATGAATTTAAAATCACAAATTAATTTCCTCTTCTGGAGGCACTAGAAAGAAAGAAAATAGGAATTTTTCTCTGAGACAAATCAGCAAGTTAATAGAAGTGCTTTTAACCCAGGAAGAGTTCCAAGGGCTCCAGTGCTTTTCCTTGTGCTATTAGTGCAGTAGTATTCTCTTTGTGCAGATGTGGATTAGGCTTTTGGCAGTGAAAGTGTTTGAAACAGGAAGAGATAAAGGAGCTTGGAAGGCAAATAAAGAGAAAAATCCCCTAGCTACAGTCTAATCCGTTTTCCTTTCCCCATCCAAATAATGCAAATGACACAGATTCTCAGATTCCATTTTGTGACTGTCTGCCTGTTTGTTTTAGAGATGGGGGTCTCACTATGTTGCCCAGTCTGCAGGGCAGTGGCTATTCACAGGTGCAATCCCACTACTGATCAACACGGCAGTTTTGACCTGCTCCATTTCTGACCTGGGCTGGCTCACCCCTCCTCAAGCAACCTGGTGATCCCCTGATTTGGGAGGTTACTACATTGTGGCCAGACATAGTGTGGACACTCTATCAGCATAGCACACTACAGCCCAAAACTGCTGGACCCAAGCGATCCTCCCACCTCAGCCTCCTGAATAGTTGTGACTATACGCGTGCACCACAGCGTCCAGCTCCATTTTGTTAAAACAGTATTATATGAATTAGATAACTCAGCATGCTGGATTTCTCTCACTAAAGTAACTCACCAATTTTCTCCAAGCTAATTTCACTCTTAGAAGTACAACAGAAAATTGTCTTGGTTATCTGGACAGTGTCCTCAGGGATATGAACACAGATCACCCTTCAAAGTGGATCTCCCACACTTCTTTGATGTTGTTAACTAAAAGGTACTAATGCCCTAACTTGAGCGACCAGCACTGCTTTAAATCAGCCAGACATTCCTCTCCAATAAATTCCAAAGCCTCTAAAGCTACAATTGTGTTCTTAGGAGAACAGAGTTACTAAAACAAGTTCTAGGAAGAGGATGATCCTATAACTTCCAAAGTCCAAGAGAAGTAAACATTTAACTTCCAACTTTATTCACTTAGTGATGTCCCATTGAACCCACTGGTCAACAGGCCATTTGCTTTAAGTTGTTTTTCAGTAATGTAAGCCATACATATTGGTTTAAAGTCAGTTAAAATAAATCCTAACCTGAATCTAGTGAAGTCTTCTTTAACCTACTACAATATTAAATATGTCTTTATCTAGCCATACATATTTCTATTAATATGTCCTTCAGAAAAACATACGATGTTGTACATTGCAGCATCTTTTCTTGAGGCAAAACTTAAAACAGAATCTGGAAACAATCTGAAAGTCAAATAGCAGGAGACTAATTGAATAAATAATGATGTAATCACTTTGTGGAATATCATGCAGCTATAAAATCAAAAACAAACTAGATAGAATTCCATGAATTGACAGAGAAAGTCGTTCATGATACATTGTTATATATTTAAAAAGCAAGTTGCAGAAATATGCACCCAATTTCATTCTATTTTTCTAAGAAAAGATAAGGTATGTATTCTTTTTTCATATAACTGAGGAAAGGTATGAAAGGGTATATGACAAACTTTTAATGATGATCATCTTAGTGCATGGAATTAGAGCACAGTAGAGTTTTACTTTGTATACTAGTGAATATTTTGAATTACCATATCAACCATGCATTATTTTGCATCAAGGGAAAAAATAAAATTCGTCTGTTGGGAATGTGAGAAAGTTATCAAATCCTTCTTTCCAAGATACTCCTAATATCACAATTTAATAAAAATATATCCAGTTTTTTCAATATCTTCAGTACATAAAGATTTTACAAACTTCTGTAATTTTGTCATAATACTAGTTTTGTTTATCAAAAGGCTAAGACGTATAATATAGTAGGTAATTCACATACAGTTACTTATCTACTCCTCTACTAACAGCACAGGCTCTATTAGGTCCATTTTACAGACAAGAAAACAAAATAACTTAAACAAGATCACATAATTCTAGAAGGTAGCCTAGCCAAGATAATAGATAGACTGGAAAGCAGGCCTAACTGGAAAGCCAATGTTCTTCCTAACACTATACTAGATCTATTAGGCACATACATCTAAGTTAAATCATTCACTTCATTTCAAATTCATTTGTAAATGAAAATAGCATTACTATGGGGATCTAAAAAACCTACCTTTTAGAGTTGATTTAAAAGGATCAAAGTGTTTAAAAAGGATCAAAGGAGCTTTCCCAGTCTTCAACAAATCCCTCTTCTTCCACTCATCACGCTCGTTTCCTAAAGAAAACTGTCCTTCATGAGCCACCATGTCTTCTGGTACTCAAAGTCATACTCTTCCTGCCTTATATTCTCCTTCAATCTGTTTTACTTTTTTTGAGACGGAGTCTCGCTCTGTCACCCAGGGTGGAGTGCAGTGGGGCGATCTCTGCTCACTGCAACCTCAGCCTCCCGGGTTCAAGGGATTCTCCTGCCTCAGCCTCCTGCGTAACTGGGATTACAGGCATATGTCACCACACCCAGCCAATTTTTATATTTTTAGTAGACACAGGGTTTTGTCATGTTGGCCAGGATGGTCCTGACCCTCCCAAAGTGCTGGGATTATAGGCGTGAGCCACTGCGTCTGGCCTACATTCAATCTATTTTTCAAAAATTACCTCAGTGAAGTCTCTCCAAATTCTCTAGGTTTCTCTAGACTTCACACCTGATCAGGGATCTTCAATATTGAAGATTACCTCACGACTTCTAAAAGCTAAGATTGTATTCATATATCAGAATATCCTGCAGGTGTAGTGTTATGTTTTGTACATTAACAAAATAAAAAGTATTGCAGACTCACAGTCATTTAACTCTAATCTTTTTCAGTTCTACTTGCATATGGTTTGTCATTCCTGGCCTTGAATTTGTAATATTTGTTAGCAACTCTATTAGGGGGACAGTGGCCAACAATTTTTACAGGGAAATGCTCATTACAGCAAAAGACGAAAACTCAGTGGGGTTTAGAAAATGCAAAGCATAGTAAATAAGAAATGGGAAAATACACTAGGCACCAGAGAGGAGGTAGCTCTGTCCCCTATTGTGTACCCTGAGACATGACTGAATTTATTACTGATGCTGTATTCCTACACAGTTTCAGGGACCAGAAATGCTTTTCATCCCATCTCTGGCTGGTCCAAAGATCATACTCCCCAGGGACCTAGCACTTCATAATAATGATTCATTATTTATTCTAGCCCCAGGACATTTCAAATGAGTGTTTCAAACCACTGCTGGTTATTATATTGGATTTAACTTTACTGATGCATTTATTGACACCACAGGATCCACTGAAATGCAGTGGTCTCCATAGCTCTTTGAAAGCTGCATCTTTATTTGATTTTCTTTCTCGAATCCTGAAACCTAGCACAAGAATCTTTCTGTGATAATTAATCAAAATAAACATATTTGTTGAATTAATTAATAAATGAATATTTAAACAAACTAGCAGAGTAAAATCTAATGACTTTCAAGTTTTAAAGAATTAATTATTTTTCTTAATGAGCATACCAAACGTTTTCCAAGCCCATGCCAAAATAGCCATGAAAGTAGGAGTGGCATCTGGTGTTACCTGGCATACTGAAGAACTCAATAGTTGCTGAGACAATGAATGACAAGCTAGATTACCAAAACAAGTTATCTTATTATTTTTCCTGATATCATACAAGTGCTATGGAGTAGAAATTGGAAACATGTCTGCTCCTTTTTTATCCACCTTTAACCTTTCTGCCTGGGGTCATTACTACCTGAGTTACAGTGTCTATATATCCTACAAATAGAAAGAGACATAGGTCATCAGAGAGAAAATTCAGAAGGGTGCTTCCAAGTCATTTCCAGAAAACCAGCCTTCAGGATCAACAGAAGAAAAGAAAACAAAATAACACACCCCACCCCCAACCCTACCCCATATCTCCCTAAAGCAAAGATACTGCTGATTGGAAAGGGTGCTTTAAACCCTGGAGAGAAACCTCGTCTGGAGTCTACTACAAGTAAATCTTCACAGTTGCATTTGCTTGAGCCCATAAGAAAGGACGTAGAGGAGTGAAAAGAAGAGGCTGTTAGTGTAAATGGTCAACCACATGCAGTCATGTGCCACATAACATTTTGATCAATGACAGATCATATTAATGATACTGGTCTCATAGGATTATAATACCATATTTTTACTACACTATATCATGTTTGGACACACAAATACTCACTGTTGTGTTACATTTGCCTACAGGATTGAATACAGTCACATGCTATACAGGTTTGTAGCCTAGGAACAAAAGGCCATACCATAGAACGTAGGTGTGTAGTAGGCTATACCATCTAAGTTTGTGTCAGTACACTCTGATGTTTGCACAGTGGTAACACCTAACAACGCATTTCTCAGAATGTGTCCCCTTTGTTAAGAAACACATGACTGTACTTCCCTTGGAAAATCCTTGGATTGGAATATGACTCAAATGATACAATAAAGCAACTGAATTATGAGATTTAAAAGCTACTGGTATTAACTGGTTTGGCAATTTTCTTACTCTGATCTACAAGAATTTGCTTATGGAATTTCAAGGAGGCACACATGAACCTGTCTTTCCTAAGAGCACCAAATGCACTAATGGTGGCTAAGTCACAAGCCTATGTATACGGAGAGACCTAGGAGGGAGGGC
The DNA here is from genome assembly GCF_000951045.1 of Mandrillus leucophaeus. Taxonomy (NCBI): domain Eukaryota; kingdom Metazoa; phylum Chordata; class Mammalia; order Primates; family Cercopithecidae; genus Mandrillus; species Mandrillus leucophaeus. The sequence continues at coordinate 4,510,714 of NW_012102310.1, forward strand.
ACAGGTCTTGGCGGAGGGGTGAAGGGTACTGGTATTTATTTACTCTTCATGGCCATACTGTTGCCATAGAGATCTAAGTAACTCCCACATGTAAAACCCTTCAGTGGCTCCCCATTGCCCTGAAGATTACTCCCCTCCCTTAACATGTTTACCCTCTTTCAGGATCTGGCACAAAACTTCTCTATCTGGGATTTAATCAAATTAAACTTGTTGCTATTACTCATTTTAACTATGAGAAGAGGTAATAATAATTGCCAGAAAAAACTAATAGGCCGGGCACAGTGGCTCACGCTGTAATCCCAGCACTTTGGGAGGCCGAGGTGGGCGGATCACCTGAGGTCAGGAGTCCAAGACCAGCCTGGTCAACATGGTGAAACTAAAAATACAAAAATAAGCTGGGCGTGGTGGTGCATGCCTATAATCCAGCTACTCCGGAGGCTGAGGCGGGAGAATCGCTTGAAACCAGGAAGCAGAGGTTGCAGTGAGCCAAGATCGTGCCATTGCACTCCGGCCTGGACAACAAGAGTGAAATTCTGTCTAAAACAAACAAACAAACAAACAAAACTAATAGATTATATAAGTTTTTGTATCCAGAGGAGCTAAGCGAGTGCTTAAAAACAGTAGATGCATAATGACTAAATTAATGAATGAATAAATAAAAGAACAAACAAATGAGACATTTTTCTTACGTGATTCTGTCCAGTTGTTTTGATACAAAATTTGCTAGTTTATATTCACAGGAGGAAAAAATTTTAAATATATCTACATATGCTGATATTCAAAGGAATAAAAAATATCTATCCATCTATCCATCTGAAAGCCCAACAGAATCAGGCATTTTAGATATGGTTGTTATCTTCAATGGGGATTGTTGAACCCAAGAAAGCAAGGGATTTACTTGTGTTTACCTTTTCATCCTCAAGTCTAATTTTTTTTAATCATTCAACAAGCCAAAAGTCCCTGAAGCCAACTAAGCAAACCATATGATTGAAAATAACATTGTAACCTGGTCATCTACTGACTAGGGAATTAATCAGGACCCCAACTCACTTCCTTAGTACCATTTTAGTCTGAAAAAAAAAACAACTAAAGAAATCATGGCCAGGCACGGTGGCTTATGCCTGTAATCCTAGCACTTTGGGAGGCCGAGACAGGCAAATCACCTGAGGTCAGGAGTTCAAAGCTAGCCTGGCCAACATGGCAAAACCCCATCTCTACTAGAAATACAAAAATTAGCCAGGTACGGCGGTGGGCACATGTAATCCCAGCTACTTGGGAGGCTGAGGCAGGAGAATCGCTTGAACCCGGGAGGCAGAGGTTGCAGTGAGCCGAGATCGTGCCATTGCACTTCAGCCTAAGTGACAGAGTAAGACTCTGTCTAACAAATAAAATAAAATAAAAAGAAATAAAAAATATCTGGTATTAATGTATCACCCAGGCCAAAAATTGCAGACCACTGAGTATCAGAAAACAAACTGTCATCTAAAAATGTCTCCTGAATAGATATCACTAGTTTAAAAAGTATTAATGCAGTTTTCTAATTACATTAATGAAGTAGTTTAGAACAGAATGACTAATTCCTTTGCACAAATATGAAGAGAACTCTAGAGAATTACTTTGCCATAAAATCCCCCTTTCTCCCCAGTGCTACCAGCAGCCTTAATAATAGTACCACCATCTACTACTCATTGCTCAGATCAAAAACCTAGTAGTCATCCTGGGTTCTTCTCTTTCACATCCAATCCATTTATAAGTCTTGAGAGCCCTGGCTACAAGAAATGTCTCTAAACTGACCATTTCTCACCTTCATTGTTACCACCCTAGTTTAAAGCAATTAACAGGTCTCCTTGACATCACATTTGCCATCACATTGGCAAGTCATTGACAACCCATTTGGCCGTCTTCTTCACAGCAGACAAATTAATTTTTTCTAATTACATCAGACCTCATCCCTTTTCTGCATAAAACACTCAGTGACTCTTCATTGCAACATGAATAAACTCCAAGCTCCCTACCATGGCCAAAAACGCCTTCAGTGACGCAGCCTCTACCTTCCTCTTTAGCCTCATCTCCCTGACCATTCTCCCTTGTTCACCCCATCCCAATCTACTGGTCTTGTTTCTATCAGACATGCTGAGCTCAATCTCTTTCCCCTCAAAATTGTCAAATGATTGCCTTTTCCTCAACATTCACACTTTAATTCAGATATCATTCTTCTGAGAGATCTTTTTTTTTTTTTTTTTGAGTTGGAGTTTTGCTCTGTCGCCCAGGCTGGAGTGCAGTGGCGCGATCTCAGTTCACTGCAACCTCCACCTCTTGGGTTCAAGCCATTCTCTGCCTCAGCCTCCCAAGTGGCTGGGATTACAGGTGCCCACCACCACACCCAGCTAATTTTTTGTATGTTTAGTAGAGACAGGGTTTCACTGTCTTGGCCAGGCTTATCTTGAACTCCTGACCTCGTGATCCATGCGCCTCAGCCTCCCAAAGTGCTGGGATTACAGGTGTGAGCCACCGCACCTGGCCTCTTCTGAGAGATCTTTCTTAACAAATTTAGTCAGTCTGTAATGCAACACTTTATCTTTTCATGGCTGGACTTATCATTTGTCTCCTCCCACTAAAGGGGAAGCTACTTATGGGCAAGGGGTCATCTGTGTTGTCCTTTTCCCTGTCCTGTGAACAGAACAGTTCCTAGCACAAAGTATGCATTAGTAAATACTTGCCAACTAACCCAGTACCACCATAAAAGGATATTCTTCTCCAAATAACAAAGCCTCACGTTCAGAATTAACACACCTGGAAGCTCCATTTTGAAAAACAAACAGTTTATCTCTTTGAAAGGAATATTCCAGACCACTGTGTGATAAGATTTGCATCCCTAAGTAAAGAAATGACTTGTCATGGGCAGACACCATAGGTAGTTCATCTTTCATTCTCACTGGATTAAGATGTAAAAGTCTGATTTCAACATCCTGAGACCTTCAAGCTAAACTTGATGAATTATTTCCCTTCTCTGGTCAATGGATAAACAGAAACTTCTTGTCAATTCTCACTATAATTTACTGAATCTTACATCTTTGGAAATCTGTTTGCTCCATCTCAGTGCAGTTACAGCTCCACTCTGTGGAAAAACAAGGAAGATAGGCAATACAATGTAGGTATGTTACCTAAGTGATCAGTGAGAAAATTTGGGAAACTATGTATAAGAGATTATAATCTGTAAAAACCTATGCACAAAATGTCAGAATGATAAAGAATATTTTATTCTTATCTAGACTGGATATGGTACTTCTAAAAATTAATTACGTATCAGGGCCCAATAAATATTTGATTATTTACATGCTGTCTTTCCCATCTTCCCGCCTCTTATTTCCATAGCACACTTGAAGCTGTTCAGCAATTTTCGCTTTTAACTATTGCATCTCTGTCAGTAAATACTCTGACATGTATAAAAATCACAAATACAAAACACAAAATTCATTCTAGTCAGATCCAGAAATGAGACAATTTAAAGCAAATAATTCCCTATATGTAAATACATAGAGATGCAGCCATGGAAACCAGCAGAGGCAGTACTCTCTTTTCTGAAAAGAAAAGACATATTTTTCACTGACTTGTATCCCTTGACCTTTGGCTAGGAAAAAAGATCCTTCATAAAATTGTCAATAGTTATGAGTGACACTAAATCAAGACCTAATCAATGTCCAACTGGCTCAGTTTCCAGGAGATCAGGTGCGGAAATAAGTTAATCTCTTCCCAAAAGGCTCAGAAATATTTTTAACATTTCTTAGGATTTAATACATTGCAATTTTGGGTCCTCGAGGCACCAAAGCATAGTCTGATTTCTAGTAACACAGCAACACCCAAACAAACAGCTACATTTTCTACTGGTTTACTGTTTAAGACTTTAAAACCATTTCAGGCCCAGTTTCAACATATGATTGATGGAAATAGGATAATTCTTTCCCTCCCTAGCCTCAGTTGGTAGAATTTGAGCTCCACTATATACTACTGGGTCTTTCATTGGACTAACTCATTAGAAGGCTTCAACTGTTAATGAAATTAGAAACTAGGCAAAGTTTGTCTTTGGTGACTCCAGAAAGATAAACCCTCATCTCCACTCTCCCCCATGCTCCTGTTGCTCTTTAGCTCTCAAGTCCTTTTCCTATCAAAACATCCTCTGTGCAAGAAATCAAAACTCCTTAGCATTAAAATAAATGTTTGCTAGAAGCTTCAAGGATGACCTTTCTCACGGAGCTAAGGAAACAAACAGGAATCAGGGCTCTGAATTATCGTATGTTTTCCAGAATAAGAGAACAGGTAGGGAGATGACTGGGGAGTTTTCCCTGAACCTGTAAAATTGTACCACACAGCAGCTGCCTGCTTTGGCTACACTGTGGTTGTCAATTCAGTTAAAAACTTCAAAACCAGACTCTTCTCTCAAGTCGTTCATAATTCAGACAAGTAAACAATTAATTTTCATTTATGAAATAATTGCAAGGATATTTAAAGGACAGAATTAGTACAAAAAAAGGTTACGTTTTACAGAGGAGGCAATGATTGAGTTTGGTTTTCAAGAATGAATAAGAATTTGTCAGTAGTTGAGGTTAAAGGACATTTTAAGCAATGGGATCAAAATGAGCAAGGTAAGGTGAACTGAAAAGCATTATATTAGTAGCATGGACTCTAATTCACCCTCTTCCCCCTCCAGAAGATTCTGACCTTAAGTATTATGAACTGTGCTTACAACTATCAGTGCTCAGTTTTAGGACACAAATATGTATTGAGAATATTATTGATGGATATTCACTGTGTGGAATACAGTGACGAACAAGGTACAGCCCAACCCCAAAGCAGTTTACAATACAATGAATGGGTTTAGACAGAAATGTATGCAAATAACATAAGATCACTCAAAATGAAATTCAGGATATCCCCCAATCTGGCCATAGTTCCCTGTATGGCTGCCAGCAGCTGCTTAGACCAGCCTTTACTCAGCTAACAGTATGCAGGCCTGTTAGAATAAGGAGAGCTCTGCTCCAAGTGTTGACAAATGTCCCTCCCACTGTAGCTAGATCAGCCTGCCTGATCATCCATGATGAAAGTTTGAGCTCACCAGGAAGCCTTGACTCCTTTGGCCAGATATCCAGCTGATTGTTTTGGACAATTATGAATTGGGTAAATATTTTCTTAAGGCGGAAACGTTAACAGTTTGGGTAAATGCTCTCCAAAGCTTCAGGTACGGAGTCAACCACACTTTTCCTTTAGAAAGTCTCATCCTCTTGCTTTTAACCTTTTAAAGTAGTATGGCAAGATTGGAATTCTCTGCTGCTTTTCTTTTTGCCTTTTTTATTTTCTTGAGTGCAGAAGCATGGAGGACCCATGTTAAGAGGTCCTTCCCTCTTGAGAAAGCATCTGAAGTCCAATCATCTGCCTTGAGATTCCCACTTATGGAATGATAGGAGCCCCTCATGTAAAATGAATGCAGTAACAAAAGATGAAAGGAATCTCAGTAAACACTGAGATCTCATTATATGAAAAAAAAAATGTGAATGGGGTATTCTCTAGTTCAGAATCACAGAAGCATAGACTCAAAAAGACCTCAGAGGCCATTTCATCTAATTTCTCATTTTATGATTTCGGGAATTCATTTTCATTCATTGACTTATTCAAAACTCGAAATGATTCATCCTAGGTCAGCATTCATCTTACTGACTCTCAAAGTATAATCCCAGCAGCATTAACATCACCTGGGGCTTCCTAAAAACAAAAATTCTTTTTCATTTTATTTACTCATTTATTTATGAGACAAAGTCTCACTTTGTTGTGCAGGCTGGTTTCAAACTCCTGGCTTCAAGTGATCCTCCCACCTCAGCCTCGCAAAGTGTTGGGATTACAGGCATAAGCCACTGTGCCCAGCCAAAAAAACTTAAAATTCTTGAGTCCCGTCCCAGATCTACTGCATTGGAAGCTGCGGCAGTAGGGCCCAGCATCTGTATTTTAACAAATCCTTCAATTTATTATAGTGCATGTAGAAGTCCAAGAATTACTTCCCTATACACTATAAGTGAAATGTATTAGTCAGGGCTATATAGTTTAACTGGTTTAAGCAAAAAGGGAATCTGTGCTCTATGCAACTATTAAGTTCAGGGAATAATAGTTTCTCCAGAATATCTGTGAAAAACACTACATTTTTGCAAAGACTCCCCATTTCCTTCCCCACCAACTACATACTCCTCTGTTACAGTTGTACATAATCTTGCTCCCAAGTTGCCTAACTTGATTTTCCACTGCTCTTCAACAGGCATCTCAGCTAGACTTTGTGGTCTCCTCTCCATGCCTTGACAATGCCATGTCCATTTCCCTCATTCTCATTTCATCCATGAGGTTCCCCTTGACCACAACACTTTCCATTCCCTCCACCTATCAAAAATCCTGCCCAGACATTAAGATTTAAGCTCACATTCCACTACTTACATAAAAAATCCTTTGTCTGCTCCAACCCCTTCTTATAACTGTCTTATTAACTCTCACAACATTTAATCTGACTCAAACAATGTAGCTGTTAATTACGTTTCTGTCTTAGGGACTGTTTTGTTGTAAAAGAACTCATCTGTGTTAGCTTAAATAAATGTAGATAGTGGTAAGGATTCGGATGGATTTCCCATAATCCAACTGCAGGATGATGAGCTAAACCTCAACAGGTTTGAAAGTCTTAAGTATTAGATAAGAGCACTTACTCCTCATGTTGCAATATGAGTAGACATATACTGGCCTGTCGCCTTAACCCTCAATCAGTATTAATTATCTGACTGGTGAGTTTGAAGGAAGAAACTACACATGCTTTGTGCAGCCCTTTCCTTTCTTCTCCTTGGGGATCTTCTGTATGGGGCATTCAAGGGCAGGCCCCACAGCTGGGAAAAACCATGGTGGGACAGTGGGTAGCACTGCAGTTTTCCAGGTCTACCTGTGATTAAGTAGATAAGTTTATTTCTGCAGTGAAGTTGACAAGCCCCTTGATACTGCAAGATTAAAGTTGTCTTCCTGGCCAGGCGTGGTGGCTCACGCTTGTAATCCCAGCACTTTGGGAGGCCAAGAGATCGAGACCATCTTGGCCAACATGGTGAAACCCCATCTCTACTAAAAATACAAAAATTATCTGGGCGTGGTGGCACATGCCTGTAGGCTCAGCTACTCAGGAGGCTGAGGCAGGAGAATGGCTTGAACCCACAAGGCGGAGGTTGCAGTGAGCTGAGATTGGGCCACTTCACTCCACCCTGGTGACAGAGTGAGACTCCGTCTCAAAAAAAAAAAAAAAGTTGTCCTCCAAATGGCTTAAACAGCAATAAACACTTTAATTTCCATGTGCCTGACTTAATTATCTGTCCCTCAGTTGGTTTGGAACTCAGGAGATGAAAAAGGGGGTGTTATCAATGGTCACACTAAAATTTAGGTAATAGGCAGTGATCCTTTCTCTATCTGGAGCTGCATATTTAGGATTTCTGCTGTAATCCACTCCAATTCATCTCACTCTGAAAACTAACTTCTTTTTAACTGGATCTTCTGGTTCCTCACTAACCTGGGCTTTTATATGGAACTAGTGTTATTATTAGTGACAGAGACTACTAATTTTCACCAAAATTTAATCTCCTCTGCTTCTTTAGTAACAGAACACCCAAAGAGGTATTGAATGGTGGCCCAGAATAAAGAATACATTTCTCACCTAGGTGTTACCGTTTGTTAAAGTTCTCACCAATGAGATTTAAGTGGAAGAGCTGTGCACACTTCCCAGAAGACATCCTAAAAAGGGAAGGAGTTTGATCTTTTCTTCACATTTCTTCCATTCCATTGATTGAAATGCAATTCTAATGTCTGGAGTGAGGGCAGCCATTTTGGACCATGAGAGAGAAGCAGAGTTGTGCTAGATCTGGCTTATAGGAGCTTAGGAGAGCAGATGGTTAAACAATGAGGAATTCTGCAAGCTGGTTGTTAAACCATTGTAGCTTGAAATTGGCCATGGTGGGAGTATTTCTACCATGAAAATCAGGCAAATGCTACAACTTATGCCATTTTCCCCCCCAGAGGGCCAGTTTACCAGCCTACCACTGGATAAAAGCCACATGTTGAAAATGGTAGAGCAATAAGACAGAAGGGGTCTGAGTCCCTGATGATCATGAAATGGCTAGCCAGATGAGCCTTCAGGACTGCCTATATTTACATGAGAGAAAAATAAGTTTCTATCTTGCTTGGGCATTGTAATTTTTGCTTTCTGCCCCTCAAAGCCAAATTTAATTGTAACTAAAGCCCATTTGAGGCACTAGACCCAACTCAGCACTATCTAAATACAGTTTTGGGGTCATTAAGGAAACTGAGAACGAAAATGTAACTAGTTCAGTTTAGGTCAGGTATTCACATTCCTGGTGCAATCTGTGGGACCAGAGATGTGGGTTCCATGGTACAAACCTGGCCAGCTAAACCTATCCTTTCAGCAGGGACTATTGATTCACATCTGAAAAAGAAGACATGGGTTGACAGACATCCCAAAATAGTTTACTATGCTACCATTTACTATATTAGCACATATTAAATACCATTTGCCATATTAGCACATAGTAAATGGTAGTATAGCACATAGTTTTTCTTTTCCTTTTTTTTTTCTTTTTTTGAGATGGAGTTTCAGTTTATTGCCTAGGCTGGAGTGCAGTGGCGTGATCTTAGTTTACTGCAACCTCTGCCTCCTGGGTTCAAGTAATTATCCTGCCTCAGCCTCCCGAGTAGCTGGGATTACAAGCATCCACCACCATGCCTGACTAATTTTATATTTTTATTAGTAAAGGGGTTTTACCATGTCGGTCAGGCTGGTCTCAAACTCCTGACCTCAGGTGATCCACCCATTTCGGCCTCCCAAAGTGTTGGGATTACAGGCATGAGTCACCACGCCCAGCCCTTATCTAATATCATTCTATGTAGTATCTATTCCTTTTAGGCCTATTTGTCTGAATTATTTTCCAAAAACATTTTATAGATCATTGTTCATATGCATTTTTCCTTTAATTACTAGATAGAGATTTTCTGTTTTGCCATGAGTGCAGTAGACTGTTTTATACTCTGTCAGTCACTGAGCACTCTACTATGCTGTCCTAAGTATCTTGTTTATTCCAATACGGTCTCTCTCCATTTATTTTATGTTCTAGCCAACCATTTTGACCAATAATGCCTGACAAAAGCTATTCAAATGATGGTGCTGTACCTGCTTGAAGGAACAAGAAAGAGAACCACAGGAGACCTTCAAATACCTGTTTTACTGCAGCTCTAAGCACCTTCAAGGAAACAGAGGATAAAGTTCCTTAGGGAATAAGAGACTTGTAAAGATCTTTTGACTATAGGAAAACCCTCATAAACATGACTGCATCCAAGGAGGATTGGCCAACAATCATGTGAATATGGAGCTAGAGGAAGACATAGATGGAGGCATATCAGACTTTAGGGGATCTGAAAAGACTGGAAAAACTACTGTCACTGTAGTTTTTCAGTGGAAATGCATTTCCAGTGGACTCTGCTATCATGACCTTTTATACTGCTGATTCACTTAGGGCACCCAAATTCAACGACACAATGCAGCACTCAAATGCATCTACTTAAAGTGGATGTGCGTGTGTGTGTGCATGTGTGTGTGTATTTCATATCTGAGTTGATATATTATTGTTAATCAGATTATAAACTCCTGGAGGACCTTGAGAGAAATAAATAAATAAGACAGGATCCTTAACCTATTAAATAAAAGAGAAAAATAAAGAGAATACTACAAAATGGTGTGAAAAGTGCTATGAGAGAGGTAAGCAGAGTGCAGTGTTCATAAAAGTTGACTTTCCAATATCCATTTCACCCCCTATGAACAGTCTAATCCACGCATGAGAATCCTATTCCCTTCACTGGCCATTGGTTTCAGAAGTGAACATCTGATTCAGTCTTGGTAATGAGACACGGATCAAAGTGGAAAGTTTTCTGAGAAAGTTTTCTCACTCCTAAACTGGAGACACAAAGAAGAGATGCTCCCTCTCCTTCGCTGAACTTTGGACTGGGCTTACTGTAAGGCAGCAGATATTATTTTAGCACATGGAAAAGAAAGCCTGGAAAGAAAAAGGTATCTGAGTAGACAGACTTTAAATGCCACAGGAGGAAGTACCATTCTTCTCATGGCCAGGAGCTAAACCTTTTTAAAAAGGCCTAGACCAACTGCTTTGCATGAAAACTAATTGCAAAAGTCTTATCCCTACTTCTTACTATGTTATAGGGCTAGGACGAAGTCTAAAGCAAGACCACAAGCACAGCACCTTGGCCAGCCCAACTGGCAGTGTCAAGAACAAAAATTCCAATTTTTTTTTTCTAAGAGTGAGATTGAGTATTTGATGGTGAGAAAAACAAAATGATTAGTAGGAAAATTTTTGGGGGGAAATGGAACTATTCAATGATCCCTTCCCCAAATTCTTCATCCCTCAACTACTCATACAGGAGTTTTGCTTTCTTCAGGTGCACCTCAAGAACCACAAGTTTCTCAAGAGATGGGTATACTAACCAATCTCTGTAATTATTTCTAAATCCTGTCCTTTCAGAGTCTTGTTCTACACTCCACTGGTCATGTGAGGTTCTTAATCCTCACTGTGCATCAAAATCACTAGATCAAAAACAAAACAACAAAAAAGCCCCTAAAACTACAATACCCAGACCAATTGAAACTAGTATGAAGCCAAGGCTAAGAAACACTAACTCATTGTACTGGGGGCTAAACATCAAGAATCGCAGAGAGAGTCCTGGAGCTAAGAATAAAACTCTACCTCACATTCTATGTCTAGAGGAATTACAGATGTAAGGGACAGACATCCTCATGTAGGCATTAAAGGCAGTTAATACTTCAGCAGACTCACTTCTCTGATTAAAGACTTGGAGAAAACAGAGGTCACGCTGGGCGGGTGGTTCACATCTGTAATTCCATCACTGCCAAGGCAGGCAGATCACTTGAGGTCAGGAGTTCAACACCAGCCTGGCCAACAAGATGAAACCCTTAAAAAAAAAAAGAAAAGAAAAAGAAAAGAAAAGTCTCTACTTAAAAAAGAAAAGAAAAAGAAAAAGAAAAGAAAAATTAGCTGGGTATGGTGGCACACACCTGTAATCCCAGCTACTCGGGAGGCTGAGGCAGGAGAATCGCTTGAACCTGGGAGGTGGAGGTTTCAGTGAGCCAAGATTATGCCACTGCACTCCAGCTTGGGCGACAAAGTGAAATCCTGTCTCAAGAAAAAAGAAAAAGAAAACAGGCATCGTCTCTTAGGGAGATGCATTTTGTAGAGAGCTGACTATCCCTTCCACCATCTCTTACTGTTTGGGGCGTTAGAATGTGACCTAGGCATTCCACATGAACTAGAATGTGCTTCCCACCAACACCACTAGGCTAGGGATTGGAGATTTGCTCTGATCTGAAAGTTGTCACATCATTGACCTGACACAGCACCTGATCCTTGGGAGAGCAGAGGGAGGAGAGCGGTGCTGAAGCTGAGAAGTGCCAGAGGACAGACTGCATTGCCACTCTTTGGAATAGCAAGAATAAAGAGTTTCACACGGCACTGATAAACACCAAGGAAGGTGGTGGGAGGCTTAAGCCTTCCTGCTTTCCCATGAAACTGGGTACTATCGTATGAAGATTATTATACCTGAGAGAGGTCTCCACCTGAAGCTTGGTCACAAATATCCTACAGAGTCCACAAGAACCAGCATATATGTCTCAAGAGAGACCATATTCAGACTCCTTCCTATGGATTTAACCAAAGGACAGTCTGTTGGCCAAATAAACAGCCACAATCTATGGAGAGAAGTGAGGACAAGACAACCTCACTAGAGGCAGGCAGGTAAGAGGAGTCAATGTTAGCTTCAGTTTCAGAGGGTAACCACAGGAAAGGGGACTAGGATGTGAGAGAACAGACCAAGACCCCCCACTCCACCCTCCAGTATTTAAGATTACTAGACTATTCTGAGGGTAGATAGAAGAGAAAGAAGACTTTTGGATAGAAAATGATTTTTACACTTTTTAAATGAACACTTCTGAATCTTAAGATTCCAATGAGAGCATTTTTAATAAACTGGATGTGACACAAGTTATAGAACTAGGCTGAAACATCATTAAGGAAGCTTACTACCCAGCAGGCAAAGAGTTTTTTAAAAAACACTGTTAGTAGAAATTATGGGGAAAATAAGATCCTTTCATGTTTATACCTTAACATAAGGAAAGATTCTCATGAAATTGGTTAAGCATGGTAATGTCTGCACTCTTTGAATGTGAGTTGAAGTGTTGACTCTCCTAAGTGACACATTTATGTTTCCAAGGTGATTTTCATGGAGACAAAAGGTGGAGAAGGACAGTCCTGTGAAGTGGCTGCAACATTCGAAGGTAACAGTAAGTCTTCATCAAGAGCCGGACAAGCCTCAGAATAACAGGTAAATAAATAATTTAAAGCAGAGGTCTCACATTACCAGACTAAGTCCCAACCAAGCAAATCATGTTCCTTATTTGAAATTCCTCTTAAGTGTCACAAAGGTTGTTGTGTTTGTGATGTAGGTTTTGACTGTCCTCATGTTACCAGAAAGGGGTCCTGATCCAGACCCCGAAAGAAGGATATTGGATCTCGCACAAAAAATAATTTGAGGTGAATCCATAAAGTGAAAGCAAGTTTACTAGGAAAGTAAAGGAATACAGGAATGGCTACTCTATAGGCACAGCATCCCCAAGGGTTGCTGGTTGCCCACTTTTACGGTTATTTCTTGATTATATGCTAAACAAGAAGTGGATTATTCATTCCCCTTTTTAGACCATATAGGGCAAACTGTCATGGCGCTGATGGGAGTGTAGCAGTGAGGACAACCTGAGGTCCTCATCGTCATCTTGGTTTTGGTTTGGTGGGTTTTAGTCGGCTTCTTTACTGCAACCTGTTTTATCAACAAGGCCTTTATGACCTGTATCTTGTGCCCACCTCTTATCTGACCCTGTGAGTTAGAATTCCTAACTGTCTGGGAATGCAGCCCAGTAGGCCTCAGCCTTATTTTACCTAGCCCCTATTTAAGATGAAGTTGCTCTGGTTCAAACACCTCTGAGTTGAATGAAAAGCATTCAAAAATAACCAAATAAAAAACTTTATGTGGATAAAGAATCAGAAAGACTGTGGCGACAATTCTGAGTCAAACCTTCACCATTTTCCCCTCCTTCCTGTAGTGAAATTAGACTCAGGAGAAGTTCCAGGATTTAACAAACCCAGGAATAATAGTCTATATTTCAACACTGAAAAGTTTTCTTACTCTGTTTACCAACTATGGGGACTATGACTAAAATATTACAAGAAATAACTCATGTCTCAAGACTCAGAGCCAAATTAATTTCACCTATCTATAATTTGCTACACAAACAACCCAACCACTTTCCCAGAGGCCTCTGTTCCCATAGGTCAATAAACATGAGATGACTCCACGATGAGACTCCCAGGCTTCAGACAAGTCCATAGTCTTAGGTAATTATGATCTGAGGTGGTTTTGAAGCTCCTCTTACACACACACACACACACACACACACACACACACACACACACACACACACACCCCCCAAACCCATCCCTCCTACCCTCTGCACCCCGCCCCATCTCTGGGCCAAAACTTTCTTTCCAGTGGGTCTGAAAAGTACTGCCTGAAATTCTCAGCATTCCTGTCATTCCCTAAGGGCTGAGGCAGCTCTCTAAACATTCTTTCAGGCACCTGAGGAATTGGGCCACCAGCTCTTCTGTGGGGAGCCAACAGGAAATTAAGTATAAAGGGCAGCAAAAGTATTTGGGGAGATGATAATGAGGCATAAAGGAAACATAAAGAAGGGTGGGGGTGCAAGAAAAGAAGTCTGGTCTACCTACACACTTTGCCCTGCAGACGGCTCCACCTCTCAGCACGTGTGATGACTTACCTAGGAGTGGAATGTGGGCCGGGGAGGGAAAGCTGGTACAAAGCTGTGGAGGCTGGAAAGGAACCTGGGCCCTCGTACAAATCCTGAACAGTGACTTTTAGCTGGAATCACTTGCCAGAAGCTTGGGGAAAAAATGTTTTCACTGAGGGGTCTAATTGGATGTCAAAATCCCTCTACAGAAAGCCTGGCTCCTAGAGCTTCCTAGTTGCTGAGCTGGGCTATCCTGGCAAGAATCCTCTCCCTCCTCCTTTCTTTCCCTCTTCCTCCCTTCCTCTTTCCCCTCCTTTTCTCTTTTCCACACACAATCTGACAGTTTATTTGGGACAATTCTTTGGAGAACTGGGATACACCTGCAGTATATTCATTTTTAAGCCACGGACAAACCACTAGAGGGCAATGCCATCACTAATCGCTGAAACTTTCCTGATTTCCTCTGGCTTCAGCATTCAGCAGGCCTATCCACACATCCTGTGACAGGATGTTTCTGAACTTTTCCTTTCCTTCAATTCTCATTGTAAATAAACAACCTCGGGGTGAATACATCCAGATGCACATCATAGACATGCAGTATGAATTGCACAGGCCAAAGTTTCTGGTCTATCTGGAACAATCTTGCCTAATATGCACGACAGTTCAGAAACCAGAGCTTAAGCTTGCATTTTTGTCCTGAATTTCTGCCTGAATTTTGGAGTTTCTCTCAAATGCTATCTCTAAGGGCAAAAGGAGCCCTTCAAAGAAATGAAAAGCTAAATAATCCAGCATAGCCCATTTGTACAGGATTTCTGTTTTGTTTCCATATTCAAGTTACAAGTATTTGGTTTGCTTAAATGCAGGGTTGTCCAAATGGTCAAAAGCTATTAGTAGATTAGTCATGTATGCAAACATGGGGAGCAGGAGCAGATGTTTCTATGTGTATAAATGAGGTCCCAATAAATTTGGTCCTAGCCAGGGCATACCAAAGAAAGCAAAGCTACAGCCAGGGGTGGTGGCTAATGTCTGTAATCCCAACACTTTAGGAAGTTAAGGCAGGAGGATCACTTGAGGCTGTGAGTTCAAGGTTAGCCTGGGCAACATAGCAAGACTCCATCTCTACAAAAATAAAAATAAATTAGTCAGGTATGTACTCTCATACAGGTGTGTACCTGTAGTCCCAGCTCCTCAGGAGGCTGGGGTGGGAGGATCCTTTGAGCCCAGGAGTTTGAGGCCGCAGTAGCTATGATCACACCACTGCACTCCAGCCTGGGTAACAGAGCAAGACCCTGCCCGATAAAAAAAAGTGGGGGGAAGGGAAGGGAAGAGAAAGAGAGAGAGGGAAGGAAGGAAGGAAGGAAAGAAGAAAGGAAGGAAGGGAGAGAGGGAGGGAGGGAGGAAGGGGGGCAGGGAGGGAAAAGGAAAGGAAAGGAAAAAGGAAAGGAAAGGAAACAAGGCTGCTAGAAATCTTTTTTTTTTTTTTTTTTTTTGAGATGGAGTCTCGCTCTGCCGCCCAGGCTGGAGTACGGTGGCCAGATCTCAGCTCACTGCAAGCTCTGCCTCCCGGGTTCACGCCATTCTCCTGCCTCAGCCTCCCGAGTAGTTGGGACTACAGGCGCCCGCCACTGCGCCCAGCTAATTTTTTGTATTTTTAGTAGAGACGGGGTTTCACCGTGTTAGCCAGGATGGTCTCGATCTCCTGACCTCGTGATCCACCCGTCTCAGCCTCCCAAAGTGCTGGGATTACAGGCTTGAGCCACCGCGCCCGGCCCGGCTGCTAGAAATCTTAAGTGCAGTGGCTCATGCCTGTAATCCCAGCACTCTGAGAGGCCGAGACAGGTGGATCACCTGAGGTCAGGGGTTGGAGACCAGCCTGGCCAACATGGTGAAACGCCATCTCTACTAAAAATACAAAAATTAGCCAGGCATGGTGGTGGGAGCATGTAATCCCAGCTACTCGGGAGGCTGAGGCAGGAGAGTCGCTTGAACCCGGGAGGTGGAGGTTGCAGTGAGCTCAGATCATGCCACTGCACTCCAGCCTGGGTGACAGTGTGAGACTCCTTCTCAAAAAAAAAAAAAAAAAAAAAAAAAAGAAAAAATCTTAGAACTCCTTGAACTTTTTTGGCAGAATCTCCCTTCCTATGAGTTCAACTAGTGTTCTTAGGCACACACTCTGCTGTCCTGTATAGGGGCAGACTAGCATCTGACTTCTCTGAGATTAGTATTTCAAGAAGTTCTGCAAACTAACCTACTGAAGTTAGATTGAAGATCCGGGTAAAAATGTAAATCAGAAAGTATTCAATATATCAGGTAAAGGACATAACAGGCTATTCATGGACTAGAATACTGCTGCCTCCAGCACTGGTGCTGTACTTCTTCAAGTACAGCACTTCTTCAAATATTTGCTGATGTCAAGCTTATCCTCCATTTATCAGCAGAGGCAGATAAGGTGAGGAAAATATTTGTAGGCAGAGAGATTTCTGGAATTTTCCTAAAGTGCTGAAATACCATCCAGAGTTCAAGTTGGCCATATTTGGACAATGACTGCTATGTTATTTTTTCTATCTCTTGTATTTTCACTGCTATATAATAACATTAACACTCTTTACACAAGGTCAGTGCTATTTACCTAAGACTTTCCCAAATCTTTCCCATTCTCTCCCCTCAAAGGGTCATGAACACATTCTGTGTTTCTGAAGGAAAACATATAATAGAGGAAAAGTTTATTGAGATTAGTCAGGTGGGGATTGTAATTCACCAAATCTGCATTTCCTAGGAGGAAGACAGAGCAGAGAACTAGTCCCAGGGTTTAAAGATTACAATTCATAGAAGACGCCTATGGTTGGGCCAACACTGTATTTCACAGCAGGTGAAGAGAGAAAAAGTACAGAAAAACAAACAAGGATGGAAGTATGGTGCAGGAGGGTGCACAGTGAATAGAAGAAAATGCTATGGAAGACTACTCACCGAGCAAAACCTGTCTAGGTGGAACGCGGACTGAAGGTGGAGATGAATTCAAGGGTTTCACAGAGGGCACCTGTCACCTAATCACAGCCCCAGCGACGCTACCAAGAAAGCATCATGGCCTTTTCTTTTACAGGCACTTTGTTTACAGGACAAATCAAGGAAATCAAGGAAAAGGCACCTTTTCTCTTCCAGATCACTTTTAGAATCCAAGATTTCGTACACTGAGACAAATAAAAACACATAGCTAGGAAAGGGTAGATGAGATCCCACTTGTAACTTGCCTAAATAGAGTTGTTTCATTACCTGGCAACTTAAGTTCAATCTGTATTATTCTGAATGTATAATTGATGTGGCCATCTGTTTCCAGTAAAGGAACTTTTGTTTTGCTTTTTTCCCCTCACTTTCACTCACGAGGAATGGCTTTCTCATTAGGAAATGTTCGCGTGCCCTCAGAAAAGGTGTTTGGAATAGAAAGACTCCCCTGAATCACAGATTAAAATGCCAGCAGAGTTGAGTATGTTCTTCCCCATTTTGAGCTAGTTAAATGAGAACTCACGCCATCCTCCACGCAGAGAACTTCTCAGGTAAAACTATTAAAGCCATGGAACCATCTACTTAGTGGGGTTATTAAAATCCTATGGCACTCTGGTGAACAGTGTTGTGGACTGGCAGCCAAAATATCTTTTCCAACTCTAGCCCCTATATTTCCTGGAGTTATAGAAGTAAAGCAACTAGGAAAGCTGTAGGTCTTCTCACCCACTTTGTAGATATTTATTGAGTACCTACCCAATGTTTTAGGCACTGGAATACAATAATAAATGAGGTCTAGCACAGTCCTTGCCTTCACAGTTCAGAGTCATGAAGGAAACAAACCAGTAAAAAGGCAATTGCAACTTCATACCCACTAGCATGGCCATCATAAAAGAGAGAGAGAGAGAGAGAGGAGAAAAAAAAAAGGAAAGAAAGAAGTGTTGGTGAGGACACGAAGCAATCAGAACCCTCATATAGTGTTGGTGTCAATGTAAAACCATGTGGCTACTCTAGGAAATTCCTCCAAAAGCTCAATACAGAATCAGAATAACCATACAATGTAGCAGTATCACTGCTAGGTACATACTCAAGACCGCTGAAAACATATGACCATACAAAACTTGTATATGAATATTCATAGAAGCATTATTTATTAATACCCAAAAAGTGGAAACAATTCAAATGTCCACCAGCTGACGAATGGATATACAAAATGTGGTATATACATACAATGGAATATTTCAACCATAAAATGAAATGAAGTACTGATACATAATACAACATGGATGAGCCTTAGAAACATTATATGTAGTCCAAGAAGCCAGAAACAAAGGGACAAATTTGGTAGGATTTTGTTCATACAAAATGTTCAGACTAGGGAAATAAATAGAGATAAAAAGTAGATTAATAATTGTCAAGGGATTTGGTGAAGGGGAAACATGGAGTGGCTGTCAATGGGTGTCTATGTGAGTTCTTTTAGGAGTGATGAAAATGTTCTCAAATTATATAGTGATTGCATAACCTTGTAAATATATTAAAAACCACTGAATTGTACAATTTAAAAGAGTGACTTTTATGTTATGTAAATTATATCTCAATAAGACAAGGTAATTATAATACAATAAGATGATGGCCATATTAGAGGGTGCTAGTCTACATGTGTGGGGTAGTGTTGGAGAAAAGGTTCAGAAAAGCTTTCTGAAAAAAATGACTTTTAAGCAGTGATCACAAAAGACAAATAGGAGTAAGAAGGAAAAGGAGGAAGAATAGATGGATGCTAAAGGAACAGCAGAATATGCCCACGGCAGAGGGGAGAGAGAGCACATGGCACATTTGGAGGAATCATGGTCCTGCTGGGCTAAAACATGGTGTTCACAGTGGAGAGAAGTAAGGCTAGGGATAGAAGGAGCAAACTAGTCAAGCTAAAGAATTTCTACTTTATCCTAATTATAACAGGAAACCATTGAAAGAGCTAAAGAACAGGAACGACAAAATCTGATTCGTTCTTTGGAAAGGTTGTTCTAAATGCAACGTGAAGAACGGACTGGCGGTAAAGCAAGCATAGGGGCCAAGAGATTAGTTAGGAGGTTATTGCACTAACACAAGTCTGACCTGACCAAATAGGGAAAATTGGAAGGTACTGGGGAAGTTCTTCCAAGCTCCCTGTAATGCTCTGCCAACTATAACAGTACTAGGCTCTGCCAGGAAGCAAGATGTGGTTTCATAAGGAGGTGGTGCCAATGCTAAGGCTGCTAGCAAGCCTTCCAGCAGACTCCACTCCTGCTTTTGGCCCAAACTTTATACTCAATCTCCTCTAGACTTGGGCTCCCTTTTCCCTTCGCAGTGAACATAAAGATCCTCACCATGTGCAACAGAGAGATCATCTACTGTAAGAGTATGGATTTCAGAGTCAGAAGCACCTAAGTTCAAATTCCTACCCTGCCATTTCCAAGCTTACGTGATAAGATATACTTAACCTCTTATCTCAGTTTCCTCGAATGTGAAATTAGGAAGATAATAACATATCTCAGTTTTGTGCTAAGGATTATATGTGATTACAGACGTAAAAAAGCCTTGCACCAGACCTGTCATTTACTAGGTGCTGAATAAATGTAGTCTTAGTGCTCTTTGGATCACAATCCTATAGTTACAATCATAATTCTTCAATGCAAGCATGAAACCAAAGGGTGTGGCCTGTTACTGTCAAAATTTTAGTGAGCTAGGAGGACTACTCCACATCTTCCTAGAAATAGGTATTTGCTAGTTGACAAACGTAAGTTATTTGTATCCATGGTTCCTTAAAATACCATTTCAAAGCCAAATGTACTTAAGGCCAGGTGCAGTGGCTCGTGCCTGTAATCCCAGCACTTTGGGAGGCCAAGGCAGGTGGATCACCTGAGGTCAGGAGTTTTGAGACCAGCCTGGCCAACATGGTGAAACTCCATCTCTACTAAAAATACAAAAATTAGCCAGGCTTGGTGGCAGGCACCTGTAACCCCAACTACCCAGGAGGCTGAGGCAGGAGAATTGCTCAAACCTGGGAGGTGGAGGTTGCAGTGAGCCAAGATCACGCCATTTTACTGCAGCCTGGGTGACAAGACTGAAACTCCGTCTCAAAAAAAAAAAAAAAAAAGGCTGGGCACGGTGGCTCATGCCTGTAATCACAGCACTTTGGGAGGCCGAGGTGGGCAGATCACCTGAGGTCAGGAGTTCAAGACCAGCCCGCCCAACATGGAGAAACCCCATCTCTACTAAAAATACAAAACTAGTCGGGCGTGGTGGTGCATGCCTGTAATCCCAGCTACTCGAGAGACTGAGGCAGGAAAATCGCTTGAACCTGGGAGGCGGAGGTTGCGGTGAGCCGAGATTGCGCCACTGCACTCCAGCCTGGGCAACAAGAGCAAAACTCCGTTTCAAAAAAAAAAAAAAAAAAAGACAAAAACACAGTCAAATGTATTTAAAGTAATTCCTAAAAGGAAAGATCTGAGAGCTCCTCAGACAAGTCATCAAATCAAGCGCTTGTTTATGCTCAAGCAGGAAGGCTAAAGTTCCAGGTAAAGGCTCTCCTTTCTAGAATCAGCATAACTGCAAGGCAACAGACCATATAAATAGTTTGAGGCACTGAACAAATGGAATGTTGTCTGGAATGATAATGTGGAAAGAGTTCATGTTAACACAGCAGACCATTTAATGTAAAGAACCACATTTTAAAAGCTACCTAGAGCTTTCTAGGTACAAGTGTTTTGTTCAGGTTTTTATGCAGACAGAAACAATTTAAAAACAGGCAAGGACAGAAGGTATCAAAATATGTTTTAAAATCTATCTGAAGGAGTTCATTACTATTAGCACTAAAACCCAGTCTTTACTCTTCTCCTTAACCAGGATGCAGTTCCTAGAGATAAAATACAATTTTAATACTGATCTAATATAGTAAACAATCCTCAGACCTTTGGAAAGATTTCTCTCTCTCTACACACACACTCACACACACACACACACGTTTTATCTTCCATGTATCCCTCTCCCCCTCCTTCCATACTATGAAGTAATATTTAACCCCAAAGAAATAACAACCTTGTTAAGTTTGTTTCCTTCTTTGCTAATCACTGCAATGGATTTCAGAAAGCACAAGGTGGCAGAAGCACACTAGAAATCCAACTGGAATAAAGGCTACAGTACAACGTGAACATCATGAAAATGGCAGCAAACTCTATTTTTCATAAAAATAAATGAGTACTTTTTCATCATAACAAACATGCTCAACAAAATTTTGAAAATGTGACAGGTAGAAAAAGGTAAGGGGATTGTATTACCCAGACATATGGACAAGTGTTTAATTCTTCCTACTACAATTATTAGTTGTGATTTTATCAGATATGCAACTTTATATCCTCCCTTTTAAACTCAAGCACTTTCAAACCTGATTTATTCAAACATCTTTGTTTCAAAAAAGATTTAAAGCATCTGCATGTGTCCACATTTTTATAAACATTTTCAAAAGATCATTGATTAGAACATGGCTAATTTTATCTAGCCATTTTCCCATTAGCAATGATTAAGTTAAACATTATCAATGACACCTGAGCCAGTAAATTTACATTTTAAGATCTCTTTTCAAAAAAATAAACAAACAGGCTGGGGGCGGTGGCTCGTGCCTGTAATCCCAGCACTTTGGGAAGCCAAGGCGGGCGGATCACCTGAGGTCAGGAGTTCGAGACCGGCCTGACCAACATGGTGAAACCCAGTCTCTACTAAAAATACAAGAATTAGCCAGGTGTGGTGGTGGCCGACTGTAACCCAACTACTCAGGAGGCTGAGTGAGGAGAATCGCTTGAATCCGGGAGGCAGAGGTTGCAGTGAGCCGAGATCACGCCATTGCACTCCAGCCTGGGCGACGGCGAGACTCCGTCTCAAAAAACAAATAAAAACAGCCATCTGAGAAAATCAGACATGAACAAATAACATTTTATTCCAAAACAGAATCAAATGATGCTATCCTGTTTAATTTTTGCACTGGCCTGTGGGTACCTGGACCTTTGTTTTCTTATTTTACAAACCTATATCTACAGTGTGTGTTTGTGTGTTTAGAAAATCATTTTATACATCGAAAATATAATGCAATAGTTTTTAAAATACTTAAGTATTGTGGTAGCAGTCAAAAATTATTTATACTTTTAAAAGATTGCTACCAACTAGATTTGCCCCTGGAAAATTAACCAAAGCTGTAATTCATTTGCTACTTTGGAATCAACATGAATACTAAAAACAACTGTATAAAATAATTTGGTCTAGTCATCTGCTTTAGACAGGTGAAAAGCCATTATTATTCCCCTCTATTATGGCCTCAGGCAAGTAAAGCCAACATCAGTGGAAGACGGTGCTCAGAACCCTGTCAAATATGGGGAAAATTCTGTATCTCCGGATGTCTTGTGACCTTAATTCAGACCTTTAATCCACAGGTCAAAATATGTAAAATTAGAAATAATGTAATGACTCTTCGCCCTTTTAACTGAAACTCAATTTTCTCCATTATATGAGCAAAACAATGACTTCCATGGGAGAGGAAATTCAATTGTCAGGAACAGAAGTTATTACATTCCAGCAACTTTTGAATGTTTAGTCTTTGAGTCTTTCGTAAGCACTAACTAAGCAATCACAGGGAATTCTCTTCAAGGAGCATTCTCATTCATGATTTTCTCCAGGCCCCAGTGAGAACTCTAAATTAAAGGGCTCTCCGCCCGGCGCTCATGCCTGTAACCCCAGCACTTTGGGAGGCCGAGGTGGGCGGATCATGA
>NW_012102310.1:4534602-4537651 GCF_000951045.1 Mandrillus leucophaeus
TAACTTGGTTAAGATGTTTGTTGTGGAATTTGAATGCTAAAAGATCAAGTCCCCTAACAGGAAAAGCAGCCAACAGAAAAGCAGATGCATTAATTCACTCATAATTCGTTCATTCGTTCATTCATTCATTCAACAATTATACACAGACCTCTCATATTCATGAGTTTTAACAACAGTAGAAACTTCAGGAGAGTATTTGCTTTGTGGTGCTCAGTTCAGCACTGAAGCCAGTCTCCCATTACCACAGGATTTTTTTCTGTATGTTGTAAAATCTGTGAACATAAACTTTACTTTTTAACTGCTTTTTTTTTTTTTTTTTGGTGATTTGGAAGCTGAATTAAAAACTTCCCCTTTAATTTTGGCAATGAGTAGCTTTTAGATTCTTTTAATCCAAGGGATTTTACGCCTTCTGAAGTCAAGGTTTTCCTCTAAAGAATAAAGAATTTTGTTTGCTAACAATGTGAAAGTAAGAGCTAATATAATAGCTACATATGGTCTTATACCAGTGATAAGTCACTAATGTTGTTACAGCTTATGTTACAAACGTTCACAATATTTTCGATCCTCAAAATCACCCTCATGACAGCAGTACTACTGCAGAGAGGTGTGAGGAAACGAGTGAAAAACCCGAAAAGAAGAAAAAGCAAAAGCCCCAGAAGGTTCCTCAGGAGAATGGAACAGAAGACCCATCTCTTTCTCCAAACCCATGAAAAAAGAATCTTTTTCCAAGGAGGAGATGATGAGTAGTGATCTTGAAGAGACCGCTGGCAGCACCAGTCTTCTCAAGAGGAAGAAATCTTCACCCAAGGCGGAAACAGTTAATGACCCCGAAGATGCAGGCAACAGAAGTGCCTCCAAGAAAAAGAGGAAATTCTCCAAAGAGGAACCGGTTAGCAGTGGACCTGAGGAGGCTGCTGGCAGCAAGAGCAGCTCCAAGAAGAAGAAAAGGTTCCATAAAGAAGCCCAGGAAGATCAGAATGCAAATAAACAGTCTCTGGGAGGCGGGGCATACCATAGCTCAAGGTGACATATCCTACCTTGTCTACTTCCCCAATAAAAACAAATTCACACACACACACACACACACACACACACACACACACAAATCACTCTCATGAAATAAGAGAGGAATTATTATAACCACTTTGAAGATTAGGAAGTGGAGGCTCAGGAAAGGGAAATGGTATGTCCAATGTCACTTTTTCTAAGTGGTGAATTCAAATCTTAAGACTATCTGATCACTGTTCTTTTCTACTTTTCCTCAATTAATGTTTAGTTTAAAATTTAAGATTTTGTGTATTTTGTTCTAGGGGTTGGGACTATAAAGCTATACACATATATAAAATTCCTCCTTAGCCTAGGCAACATGACAAAACCCTATCTCAACAACAACAAAAAAAAATACAAAAATTAGCTGGGCATGGTGGTGTGCATCTGTAGTCCCAGTCACTTGGGAGGTTGAGGTAGGAGGATAGCTTAGGCCCCAGAGGCAGAGGTTGTAGTGAGCCAAGATGGTACCACTGCACTCTAGCCCGGGGCAACAGAGCCAGAAACTGTTCAAAAAAAAAAAATCCTCCTTATGATTCAAGAGATTCCTGCATAGTCCTCAATCTTTGATTTTGCTGTAAGAACAGATCATCTGCGCCATTTGGGTTAAAAACAAAAATTAAACACATAATACAAACATGAGACTATAAATACATTAGACTTCCAATAAACAGAACAAAAATGTTCAGTTTAGTTACAGCATGTCATTTGGTGAACAGAAAATTAGAAAAATGATTTTAGTCCCCATTACAGCATTATTTAACTAGAAAACTTTGGGTAAATTTCTCAAATTCTGTGCCTCAGTTTGTATACACTATTAAACGGGGATAAAAAAATTGTCCTTCAAATGTTATAACAAGTACAAAATCATTAAATCTAAAATTGGTATATATTTCCTAGTTCTACTGGTATAAGAATTCTGAAAAAAGAGAAGAAAAGTTCATTTCCAGTTTCGTCTCACGCAACAGTTAACATACAAGGTAGTTTTTTTTTTAAAGTTTGTTTAGTATCTAGAATATTGTGTACACATTCATTAAATTCCTTAAATTCTTTTAACTGATACCCTTTGGACCCTGAATCCAAAATTATGTAGCCATTTTCCCTATTACACAAATAGACTGGTTTGCACAGGTTACACAGTATGTTAATGGCAGAATCAAAGGTCAAAATGTCTGATCAATATCCTAACCATGCTAGGATCATCCACCGCTAACAAGACAGAACTGTGACAGTCTCTTTAACGTCAGCAGAATTCTCTAAGCTGAGCCTTATTTTAGCTATCAGTTTCCTTCAGTTCTCATGCTGAATTTTATCAGATCTGCTTCTTTCTCTTTCTCTATTCATGCCTAATAAGCAAAGAAATAAAAAATAAAAGCTGTGAAAAGCAGAGCACAGCATCTGGATAATCCACAAACCAGAAAAACCTGACTGACAAATAAGAGTTAACTAAATGGATTTTTTGTGGGTTTGTTTTTTTTGAGACAGGGTCTCACTCTGTTGCCCAAGCTGAGGGCAGGCACACAATCACAGATCACTGCAGCCTCAAACTCCTGGGCTCAGCCGATCCTCCCACCTCAGCCTCTTGAGTAGCTGGGTCTACAGGCATGCACCATCACACCAGTCTGATGTTTTGTTTTGCTTTGTAGAGACACTTCTTGCTATTTTGTCAAGGGTGGTTTTAAACTCCTGGCCTCAAGTGATCCTCCTGCCTGGCCCTCCCAAAGTGCTGGGATTACAGTCATGAGCTACTGTGCCTGGCTGGATTTCTTTTCTACAGTTTAGAAACTGAATCTTCTTCAATCACATAATGAGTCTCAGGATATAATAGCAAGATACAATGTGAGTTTGTGATTAAATTTTATTTTCATGAATTTTTTTGCATAGCCAGAATCACAAAACAAAAATGAGGAAATGCTTAAGTTGATTTACAAAAAGTGAAAGAAAAAACACAACTGTGGGAACTCCATCACCAAAACAGTAAAAAAAAAAAAAAAAAAAAAAA